>NC_056738.1:367268388-367578388 GCF_019279795.1 Protopterus annectens
AGTCTGGGGTTGTGGATCAGTTTGGGAAGCAAGTCTTTTCTTCAGCGACGTTTTCTATACGAGCGCTGAATTATTTGGCACACGTCATTCGACTCCAGCGAGACCTGGTCACCGAATTCGCTGTGTTGCCCCCAGAGTCTTTGTCGCCAGAGGACAAGCAGCTGTTCTCAGTGAAAATTATCGACTCTGAAATCTGTTTTGAACACATCTATGCATCTTCTTTCCCATGCCATGGAAGGAGTGGCTAGGGTGGCTGGGACCGGCATAGCTATGAGACAGCACGTTTGGCTCAAACTTTGTCAATTCGCAGACCCATTCAAGGCATCATTCACAAATGCTCCCTTTGATGGTTCCTCCCTGTTCGGGAAGACAGTTCAGGTCACCCTGGTCTAGAGTGAGAAGGACGGGAAGACTCTGTCTGCTGTCGGAGTCCACTTCTCTAGCCCTCAAAGATCCTTTTCTAGGAATCAAAGAGGGCAAAAGAAGATGTGGTTCCGAAAATCTCAGTTTTCCTGGGACACTCAGGACAACTTGTCCCCTAGAGTTGGGGGGGACAAGACAGACACCACCCCAGTGGCAGAGGGGGCTCGAGGAACTTTGGGTCTAGGGAGACCTTCTCGGACAGACCTGCGCAGCAACCTTGAGGGGTTGCCCGACTGTCCTACTCTGGAGACAGTCGGGAGAAGATTGTCATTGCACCTAACAGCTTGGTGGTCCATTATGATGGACCGTTGGGTGCTCCACATAATATCCAGTGGCTACTCCATCCCATTCGTTGCCCCACCCATCCAACCAAAGCGCCTCCTGGATGCTCCACCCACTCAAAGGGAGGCGGCTGCACACAAAATTTGGGCCATCGAACCGGTCCCCCGAGATCAGTCCGGATTAGGCGATTACTCCAGGTTCTTTTTAGTGCCAAAAAAGGATGGGGGACCTCAGGCCCATATTGGACCTGTCAACCCTGAACCTGACTGTAGCCAAGCAGAAATTCCGGATGGTCACCTTGCAGTCCATTCTACCTTACCTTCAAGAATGCGACTGGATGTGCTTGATAGACCTCCAAGACGCTTACTACCATATCAAATTTTGCAGAAGCTCCAGGAGATTCCTTCGCTTCCAGCTGGGAGCCAATCATTTCCAGTTCAGAGCCCTACCCTTCGGTCTCACCACAGCCCCCAGGGTGTTTACCAAGGTTATGGTAGTCGTAGCGGCTCACCTGAGGCTTCAGGGAATTCAGGTGTTTCCTTACCTAGATAATTGGCTCCTAGCTGCTGCCACCAAGCATCTACGTTGCATGGCCAGAGATGACTTCTTGCATCTTGCAGTCAACCTAGGGATTACCATCAACATCTCCAAGTCCCGCTTGAACCTGACACAGACCTTGGAATTTATAGGGGCACGGCTGGACACTCTATTATTGCAAGTTTTTCTCACTCGGGACAGGGTCCAGAACCTACGGGCTCATGTGTCAGTGATCCCTGGCCCCAGGACACCAACAGCAAGCGATGTTCACCGAGTCCTAAGGTCCATGGCTACAGCAATCTCAATCCTTCCCTGTGCGCGCCTTCACATGCAGGTGCTTTAGTGGACCCTGGCAGTTCAGTGGTCTTGGTTAGACCTCCCCATGGACTATCCAATACGAATCAGCAGAGCCTGCAAGATTTCTCTTCTCTGGCGCCTCCAATCACAGGAAATCTTGTCAGGTCGTCCCTTCATAACACCCCCAGCCCAAGCCAGTGACCACGGATGTCTCCCAGCTCGGGTGGGGGGGGGGGCACTTTTTGGGGAGGAGATAGTATGGATTTCCTGGGGCATGTAGGAGCACCTATATGTTGCAAGGATATGGTACGACACTCTGTTTATGGCGAGTTGCACATATATGACTTCCAGTGGGTCATACTAATCTGGATGTGAGATTAGTCTTAATATACACTGACACTCCTCCACCTTTAGTTCCCTCCTGTGCAGTAGCTGGTCTAAAGGTGTGAAAGGCATTATAACCTTGCATTGCTGGAGTACTCAGTGATGTTAAACCATGTCTCTGTTATTACACAGATGTCTACACTATCCAGGGAGAGGAAGGCTTTCAGTGAGTGGAGTTTCTTGTTAAGACTGCTAGCATTGAGCAGTACCAGCTTCAGATATTCCTTCATAGGTTCAGTCAAACCAGTAGATTTATCAGTTTGTCATTGCCTAAAAAAGGCACTATGGCACTATGATGGTTGAAAAGGTCTTTGCCAATATCCGAAAGCCTAGAGGGGATAAGTGCAGACCATCTGTCTGTCAACCATGTCCTCCCAGGCTGCCAAATATTGTATCCCCCTGGACTGACACCGGAAGCTAAGCCAATTGTTAAAATCAGTCATTTTCTGTTGGTAATGTGACATCATCCTTGGAGAAGGTAGTATGCTGCTCACTGTTAGGCTCATACCTGCCTGAGACACACAGTCAGCGAGCTCGATCATGTCTCACTTCATATAGTCAACGGAGGTATGTCTCAGGTCATTGACACCCACATGGAATATGACAGAGTCATACTGGTAACTGTGGTTCAATGACCTGAGGGTCTGTGTGACTTGACAGATCCTAGCCCGGAAAGGCAGCTAACTGTGACTCTCTCTTTACTCATTCTGGTGAGGGGGACATTGTGTATCTCACTATAGAATCACCAATGAACAGGAAATTTGGCTGTGTGCTGGTTGCCTTAAGGGCTTAGCAGTGGAGGTATTGACTACAGTGTTACTATGTGTAGCTGTGGGTGGTGTTTTAACAGAGTGTTTATGTGGTGGTTGAAGAAGACCCCTTCTTTAATTGTATTGTGCAGGAGGTCTTAGAGGTAACCTTCCTAAAACACTAAGTGCCTCAGCATAAGTAATTTTATGTACAGGGTCTTTATCCTGTACAGTAGGCATGGTACAAGTGTCACTGACAACCTTTAGGATTAGTTTTGGTTGTATGAGCGAGTTTTGCCTCCAACGTTAAAGTGTATTTATACCTCTCGCATACACTCTCTGTTTTATTAAGAATAAGTGGGTTGTCAGTGTACATTAGACAATTGCTACAATGCCTCAGAATACCCACCTCAACCAGACTGGCCACAGAGAGAGTCAGGAAGTGCATATTCATGGCTGCTGATCTGCTAGGGAGGAGTGAGGAAAACTTAAATATTGAACAAGTCAATAAGGCAAGCAACGTGATGAGCAAAGCTCAGCTATGAGCAAACTAGATGCTTTAGTAGTTAAAAAAATGGTATGTCTAGACAGTAATGCCAAAAGAGTGCAGATCACAGACCAGAACAAAGGTACTTAGAATAATAGGCACAATAAGCCTTCACCAGCAATTCTCAGCTCAGAAGGGTGGAGGCTACCTTCTTCTTCCACAAATGTGTAGACCACAAACCTTCTTAATGTAAGATAACTGGTTTGAAGCCCAAGTGTTTAAACCAGAACTAAGACACAATCAGAATAACAGACACAATAGGCCTTCGACCAGCAATTCCCAGCTTAGAAGGGTTTAAGCTACCTCTCCTGCTACAAGAGTGGAGACTCCAAACCTTCCTTATGTAAAATAACTAGTTTGAAGCCCATGTGTTTAAATCAAAACTAAGAGGCTTAGAATAACAGTTACAGTTTAATCAGGCTACTAGCAAGCAGTAATAAACACAGCAGAATAAATGCAACTGAACACTTTCAAGCAGCAAAGAGCAAAATAAAGTATAAAGAAGCACAGATACAGTAAAAACAGCTGAATAAAGTGCAATATTTTTTATTTTGTGTTTAAGTAAGTGGGAAGAGAAGAAACAGAAGATAATTCAAGTTTGAAAGACTAATGAGGTGGGCCTTCCAAATGAGCTGATGAGATGGGACTAGGAGGAGTGTCCAAAATCAGATTTACACTAGGGGCGGGCAACTCAAAAGCCACCAACTTTGAGAGCATGGCGGGTGGGTGGGAAAAATCAAATGCAAACAGAGATCAGCGATAGGCAGAGAACAGCAAGTCAAGCAAGCACTCCAGCTAAGTAAAGAAAAATGCCTTCAAATATTTCTAGTTAAATGAGGAATGCTATTTCTTAGCTCCTCCCACTAATTAGCTGGATGTTATTCACTATCTGCACAGGAAATATTTTCTAACTGACCCTAGCAAGACCTCTTAAAACTCCATTGTTTTTTGAGGTATTCTCATCTGATAAATTTCATTCAATTTATCATGTATCCAGGATAGAATGGTAATGTGTTCACAGTCTTTAATGGACCTTCTCCCACACATGCGAGATAGTACAGCCATTAAAGTTTATAGACACATCTTCACACTATTGCTATGCTGATGTCAAGAGAGATCGAGAGCATTTGATACAGGCATAGCAAAAGTATATATTTCTATAAAGGATATAATTCAGAATGAGGACATGTTTGTGTGTGTGTGTGTGTGTGTGTGTGTGTGTGTGTGTGTGTGTGTGTGTGTGTGTGTGTGTGTGTGTGTGTGTGTGTGTGTATGTATGTATGTGTATATATATATATATATATATATATATATATATATATATATATATATATATATATATATGTACTATAAATTAATGGGAGGAAAATGCCTCATTAATAAGATAACTGAAAGCATGTCATGAAGATGTTTTCTGGAGAATGGACTAACAGCCAGTGAAGAAAAATGTGAATTTAAAAGGACAGAAAAAATGTTATGCTTTTATATTCTCTGATAAAGAAACTTCTACTGTACTGAAGTAGAACTTATGTTTAGTCAGTGTTAGTAGTGCAACAGGTAGCATGCTCTCCTTTGGTGCAGAAGGCTGTGGGTTCTATTCTAACACCAGGTAGATCAATTACTGAGGCTGCAGTGCAGGATAAGACGGGTGCTGCACTCCTGAGTGTGTTGGCCTTTGGATGAGACATTAAACCAAGGTCCCATCTTCTTGAGTTGGTGGTATCAAAAAGAGTGGGGGATGTTCCCTGTTGACCTGGCCAAATTTGCCCTAGTAGTGTAAATACCTCCTTGAGTCTCCCCTGAAAATAGACCACTAGTCTAGTGAGACTAACCAAGTAAAAAAAAGGATAATAAAACCTAAAAATATCAAAAATGCACCTCCTCCAGCTTTACCCACAGGCTATCCATGGCAAAGTACAGTGCTAACTTCCTACTGAGTCACTTATAAAGTATAATATGGATGCAAGAGATGTGAGAGTGTGGATACTCACCCTTTATCTTCAAGAATGCTAGAAAGTATTTTTGTTTTTGTTCTTACAAATTTACCTTGTTGGCCAGCAAACACATTTGAATGCTCTCAGCACTGAGTTCTGTTGATGTTCTTCATCTCACATTGCTGCAGTCCTAACACTAGGGTAGTCCGCTGTCCCAGTCGGCCCGAATACCAAAGTATAAGGCTGACGTCGGTCAAGGCGCATTAGTCTGACGTCAGGACGTCAGGGTACAAATGCGCATGATCGACGTCATATCCTCAGTCTTTTTTGCCGCATGGTCCGATGCAGAAGCAGTATTGCGAGTGCAGGTTGGCGTTCTGAAATTTTCTGAAGTCGGAGTTTCAGACCGAATCAAAGTTGGCTAAGTACCCGTTGGGAATATTTTGGTTTTTCTTGCCTCAGTATTTAACGGATGTCAGAAAAAGTGAATAACTGTATTTCTTGTGGGAAACAGATACCTCATAGGGATTACCATACCTTGTGTATACATTGCTTAGGGCCTGAGCACGACGTTGTTGGATGTCGCTCTTGTGCTAGATTTAACAAACGCACTATAAAGAGAAGATTAGACTGTGCCAGGTTAGTTTTGGGAAGCGTTGTAATTATAAAATGCCGCCGGATGCTCCGGCGCCGCTTCGTCTAAAAGCGCAAGGACAAAGCACCAAAGCCTAGGTTGGAAGAACCCTCTGTCTGCGACGTCGGTTCTTTAGAGGGCCTCGGTGGAGCCGGAGGTTCTGCCAGAAGTTTCTTTGGAGTCTCAGGAGAGACTTTACTGTTACAAGATGTGTCCTCTCAGGAGGTAGGCCAGGCTGAAGGGGCTTCTCAGGTAGCTGTTCTCCCTCCCTTCCTAAGGTGGTTAGGCCCTCCCTTCTGTTTCCAAGGCTTCTTGAGAGGCAGGCCAGGTTTAACTTCAGTGGGTGTGTGTCCTAGTTCTTCAGGGTCTCTGCCTAACAAACATATGCTTAAAATGGCAGAAGATTTGATTACTATGATTAGAGGTTCTATGCCCCCCCTGATAAGAGGCCTAGGGTGGAACCTGAGCTTGAGAGTTTTGAGCAGTGTTCGAGGCTTCTGAGTCTTCGGCTGAAGACTTACAGGAGTATCCTCCTTATTCTGATTCTGATGTAGATGATTATACTCCTTGGCTTCTCCTCCTGAGGATTTTTCTTTTCAGAGACTCTTCATTCCATGAGGGAGCATTTTAAATGGGAAGGTCAAGATTTCTCTGATTCCAGGAAAAGGCTTAGGGAATTTTTGTTTCTACCCCAGCATAGGCCTTTAGCTATACCTCCTGTTCTGGATGTGGTGGAAGATGTTTTGCAGAGGCTTCCCTGAACCCTGATTCTTTGCCTCCTGCCCCAGTTAAACCGGATAGGTATTATAGGGTGCCTGAAGCTCATAAGTATCTTTTAAGAGTCCTAGGGCAGACCCAGAAACTGTTTCTCAGGGGCCTAAAGGTGTTAAGGCTTCTGTTGTTAAAAATCCTGTTCCTCCTGATAAAGAGGCAAGGGCTTTGGATAGATGGGGAAAGAAGGTGTATACTTCTTCCACTTTAGCCATGAGGGCTTTGAATTGCCAGTTCCACATGTTAAAATACCAAAATTATCTCCTTTCACAATTGAAGTCTAAGGTGGATGCTCTGGCGGAAGGTATTGAGTGTAAAGAGTTGCAGGATTTAGTTCATGTTTCTGAACAGGTGGGTAAGCATTCTTTGCAATGTGGTTTTGATGCTGTACAGGCCTCTTGAGGGTGGCTGCCACTGGTTCTGTTCTTCGCAGGCACGCCTGGCTGAGGGATCAGAATTTAGCTGAGCATGTTAAGACAAGGATTTTGGATGCTCCGTTACAATCTGATGTGTTGTTTGGTTCGCCTGTGGAAGCAGTTTTAAAGAAAATGGAGGACAAGGCTAAGTCTATGCAGACTGTTAAAGATTTTTGCAGGTTCAGCCTCCAAGTTTAGTAGAAATTGGCCTACTAAGGGGTGGACATATCCTTCTTATGATTCCCAGTCTAGGGGTAGGTCTAGACGTGGTAGGGGCAGAGCTCAAGGTTCTTTTAGGCCTAGAACAGGAGTTCACCTGCTCAGTCTTCTGGTGAGGGCAGGGGTCAGTCCTTTCAGAAACAGACCCAATGACCTGCCTTTTCAGCTGCCAGAGCCTTCGCCTGGCAGCACCTTTGGGAGGAAGGCTGGCACTTTTCAAAGAAAATTGGAGTTTAATTACCCAAGACAGATGGGTATTGGATATCATTCACCACGGTTACAGGTTTTATTTCCATACCTTGCCTCCTTTCAAAGGCATGCCAGACATTCCTCCTCTACAAAGAAAAGAGGCTCACAAGCAAATTTCTCTGTTACTCCAAATAGGGGCCATTCAGCCGGTTCCTGTGCCAGAAAGGGGCCTAGGATTTTATTTTCGCCTGTTCCTAGTACCAAAGAAGGGGAACACGTGGAGACCAATTTTGGATTTATCTATCCTCAACACTTATCTGGACATTCCCAAGTTCAAAATGTTGACGTTACAACAGCTTTTACCTCTGCTGGGAAAAGATCACTGGATGGTAACTTTAGATCTCAAGGAGGCTTACCTTCATGTGCCTATCAGACTAAGTTGCAGGAAGTATCTGCGTTTTCGAGCTGGGAATTCCCATTATCAGTTCTCTGCATTGCCCTTTGGCTTATCTACTGCGCCCAGAGTATTCACAAAAGTTCTGGCTCCAGTGATAGCTTACTTCAGGCTAAAAGGAATACAAATCTATCCTTACTTGGATGACTGCCTGATTCTGGCTCAAGAAAAGAAAGACCTTTTTTCAGCATTTGGAATATGTGATAGCAGTGCTAAGATGCCTGGGGTATTCTGTGAACGAAATAAAGTCCAGTCTAGTACCCTCTCAAGACATGTGCTTTCTGGGTGTGAGACTGAATACAGCAACCCAGATGGCCTTTTTAACCCCGGACAAACAAAAGAATCTTTCCCTTTACTTCCATCAACTATCTCTTCAGTCCGGGCTGACTGCAAGGACAGTCCTTCAAGCCTTAGGGTTCATGGCATCTTGTATTCTGGTGCTTCCCAATGCCAAACTGCATATGAGGAAGCTGCAATGGTATCTCAAAAATGTATGGACACAGCACTGCCAGGATTTGGACACTGTCATTCAAATAATACCTTGCATTCAAAAGGAATTTTTGTGGTGGGCTCAGGAATGTCACCTAAACAAGGGACTCTCTGTGACCCGGCCAGAGGCGAGTCAGATTCTGACGACAGATGCCTCAGACATAGCTTGGGGAGCTCATCTGAATGGAAAGTGGATACAAGACAAGTGGCCTGCCAGACTACAGCATCTACATATCAACATGAAGGAGATGTTAGCAGTCCAGTTTGCATTAATGGCTTTCAAGGAGTTACTTCTTCCAGGGCAGGTGTTGATTCTAACAGACAACACAACTGTCATGTGGTACATCAACAAACAAGGGGGAACACATTCTTATCCTCTATGCAGGCAAGCAATGATTTTGTGGGAGACTGCGCTCAGCTTGCAACTAAATCTTCAGGCAAGGTTTCTGCCGGGAGCACAGAACTCCTTAGCAGATGTGTTAAGCAGGCAAATCATGGATCCCCACGAGTGGAAACTGGATCTTCATGTATTTCGGAAATTGACAGTGTCATGGGGAACTCCAGACATAGATCTGTTCGCTTCTCCACTAAACCACCAACTGCCAAAGTTTTGCACGAAAAGGTTTCATCACACAGCTTGGAAAGTGGATGCTCTTTCTTTCAGTTGGAAAAATCTTCATGTGTATGCCTTTCCACCTCTGCCTCTCCTCCCAAAGGTACTCCTAAAGGTCAGACAAGACAAGCCAAGGATGATTTTAATAGCTCCAGATTGGCCTCGGCAACACTGGTACCCATTACTGAGGAGTCTGGTAAGGAAGCCTCCATGGCCTTTACCTTTGATTCCACACCTATTGTCTCAGAGGGACGGTCATCTACTCAATGTCAAGCTTCACTCTCTTCATCTAACAGCCTGGCATATTCTGTTTTGAACCACAGCAGGTCTCAACTTCCTCAACAAGTTTTGAATGTGATTATGGAAGCCAGAAGACCTAGTACAAGGAAAGTGTACGCAGAAAAATGGAAGAGATTTTTATTTTGGAGTGCAGCAAAGGATTTGGAGGTTTCTGAGCCTAATTTGAGTGTGGCTCTTCAATATCTTACTGAGTTATTGGACAAAGGTTTGTCTTTCTCTTCCATTAAGATTCATGCTGCAGCAATTTCAGCTCACTATGATTGTGACCCACCATTGTTTTCTCATCCTTTGTTCAAGCAATTTCTTAGAGGGGCAAAGAATATAAGACCCCCACGTAGAGCTCCTACTCCTGCTTGGGACCTCAATTTTGTGTTGGAGAAACTTACTCTACAACCTTTGAGCCTCGGCTACTGCTGAATTGAAATACTTGTCATGGAAGACTGCTTTTTGTTGGCCATTACTTCTGCAAGAAGGGTTTCTGAATTGCAGGCCCTTATGGCGGTTGAGCCTTTTTTGATTTTCCATAAGGATAGGGTATCATTACGTACTAATCCTTCCTTTATGCCTAAGGTGGTCTCTAGTGTGGCTTTAAACCAAACTATTCATTTGCCTACTTTTTATGCAGATCCCCAAAATAAGGGGAAAAGATTTTGCACACTTTAGATGTACACAGGCAGTTGCGTTATTATTTAAGCAGGACTAAGGATTTTAGGCAGTCTCAGCAGTTGTTTGTTTCTTTTGCTTTGAGTTCTCAGGGCAAGCCTGTGTCAAAACAAACTATTTCTAAGTGGATTGGGTTTTGCATTGCATTTTGTTATTCCCATCATGGCAAGGAGATTCCAGCTGGGATTAGGCCTCATTCCACTAGGGCTACTGCCACTTCAACAGCATTTCTAAGGGGGTGGCAACTAAGGATATTTTGGAGGCAGCTACTTGGAGTTCAGTGCATACTTTCTCTAAGCATTACCACCTTCCTCTCTACTCTAAATCTAGGGCTGGTTTTGCCACGGCTATTTTGCAGGGCATGTTGACAGCTCCTGCTTCTTTATGATTTGCCAGCCTCCCTTACCTCTGCTTTGGGATTCTACCCAAGTGTTAGGACTGCAGCAATGTGAGATGAAGAACATAGTACAGTTTTGTACCTACCATAAATGTAGATGTTCAAGATCCACATTGCTGCAGTCCAATTTACCCTCCCTCCTTCCCCTCTGTGTTTAGGGGTGGTTGTGTGGGTGGGGTTGTACTTTTGTAAATTTGTATATATTGTACATATATTTGGTACAGGAGTGTTTGGTGTTTTTTGGTTTTGGCCTTATCTTTTTAGGGTCTTCTGACATCTGGGGCAAGAAAAGACTGAGGATATGACGTCGGTCATGCGCATTTGTACCCTGACATCCTGACGTCAGACTAATGCGCCTTGACCGACGTCAGCCTTATACTTTGGTATTCGGGCCGACTGGGACAGCGGACTACCCTAGTGTTAGGACTGCAGCAATGTGGATCTTCGAACATCTACATTTATGGTAGGTACAAAACTGTACTTTAGTGTGAGTTCCTGCACAATTGTGCATGGCTATACTATATACACTCCTTGTCCAGACTCATGCTTTAAGTTTGTCTGTTCCCCAGAGTGAGATCTTGATATGGGCAAGCTGGTTTCAACAACTCACTCCTACTTCTCCTTGGCTGGTTGCCAGTCTTATCAAACCTGGGCCATTTAGGACATGATCAAGGTTCCATCTCTTTACACCACAGAACTAGCAAGTTAGAAATTTGACCAAGAAAAGTACACATTTGTTGTGGACAGAGATGTATGATAAAGCCTTGCAAAAGTTGACAGTCTAGTGTCAGATGATGTTGTTGCTTACTTTGATCCGAGCAAAGAAACTTACCTAACAGTAGGTGCTAATCATGTTAAATTAGGTGCCATACTGACTCAAAAATGCCATGATTTTTACAAGCATAATACATAAGTAAGCATACTGTTGATAGCTTTACAGAAATATTGACCACAGCCTATGAAAGGGGTACTGGATAATGGTACAGAGCTATGAGTATTTCCATCTATAACTATAGAAACATAGGCTCAACCTGACCACAAGCTACTAGAAATAATTTATAATAAACCAAGATCAAAACTATCTATAAGGACAGAGAGACTGAGTTTAAGGTTATAGTCTTATTATTATCATTATAGTAATCATTTGTTATTTTTTATAACTAAGTGAAGGAAAATTCAGCTGTCTTTATATCAGAGAACATATAAACAGAGCAGAAGCCAAGGCAGTAGAAGAGTATGTGATGTGTCAAAACATTAACACCAGAAGAAATTCAAACATAAACCAGCAATTATCCAGTTTTAGATGGTAAAAATCCATCTATCCGTTTTCAACCTATTTTTCATATTTTTGCACATTGGGTCGAGGTGGCACATCAGCAGTAAAAATCATCTACAGCCACTGTTCACACTGCTAATTGGCTAGCCCTGCCATGGCTATCAGATAATATCTGGTATAAAATCACTAATGAAATACCAGTTGCTTTAATTTTGAGAAACTCTGCTGACTGACACTAAGCCATCTCATTTGTACCTGTTTACAGATTTATTCTAAGAATGAGATGCATAATACCCAAATCACTACACATTCAACTCTTGCAACCTATTTGTGAAACACATCAGGAAATAATAAAGGCACTAGCGTGGTTAAAAAATAAAATATGGTTTTCAGACATTGACTTGCATTGAAGTTACACTTTCACAGCTGCCTTTGTAGGCAAATGAGCAAAGAAAACATACTTTCATATTAAAATTGTCAAAGTTGTCAACAGAACCATGGATAGAACTTGATGCAAAATTTTATTGTCCTTTGCTTACAGGAGAGCATATGTTAATAATAATTATAAAAATTGAAGATTGTAGCAGATAACCAGTAGATACAACCAGATACAAAACTATGTTGGAAATAAGGGAATGTCTTTGGCAACTGAGACTTGACGCCAGTAATGCTCCTGGCATCAGTGATGCACTATCTCTAGCATGTATTTTAAGATACAAGGCAGCTTGTATATAACATGTAACTATTTTAATTTTAATAACATTAACAGACACGTTTTTTGTTTTATATGGAATGTTTATTATTGTACACATTGTTCTTAATGTATACATTTTGCTTTTTTACATCTTAGTTTTTTACATTGTTTTATTTTGGTTTACTTTTTTCTGGGTAGCAATTATTTACTTGAGACTAGTGAATAAGGTATTGTTGTGTAGGACTTCAAGGTTTGGTGAACAAGAATTTTAGGGGATAATTGTTTAATTAACTACCCTCCTGCTTTTTCATCATTGATTAATTAAGTACTAATTAACTGTATTTAAAGGTAGTTTTTACTGAAGTTAACTGACTCTGAAGATGTACATGAGGGTGAAAGCGCGAAGTCAGTTCAAGTTGCTATTTTTATGATTATTCATTCATTTGTGGACAAATAAATGTTTTGTGAGTCTACCTGTTATGTTACCTTTGTGCCTTCTTGGAGACTAGATACATCCTTATTTGCTACCACAGTTGTTCCCATAATGGCAAAATCTTTTCAAAGTTTGGCTTATCAGAATTACAGAACTGATAATGGTTCTTTAATGGGCAACAATTTGCAGACATTGCTAATTATTTAGATTTTAACCAGAGCAAAGTGCCTCCTTTATGGTCACATACAGCTAACCTTTTGAAAAGTCCATGCATATTTTGAGCAGCACCTTGAAAATGTGTCATTAAAAAGAATACCTTTGAAACACAAATCTTAAAGAATACAGAGCAACATTACAATGTATAGTGGTTTACTACGAAAAAGTAAAAAAAAAATCAATTTATTTGATCAAACTGACATTCCAAATTTGGCAATGTCACTTTAACGCAATGTCGAAAATTACCACGACAACTGCATTTGACCAGATTTAGAATGTCAGGAAGCGAAGTCAGACTCTCAGGTATTTGTGCTGAAGCTGCCGTACAAATTGTATACCTAGAGCACAAATGTTTACAATTTTGCAAGGGGGCAAGCCCCCTGCACCCCCATGTGTGGGGCTGCGCCCCCATCCCCCCTGCAAATGATATATTCCAACTCCAAGATCACACTACAGTGAGGAAAACGGTACATTTCTCGATCCCTACTGTAGTGTGATCTGTTATCAAAACATCAAATGTATTTTAGCGAATGTACACAACCATTCGCCAATGTGCATTTGAACATTTTCAAAACAACATTACGGAAACTGGAAAAGATGCATTAGTCTATTCTAGTTTCACGTAAGTGCCGTTCCACATTTTGATAGTAAACGTATCTAGCATGTCCGTCTTTTTACATACAAATCAGTTCCCCAATTCAAACTGTTGAAACAGTATTAAATCCAAGAATCCATATTAGAAATCATTTGGAGGTTTAAGTGCTCAGAGATAACTGCTGTTTTGTGACTGTATTGTTTTTTTTTTTTCATTTAAGGTTAGCATGCTTGCATTGCTTCTTGGCTTTTGCTCTTAATTTGTTATAGTTTGTTTTATTTTAGATTACGGTTTAATTTAAATGAGTTTTTTGTTAGAGTTGTAGCAGTTCTTAACTACGACCAGTTTTAAAAAATTGTTTTGTTTTCCACTCATTGCAGAGGTAGTAAATCTAGCTAATTTGTGGGAGGAGCTGAAAAGCAAATTTCTTATTTAAGGTAAGCAGAACAGAAAAGGATTTAATCATTGGGATCTACAAGTACAGTGAGAGTACTGCTGCTGTGTGACTGTATTTGATCTTTCTCACCCAACTCAGTTGCTCTTGAGTTACACAACCCCGCTGTAAATTTGACTTTGAAAGCTCTAACCAGTCTCATCTCATCCACTCATACTACTGGGTACTAAACTTGATCAAACTGTTAAAGTGTGAGTTACCTTGTCTTTCATATCTTCCTACCAATTTCGTTCACACTATAATCCAGAGTATTAACTCCTTTTTTCTGTGATTTTAAAATCTGTGACTTTTGGGGTGAGACTGCTGATCCACTGGAAAGCATAAAAACCACTTTTCAGGAAACAACTTGGGATTTGTGTTTCCATTTTTTTCTCTTGATGTGAGAAGAAGCAGAGGGGGGTATTGTTTCTCAGCTTTACTAGAAATTACCAAATCACTGGAAAGCCTGAGAACCGCTTTTTAGCAGTCTGAGTTGAAGTAGTGCTGCTCCTTACAGTCTCTGATTGGGCAGTGTGTATTGAACTTTCCTGACTGATCTGGTTGCCGTTTTAGTAGGAGCCTCTTCAGTTTTAATTATGAACCTTTATGTAGCTTGGATTTCTATTGTGCTGAGCTGGTGTAGATGCAATCCTTGGCATGTACCAAAAGAAGATTGTAACAAGTGGAATGACCCCAGCAGTATCTGGGACAATACTACCTCCTATGAACCAGCTTGGGATTAGTGCTACTGTTTTGCTTCTGGTGAGAGAAGGAGTAAAGGGTATTGATTCCTAGCTGAGTGCAGCTGTGATGAGATCAGCACTAGTAGTCATGAACAATCCAATAGGCAGATCACCAGTATTCATCATTCTTGCAGACTTAATTTGGTCTTTTCAAGCAATACTACTAGTTTAGCTACCACCTAACTTAACTTCAGAGTATTACCCTAAGTATGTCATGCATGAATCTTCACAAGGATACTATAGTAGTCTCCCTCTGATCCTTGAGTACTTTGATAAGCCCTATCCCTCCCGCCTATGACAAGACTCAACACATCTGTGGCCAATCTGATCATATTAGGTTTTCTAATGCAGTTGAGAGTACAACCTGTGAGAAATGTAAATGTTAAAGAAACATGGAGGCAAACCACTTGTGCCAACCCACTGTCCATAAGTATCATACCTCCACAGCACTGCACTAATGTCAGTGTACCCCTAAACCCATAACTTATACTAAATCTATAAAGAAAAGCCTTCCACAGCCTTCGAGAACAGACCCTGAAAGGTCCCACCATCCTGCACACGAGGCCCTCCTTCTCCAATCACACACATTGCAAATCCACACAACTCGCCCAAGATTCGCCAAGAAGGGAGCCTTAAACCCATAAGGCCCACTAAGGCTTTTGAGCCATAAAACTTCCAACGTCATAGTCATAGGTGACTCTACAGTAGGCCACCAGACTACACACTCACCAGAATGGACCAGAACAAAATGACTGCAAGCTGTTTGGCTGGTGCCACAATCCATGATGTCATAAGGCCTCTAAGAGCTCTTAAACCAGACAGATAGGACTATGACTTTGTGTTGGCCCATGTGGAATAAATGAGCTGCAGTGCAGAACCCAGAGGGACATATAGAAAGACATGATGAAATTTGCTAAGCATGTGTTAGAGGCAGGAAAGATACTAGTCTTAAGTAGTATCTTGCATTTACCAAGAATGGTGCCTAAATACCAGGATAAGACAATCGGTTTTAACAGCTGGCTTAGTTATTTGTGTCATTCTAAGGAGATCCAGTATGCGCTGACAGGGAACAATGGTAGATAAAACTTCCTGTTTCACCAGAAGTGGCTTACACTCCTCGTAACAGGGTAGTTACATACTGGCTAAAGCCTTTCCTGCCCCCATAGTGCCTTTTTAGGCAGATTCGCCCTACTGGACATTCCTACATAGCAAACTCAAAATCAAATATGGACAGTATCATAGTGGTACTATGCAATGTTAGGAGTCTAAATAGAAAGATGCCTGAAACTGAGGCCCACCTGCAACTGAAGCACATTCAGATTTATGTATTTAATGAGACAATATTTCAGTACAGTGACAGAATTCCCTCTGTACAAGGCCTTTGGGTAACTGTGGAAGAGTATTTCTATTTGGCAGAAATGCCATCACCTGACATCAAATTACTCACAAACCTTAACTGAACTCCTGGAAGTCAAAATCTTCAACAAATCCAACTATTACTTCACTGCTAGCTACATATTTTCATCACAATATCCCTCAAAGATCATGGACATTACCTTAACACCACTGAGGGGATAAATATCACGCCAAATACTTTCTTCTTAAGGGCGTTCAATTATCCAATTAAATGGCACACTTACACCTCTAATAATGAATATTCTCAATATTTCTTAGACTATTTTTTAATGCCAATATGCTAGAGCAAATTGTAAAACTGCCCACTAGAAGCTCTAATATCCTTGACCTGGTCCTTACCAACCTAGCACCCTCCTGCACCCCACCCCATATCTCCTCATCCCTGGTTAAATCTGACCATAAGTCAGTAATCTTCTCTCTCAGGCCTAGTGGTACCATTCCACTACCAAATGAGACTATCTTTATGGACTTCACCAGTGCAAACCTACTTCAGCGGTTAGAAGACCTATGCAAAATTCCCAACAACCCCTGAAAGTGGACCCAGTGGAGAGGGCTGCCTCATTTACCTTCAACTTTAACAGATTCATGGAAAAGTCAGCACTCATCTGACCTAAATATATGAACAAATTTTTGAATAAACCTCACTGGTAAAACTCATATTACTAAATGTATAATGAAAGAAGGGAAATGATGAAAAGTTGTAAGAAATCCACATCCCCTTATCTCAAGGCCATACTCAGCATTCCAACAAGGGACTTAAGAGTGCTATTAGAAAATGTAAAGAAGAGTATGAGCTTAAGGTTGCTACAAATATTAAAAGAAACTAAAATCATACTTTAGTTATGTCAAGAAATTAAGGATTAGTGTTTCACAGTGCAATGAGCTTATCTAAAATGATATTACATATTCCAACCATGAGGATATAGCCAATATATTAACAGACAACCTACATCGCTGTCCCCAGTATCTTTGAAAATTTACTTCCCCCTGAATCTACTTTGTAACAAGTCTTAAAATTCCTGTGAAAGAATAAAAATGGTACTTCTGTGGGACCAAACATCTTAACAGGCTGCATTGTTATCAGCTCCAAGTATGCACTATCTGAGCCTCTGTTTAAATTATTCATCTTCAGCCCATCCACAATGTTTGTACCTGATGTCTGGAGAACAGCCGCTCTAACTCTCTTACACAAAGGTAGCCCCTTTACATATCCAGGTAGTTATAGGCCCATCAGCCTCACCAGCCTTGCACACAATGCCATATAACACATCACAGCATTAGTCATTTCTGCAGAAGTATACAACTTAACTCCTTTGTACTCCATTCAGTTTGATTTTGTGAAAGGCAGAGCCTGTATTCTGAACCTAGTGAGCTTGTTTGAAAAAGATACAGAAGCTGTGGACAGAGATCACTCAGTACACACTGCATATCTTGATCTAGCCAAGGCTTTTAACAACATCTTACATGCTGATGTTGTTAAAAAATACACTTAATGTTCCCCCATGTTGTCTAATGAATTGCAATTGGCTATCCAATAGATCCCATGTTGTGAAATTTTCTGATACAATCTCTAATTGAAAATTATAGCTAGTAGGGTACCAGGGAGATCAGTGCCTGGCTCTCTTCTGTTTGGTACTTATTTTACCTACACACAGTCCAGTATCCCAGAAGTATGGTTGACCAAACTTGCTGTCAACTGCAAGTTGAGCACTGTTATCCGCTCAGTCATTGATAATAAGCTGCTCCAGCAAGAGCTGGGATATGCATATACCTAGTATACTGAAAAACAGTCTCAAGCTAAATACAAGAAAATGTAGTTTAGTTGCATTCATTAAAAAAGTTTTTCCTACCTTATATACTATAAGTGGTACTTTTCTTCAGACAAACTTGATCCAAAGAAACCTAGGTACGTATGTGTACAACTCTCATTAGATCATAATGTTTCTACCATAGTCATGAAATCCTTCTATCTGGCCTAGGAATCCTTCAAGATTTAAAGATGTCATCCTGCCACATACTTTTTTCTTATCTTGTAGACCCATCATTGAACACAATGCTCCCCTTGATATATACAAATCAAAAGACCCCAAAGATACGTAAGCAAATAAATTAAAGCCCTTAAATCCTTCAGCTATACCAATAGATTATCAAATCTCTACTTATATGCAGTAGCTTACAGGCTGCTCTGAGATGATTTGTGTCTTACTTTTTGAGCCAAAAAAGACCAAAGGCCTACTATTTCTTTCCAAAACTGGGGCTGTAGAAACATCCACACCAACAAATAAACAAGCCATGCTGGAGAGAGAGGTTCCATGCTTAATGTATTCGCAGCCTATGGAATAAGTTACCACAACAGGTCACAGAAAGTACTACTTTGATTACCTTTAAGGATAATCTTGATGATTGGATAGGTCGACACAAATTTACACCAAGTCTGTCCCATATAGCCATGCGCAGTTTAAGAGAAAGCACCATTAAGTGGTTGAAAAGTAAGGCACTAACATTTAAGTATGTCTTCTTAAAGGTGAATATGGCTAAGTATCTTACGGTCCTTGTGATACCTTATCTAGTACTGTTCCTATGAACAAAAAAGTCATGTGCGAATGTGGCTTTGACAGCTCATAGCACTATGACAGTGGTTAAAATGAAGGACTTTGATGACACAAAGAGACAACCCTGCACATCTTGAAGATATAAGATAGGGTTTTTGAATAGCTGCGATCTACAAAAAAGTACTTCTTATTTTTCCATTGAGGCATATGCTGTGTTTGGATCTTACATTTACTGAAAACAGACACATGGTAAATAGGCTTTGCTCATTTTATAGAAATAATATTGCAGACTGTTTTAAATGGATACATTTTGAATTGCTGGAAGAAGTGAAAACTATTGGCAGTCGGTTACAAAGTGTTTTCCTAAGATTCTTCAAACTAAACAGTTCATGTGTAAAATACACAGCAGCATTAATTCAACAATATAACTGTTATCTCAAGAAATAAAAATAAATTAATTAATGAATTAATTAACTCATAGCACCAAAAATATGTTTCAGAGGGCAAGCCCCTCTATCTGCTTGTAAGGTCAAGAACCCCCTCCTTACTTATACATACTACCTCTGAAATCATACTGACTCAGAGGAACAGCAAATTCTCTTTGAAGAACATTTGTACATTTTCCATTCCTTTCTTTGTCAGTGGTATCCTATTTTGTAAACTTACTCTGTAAGTAATTAGAGAAAACAATACTTCAACAAAAGATACTATAGTAAATACAGCTTGAGTAAGACACAGGTATAAAAGATCTCGAGGACTTGGTTTATTAGGACTTAACGGGAAGCTGATACAAAGGTGCATGTCCAATGGATGTGAATGACCAGATGGAGCTTACACTGATGGGAGAGAAAGGGACTAGGAGGGTGACATGATGCTGGTGTTACCCCCACTGAATGAGGCTGCACTGATGGAGTGGGAAGGGGAAGTGCAGAGCTAAATGGAAGATGTAAGGTGAAGCTATAATGCCCACAGTTTCATATTCACTGTCCTCCATTAGGACATTTTGATTTGAGTTCTGCTTCCAACTTATGTGCAGGGTTGCATCATTGGGTGCATATTCAATGCTGCCAGGTAAGAAATGCCCCCACCTGCATAGTGATAAACCATTCATTTTTCTGCCTGTCTACAGCAGCAACAGCATTATGTTCCCAGTATCATCTCATTCACCTAGGTCACAAGTATTATAACACCAATACCATTTGACTAACAAATACAATATATTAAACACTCTAAAAGATTTAAAATTCTACAAATATACTTCCTCATCCTGGTCACACTTATACTCCTGTTCTGTTCCCTCTCCTTGATAATCAATATGGAGCTAATAAAATTTAGTAATCATTTTCACAATTCTGTAAAAATAAAAAAATATAGAATGAGCCCCCTTGCCACCAACTCATCTTCTAATTCTCAGAATAACCATGCATGTTTTATAAACCAAACAATTAGCACATCACATACTTGCAAAATACTTAAGTATCTTAAGCCAGACTATCCACCGCCTAACAATATTTCCCCCAAATTCCTAAAAGGTACTGCTTTGTGTATCACATATCCTGTAAACATACTTTTAAAGAGGTCCATAGTAGAAAGAAATGTTACTTTACACAGTACTGGAAGTAATCACCCTATCTTCCTGTACACAATGGTAGATTTACTTCTTTGAATAAATTCAAGTCTACTTTACTCCCATCTCTACTGTCAAAAATGTTGGAAAACTTATTTATCAGCAGCTCATTGATTACCTTTTAAATAACAGCCTAATTACTTTTTGCTAAATCATAGCGAGATCATGAAAGAAATGAAAAAATCTACTCCAGTTTATTAGCATCCCAAAATTTGCCAGTAAACATAGTGACTCAAACTTTAACTCTGAAATATCCTTCCAGTAAAAAATAAGATGCATTCCTAAGGGATATGAATTTAAGTCTCTATTCAGTGAACATCTTCATGATCACTGGATGTGCAGTTGTGGAATAACATAATTATTTATATATTATGGCTAACTCAGTAAAATAAAGGTTAATAATAACTTACATTCAATGACTGTTAACAATATTAACAATATGGGATCTTTACTATTTTAAATCTCATTGGCTAGCCGTTTCCGATTCTTCAGTATATCCTTTCTCATTTATCTTTTATACTATCAACTACACTATATACGTGTATATATATATATATATATATATGTATATATATATATATATATATATATATATATATATATATATATATATCTACATACATATATACATACACAGTAAAACTATTCATTTCCTCTGTATGCTATTGCTGTTTTTGCTCCAATTTTCATTTTATACTATTAACAATGCATATTTATTCTTATTCTTTTATTATTATTGTAATTTTTTTTTTTTACACATGCTGTATACATTGATGGTATCCAAGGCAAATTCAAAGTCCTAATGTGTTTAGCACGTGGGATCCTGTTTTTTTATGATATTAAGAAAAACTGAATTAAAGTGCAGCACAGTGTCACCTAAAGACAACTTACACAGAATGGCTAGCCAATGGAACTCAAAACACAATTTAAGCTAGTGGGGTCAAACTCCCTCATATTTCTAGGGGAACAAAATCTATGAGTTTTATTTATTTTGCTGTATTTTCATACTAAGAATGTAGGGACATAGTTGCTGACTGTTTTATCCAAGACACAGGGTACAATATTACTGCTAAGAGGTTTATGTTGGATCCTGTCAAGAAGGCTGTCACATTCAAATTTGTTGTATAGTGTAATTGTGATGGTTATCAGCTAAATATATTTGTAAATCTAGGTAGAGTAACAGAAGGTACTACCAATGTATTGTTTTCAGTTGACATTAGAATCATCCAAAATGATAGCATCAGGGTTCACATTCATAGAATAACAGTAAAAGTCTTTCATCAGCTCCAAATTTATAATTTTTCAGAGGGTTATATGACCATGCCGTACAGATAAGAATTTAATCTTATTAATCTTAACATTCTCAGCTAGAGCGTCTTCTGCGTGGAGACATGCACGAATGGGCGTACCTTCGTTGAAGGTTGTGCGTCAGGGCTGGTAACTCGGCACGTAAAACTCAACTACCAATCATTAGCAGACCGGAGTTCCGCTGTGGCGACCCCTAACTGGGAAAAGCCGAAAAGACACAACAATCTTAACATTAATTACAATGCACTTCCTTTGCAATGAGTAAGAAATCTGAGGATTTAGTTAGAAGCAAATGAGGTTGTACTGATATAATAAACATCTCTCCTTACAAATTTGAAGCTTCTCTTTGGTCTAAGAATGCTATCTCTCTGTAAGGATGTTTTTGAGTCTTTCACAGAGTGATTCTGCTAAGACTGAGTACAATAACTGTCTGTTTCAGCTGATCTGGCTGTGTATAATTTGAGTTCTATGTCAGAAATTGATGGGATTAATATATCATATTTTCAGACAAGTAGTACTTGGCCAGTCATTTTTGAGGGATCTAAGCTAGAATTCTAAACCTGTGACCAGAGTTTGTTCACATCATCTGAGAGAAGTGTTGAAATTGGACATGGATGAGAATAGGAAAATGTGACTATTTTATATATATTTCCTTTTTTAGATGTGCTATGTTTTGACTGCCACTATGAGTGGACGAGTGCAAATTCATTGTCTCAACTCGCTGAAAAGAATTGCACGAAAATTCTGTTTTCTGTGCCCCCCCCAATTATATAATCATCTCCATGGTTACACTATAAGAGGGGAAGGGGGGAAACACTTCGAAAGGGCACTTATTGCTTGCCCAATTTCCTGACAATGCATTTCAAAAGAAATGCTGGCACTGTTATGGAATCAAGTTTCAGAGAGTTGAGGCTCTATGAATTAGTAGTGTTCATTGAGGAATAGTGTAATGATTAGAAGTTATCACTGCAGCAAAGCAGAGTGTTCCATTCAGAGGTTGTAAAAGTGGAACTGATGTGTTGCAGATACTAAGGAGTATACTCTGTGTAATACAGACACGCATTCACAAGGTAAGTAGTATGCAATACAGATAAGCATACACAAGGTAAGTAGGAGAAGGATTATTTGTATTTACTTGTCTTTTTTCATACTGGTTGCTCTGGTTATCTATTTGATTGAACAGCCTATTGTGTGTGGAGCCCTGCAAGATACGTAAGCCACCTAACTTATAACTTACCTACTGTAGCTGGAGCCACTTGGGTTAAGTCATCCAGGTCTCTGCTTTGTGGCATGAAGGCCCCTAATTTTTTCTAAGTCTCCAGTAGGACCCAGAGGGCTTGTGTAGTGTTGAAGAAGGCTGACCAATTAAATGGTCATAAATGGTAAAATTGGCAGAGTATATTTAAATGTTAGAGTATAAAGAAACATTGAAAACATAATGGGGACCTGGAGATCCAAATGATTAGCCAAGACAAGAAAGGATACACAGGAGAGTACTTGTAATATATGTGAAGTGAGTTTTTAAATGTAAGTCACTTGAAAACAGTGAAGAAGAAAAGAGTGGTGTCTAAAGAAGAGGAGAGATGAGAAAATGAATAGTTTCCTAGTTTAGATTAACAAAGTTGGGGATAAGTTGGTGACTAGATGCAGTATAGTCTGTTTGATGCTAGAGGTTCAGAAGCAGAAAAGAATGAAAAATTAAAAAAACAGAGTAGGAAAATATGTTGTAATTTTGGGAGACTTGAATCTGGTAAGGCAGATAAAATCCAAATCTGAGAAGGAAAACAAAATACAGAAATACCAGACCATATGTTTGTACAAGGAGACATTAGGAAGGAAGGATAGAATTCTATATGTCATACTAAAAAGATGGAGTGTTGAGGGGTCTCTGCTTTCTGATACTGCATTTGCAACAGTTGTTGATAGGGTGGGGAGCTCTGCCTTTAATGCCCTTGCCATTTGATATGATTGTTAATGTACTGTCAGGAGAGGATTTAATTTGCAAAAGTAATGCTACACTAAATGTTTTATCAACAACGGAGACAGTCATTACTTTTCTCCAGAGACAATGAAATAGGAAGGAGCTGCTTTGCCTTTTATGTGTTTCTGCAAACACTTGGAGCTGTATTTGCTTAGACTATGTCAATTCCTCAGAAAAAACAATAGGTATACCCAACAGATTTTTTTTTCTTTCTTTCTTTCTCTTTCTTTCTTTCTCTCTCATCCATAGCCATAATGGGGAGGGACCGTATCACATCATCTTTATATTTCTGTAAGGTCTTTTAAAGGTACATATTTAATTTGTTAAGGCAACTAAACCCTGCCCAAGATAGTTAAGTACCCACACTTTTTAATCATTATCTTCTTTTAGACCCCCTCCCACAATTGTGCACAGAGAACTTGGACTTTTGGCCTAAGATGTCATGGCTACATGAAAGCTGCTGTATTGCATAGGGAAGTAAGCTTTTCCTTCCCCCATTTCCACAAGAAGTTCTTATGTTTACTTCACTTTTTAACCATTGCCAAATAGTTTGTTTACCAAACAGTTTTATTTTCTTATCTGTCTTATTTTATTTAAATATACACAATCAAAACTGTGCCTAAGATGCAGTGGCGGGGGGAACTTTGCCTTCCATCAGTTTTTGCAAAACTCAAAGTATTTATTTAACTTGTTAATGTAAACCCACAAAACAAGTTCACCACTCTCATAGTTCCAGTCCACACATTTATTTTGCTTTCTTTTTGTTTCCTACGCCTGTATGCAGCATGCTATGTCGAGTGGAATGGTTTAGGTCTGTGGACTGTCGTAAAATCCACTGGTGATGTGATAGCAGTAGCATTTCAGTGGAGTAGGGCACCCACTGGACACTGTCTGTTTGCCTTCTGTTTTTTGTAGCACCTTCAAAACATACAAACATACACACTTTTGTTTGCAGAGTACTGGTTTGTTTGTGAATGTGTGCTCCTTCAAAGAATTAATTACTATAAAGTACCACAAGCACTGAAACTTTATTTTTTGTCTGTCTCTGCTGTTGCTCATCTTTCATCTCACACTGTTCTTACTCATTGAAGTAGCTACAGCTTTTTCACCCTCCTAAAAAGATCTTGGTCTGGGTAGCTGAAAGAATTTACTTAATACAGCTCTCCATCTCTACTACTTGCCTTTTTCCTCTCTTGCTTGTCTGTGTAAGCTGAGTTTTTTACCGCAACAAACCTGTGCTTTCCCTCTTGTATTATTTATTTTTTTTATTTTCTTCCATCTATTTTTCAGTTTCCTTCAAAAGACATATATTGCCAGTATGTAGAAAGTCAAAAATGTTCCTGTAGCTGATGCTGCTCATTCTCTTATTTCTTTGCGACTGCTATTATAGCAATCTTGTCTCCATGTCTCCATATGCCATTCATTAACCAGTTCTACACACTGACTATTTTTTTCCAAAATTTGTCTCGCTACATGCTCACCACATTTGCTTTAACAAGTAGTCTAGGCAAATGCAACATACAAGGTATTAGCTCATGCTAAGGTTTAAATGTTTTCTTCCTGTGCAGAAACTAAAACAATAATAATGCTTTCCTTTCACTGTGCACCAGCACTAATTATGATGTTCATCGTGTTTCACTGTTGCAGTCATTACTCTTGGGTTATCCTGCTGGCAGGCTACCCGCAGTCGGCCTGAATTCCAAAGTCTATGTCCGGCGTTGGTTGCTGCTGCCTCTTCCCTGACGTCAGTGCGCCAGGGGTATAAAAGATGCAGCTGACTACATTTTCTTTAGTCTTTCTTGCCGCGTGGTGCCCAAAGCAAAAGCAGTTAGCAAGTGCTGGTCGGCTGACTCCTGAGATTTTCAAATCCGAATTTCAGAACCAAAGTCTTCATTAAAGCTAAGTACCCCGTTGGGGAAACTTTTTTCTTGCTCCAGACTGATGTCAGAAAAAGTTAATTGTATTTCTTGTGGGAAGCAAATACCTCATAAGGATTTTCACTCTTACTGTATTCCTTGCCTAGGCCCTGATCACAGTGTTGCTAGCTGTAGGTTTTGTGCTAGATTTAACCAACCACTATTAAGCGTCGGTTCGAATTTGCATTTCATTACTTTGGCTGAAGATTTAATTATATAATGCCATCGGAACAGCCTACGACCGGAGTTTACAAAAAACGCAAGGACAAGGAAAAAGATCTGAGGTCCAAATCCGACGACAAGGCCGCCGTTAAGCCAGTCGCCAGTTCTCAGTGAGTAGCTTTCGCAGCCCCTGTCGCCCGCTACCTCAGAGCCACAGGCCGCTTCCGACTCCCACGTGGAGCCGACCGGGCCTCTGGATACTCAAGGTATTGGACACTCAGAAATCATTCCCTCAGATGGGTCCGGAGCCGCTGAGCAGGCATCGGCTTCTGAGGGTGTCTTCTGACCTACACAATTGTATGTTAAACCATCTTCAGCTTCAAAGACAAAGACTAAAGCAGCTCTAAAGACAAAGAAACAAGTACAGCATTCCCCTACTCAGACTTCCATGCCTAAAAAACAGATGCTTAAAATGGCCGAAGACCTAATTACTTTGATCAGGTGTTCCCATCCCCCTCCTGATAAGAGGTCTAGGCAAGAGACAGAATATGATTCTTCTGGTCAGGTTTCTATTTCCTCTGATTCCTCTTCTGAACAGGATTATTCCATGCCCCCCTATGAGGACTCTGATGCTGAAGAATCCATTCCTTCAGCCTCTCCTACTGAGGATTATTCTTTTGGGGAAACCCTTCATACCAGGAGGGAGCATTTTCACTGGGAGAGCCAAGATTATTTTGAATCCAAGAAAAGGCTCAGGGACTTTCTGCTACTTCCTCAGCATAGGCCCCTTGCTATTCCACCTGTTCTAGACATTGTAGATGATGTATTTTTAGAGTCCAGCCTGTCACCTGACTCTTTACCCCCTGCACCTGCTAAGCCAGGGTCCCGGATTCTCATAAATTCCTATATAAGAACCCCGCTGCTGACCCAGAAACTATATCTCCGGGTCCCAAAGGGGTCAAAGCTTCCACTGCAAAAAACCCTGTCCCCTCTGATAAGGGATTCTAGGGCATTGGACAGATGGGGGAAAAAAAGTTTACACTTCTGCTACCTTGGCTGTAAGGGATTTAAATTGTCAGTTTCATATGCTTAAATGTCAGCAATACTTAATGTCTCTGCTTAAACAGAAAATGTTGACAAATACTGAATGTTCAGAGAACAAGGAAATGCAGGATTTATTGCATGCAGCTGAACAAGTGGGAAAGCATACTTTGCAATGTGGTTATGATTCACTGGAGGCCTCTTGCAGGGCCGCTGTTACAGGTTCTGTTATTAGAAGGCACGCTTGGTTAAAGGAACAGAATCTGCCTGATCATGTTAAAGCAAAATTATTAGATGCCACATTACAGCATGATACTTTGTTTGGTGCTAAAGCAGAAGAGGTGTTGAAAAAATGGAGGATAAAGAAAAATCCATGCAGACAGTTAAGGATTTCTTACAGATGCAGCCACCCAGATTTAGCAGGAACTGGCCTTCTAAAAATTGGTCCTTTCCAGTGTCAGACAGACCACAAAGAGGCAGATACAGGCATCCCAGAGGCAGATCTCAGCCCCAAGGCTCATACAGGCCTAAACAATGGGGTGCTCCTACCTCCAAAAGCGGAGCAGACAAATCACAACCTTACAGGAAACAATCCCAATGACTTTCCTCTGCCAAATCCAAGCACTTTTCTTTTGGCAGCTCCCTTAGGGAGAAAACTAGCACTTTTCTCATCACATTGGCAAATGGTTACCCTAGACAAATGGGTCTTGAACATAGCGTCCCAAGGCTACAGGTTCCATTTTCACACCCTACCAAGGTCAAAAGGTATGCCAGACCTGCCACACAATCAATGGGCAGAGGCACAAAAGCAAATTATGGCCCTCATGGACATGAGGGCCATTCAACAAGTACCACAACAAGAGCAGGGGCAAGGATTTTACTCCAGACTTTTCTTAGTGCCCAGAAAGGACAACAACTGGAGACCAATACTGGACCTGTCTATACTAAACATGTTTCTGGAGGTTCCAAAATTCAAGATGTTGACTCTACAGCAGCTACTGCCCATGCTGGGCAAGAAGGCTTGGCTCGTAACTTTGGACCTAAAAGAGGCATACCTGCATGTCCCAATCAGACAATCTTGCAGAAGATACCTCAGATTCATAGCTAGCTCAATGCACTACCAATTCTCTGCACTGCCCTTTGGCTTATCTACTGCACCCAGGGTATTCACAAAATGCCTGGCACCAGTAATTGCATTTTGCAGACAGAGGAATTCAGATATATCCCTACTTGGACAACTGCCTTATTCAAGCAGAGAACAAAGACATTCTTCTAAAGCACCTGGCATTTGTAAAAAGATTACTAATTTGTCTAGGGTACACAGTAAACGAAAAGAAATCAAAACTAATGCCCTCTCAAGAGATAATATTCCTGGGTGCAAGCTTAAATACAACTGCCCAGATGGCTTATCTCACGCCAGACCAACACAAACAACTGACTTCTTACTTCAAAAATTGTCAACAAAGACCCAGTTATCTGCAAGAAAAATCCTGCAGGCCTTGGGTTTCATGGCATCCTGCATTCTACTAATTCCATATGCCAGACTGCATATGAGAAAACTACAATAGTATCTAAAAAGTGTTTGGACTCAGCATTGCCACAGCCTGGAGACAGTAATTACCCTCATTCCCTGCCTGCAACAGGAGTTTCGATGGTGGGCAGAGGCCTGACACAACAAGGGTCTGCCATTCAGTTTACCCACGGCCAGACAGACACTGACAACGGATGCATCAGATTATGCCTGGGGGGCCCATATGGCAGGAAAATGTATTCAGGGCACATGGCCTGCAAGCCAGATGCATCTGCACATCAATCAAAAAGAGATGCTAGCTGTTCAGAATGCCCTAACAGCTTTCAAGGATCTACTTCATCCAGGACAGCTACTGATAAAGACAGACAATACTACGGTCATGTGGTACATAAACAAGCAGGGAGGTACACATTCCTACCCGCTCTGCAGACAAGCAATGACCTTATGGGACACAGCTTTGACTTATCAAGTTCACCTGCAAGCACAATTCCTGCCAGGAGAAACAAATACTCTGGCAGACGAACTAAGCAGAAACCTCATGGATCCCCACGAGTGGAAACTGGATCCACAAGTCTTCAGCATGATAACAAGGAAATGGGGATGCCCAGACATAGATCTATTTGCCTCCCCTCACAACTGCCAATTACAGAGATTTTGCACAAGGATTTATCACAAACAAGCATGGAGAGTGGACGCCCTATCCTTCAGCTGGAAAAATCTAACCATATATGCCTTTCCACCACTGCCTCTCCTTCCCAGGGTACTCCTAAAGGTCAGACAAGAGAAACCAAAAATGATACTGATTGCACCAGACTGGCCACGCCAGCACTGGTACCCAATCCTAAAGAGCTTGTCTCAAGGTCCAGCATGGATATTGCCTCTAACTTCCCACTTGCTGACCCAACAAGACAATCTGATCCTGCACAGTCAACTCAGGACTTTAAATCTGGCAGCATGGCGGATAATGTAGCCATTCAGAAAGCTGTTATGGATGTTATCTTGGAGGCGAGGAGGCCCAGTACCAGAAAATCGTATGCAGAAAAATGAAAGAGATTCTGTGCTTGGAACCAGGAACAAGGCATTGACACGTATGTACCAAATATTCCTCAGATTTGCAATATCTAACTGAGATGCTGGACAAAGGCCTTTCTTTTTCATCAATTAAGATTCATGCCTCTGCCATTTCAGCACATTACAATACAGAACCTCCTATCTTTTCTCATCCTTTAATAAGGCAGTATCTCAGAGGGGCAAAAAACATCAGGCCTCCAAGGAGAGCACCAATTCCGGCATGGGACCTCAATTATGTCTTGGAAAAACTCACAGTGCCTCCTTTTGAGCCAGCCTCAACAGCAGATATAAAATTCTTATCCTGGAAAACAGCTCTGCTCCTAGCAATAACCTCTGCAAGACGAGTCTCGGAGTTGCAAGCACTCATAGCTGTGGAACCTTTTATCATTTTTCATCCAGACAGGGTTTTTCTGAGAACAAACCCAACATTTATGCCTAAGGTGGTGTCCAGTGTGGCCCTCAACCAAACCATTCACTTGCCTACCTTTTATCCAAACCCACAGATCAAGGGTGAGAAAATTCTGCATTCTTTGGACATACACAGGCAGCTACCCTTCTACTTGGACAGAACTAAAGCTTTCAGAAAGACTGAGCAACTTTTAGTGTCATATGCTGCAGGATCTCAAGGAAATGCTATCTCAAAACAGACTATTTCTAAATGGATAGGTCATTGCATCCATTTCTGCTATTCTCAACATGGCAAATCAGCAGGCCATTGATTACTTGAGTAATTGGCATAGCAACTTCACAGGGATTAGGCTTCCAGGCATGGTCCTGCAGGAAGGGGCACAGTTTTCCCTAAGGAGCTGAGCTAGGACATAATATGTAACTGTAATAACACTCCACCTCTGGGGCCAGTAATCAAGGAGCCTTAATCCTCACCACTGGCACGTGTGGGGAACGTTCACTGAGAGGATAGCAGGTACACACACAGTATCTCTAGATGCAGCTCTCTGCATTAAGTACAACCAAGCACAATTTCCCTTAAGAGCATACGGGGGGAACAAAGTCCGGGGCTGGTTTCTCCATCTTTCTCCAGATCCCCAGTAAGAATCCCCACTGGCACAGCTATAGAGTTGAGACCTCATCTGAGTGTCCAAGCCAAAACCTCCAGCACCCTTTCTGTTCATCCAGTACTTTGTGTCCCTGCCCAAGTAGCTGACACCCACAGTTGTTTACACATACACACACACACACACACACACACACACACACACACACACACACACACACACACACACACACACCTGGGAAAGGCTGGCACAGGTTTACTAACTATACCCCCTTTTGCCCAGATTATAAAGTAGTTATGACTGTTACCAAACACTCCTGCCAGCTACCTTAAGGCTCTTCCAAGGGTACCCAATATACTGACAGAAATGAATATTAATACAAATGGTAGTTTTGACCATGAACAAGGCTATTAGTAGTAGCCCACACGGTGTTGCCAAATAAATATGCAAATACTCACAAAACTTAAATATCTCTAAAAAGATCAACCACAATGAAAGGTTTAAATATATTTAATAATAAAAGAACAAGAAAATACTAATTATATATATTCACAGTGACATCAGAGTTTAAAATCACAGGAAATACTTAAAATAAAAGTGAAGGACAGGCTCAGACAAATAAAGAAAGCAATATCTAAATGAAGCTTCACTATATTCCTGACTGAATCTAAGAGAGTTACTATTCCCTACTTACTTAATAGAGCAAGGCAAATGTTGTGGTGAATGATCCTTCTTGTTGTTAGGCCCAAGACATAATACAGAATGCTGAGTCTCACTAAGAGACTTCTCAAAATAATATAAAAAATATTACTTCTGTGATAGCTTGCAGAATGGCTTCACTTCTGGTTATATGACTTCTAGTTCCCATGAAAACCCCCATTGCTGGAAGCTAGTTTAGCACCGACCTGTAAAAATACACATAAGGGCTTTTGTTCAGATCTGTTGCAGGTGCTGGACGTCATAAAACAATTTCATACCTCTACTCTCCCAGAGTAGAAATTAGTTCACCCCAAAGACAATACAGAAAGTTTCCTGGTACAGACATTTTGTCTCTGGCTGCATTGAAGCCTGTGAAATAGCATCTTTATCGCCTAGCCTGTAAAGTGATTTAATTTCAGATATATTTTAAAGTTTGCTGGACTGAGGTTAACCTCCTGTCTGCCAGTTTCCTCTTTTAAAACCTATACATTTAAACAGTTACAATAGTAAATGTACATTTCTGTTCTCTCCAGTAGGGCACACTGTGGATACATTTCAAACACAAGCACTTTACAGATACCTTTTCAACATAAACATCTGTACAAATCAAGTTTGATATACACGACATACATACATTTGTAACACAAGCATCTTGTATAAATCAGTTTGATATTTACAAACGGCATATAATTATTTACAAAATTCCAGCTAGCTGTGCTGACAGTACCTCCTGTCATCACAGTAGCAATAAAAGATTTTGTATGGTACACGTTCAGATTTTTGTGCAACATTGGGGTTCCAGAGATCACACCATTGTAAAGTTACTAAGTCAAGTTTTAAGCACTATTCCTGGAATGACTGCACCCTGTGTCCTACTGACTGTATTAGCAAATTGTTTATGTAGGTCAAAGACTCTGAAACACATTTCTGAACAAAGTTCCTTAGTATCTGTAACAGTAACAAGTATGTCACCACTGCATGGCTGGCCAGCTGAAGTTTTACAAATATGTTGTTTATTCTTCTAATCTTGTCTGTAAATTCAGTTACTGTACTTACCTCTCCGTATTAACACCTGCTGGTGAGGTCTAACTTCTTCATGAATACTCAGAATAAATAAATAAATAAAAATCCCATTTTACACTAGAAGTTAAAAAGCAACTGTAGCTGATAGAGCATTACTGGATTAGGCCAGGCTGACAACACAGGTGAAGTTTTTAAACCATTTTTATAGTTGTTTGTGCTGCCCGAGATACAATTAGTCACCAGTAACTCTTCTAATCTGCTCACTGTAATATTTTCTATAACCTCTTCTCAAGTAGAAGTGAGGGTGAATGGCTTATAATTTCCCCAGTCCTTAATAGCTCCTTCTATGAGGAAGGGAACCATTGTCACAATTCTCCACTCATTTAATAAGGATGGACTGTAAAGATCTGCAAGTGGGTCACCAAATTCCCTACCAACTGTTTCACCGCACTGGAAGACAGCATATCTGGACTATGTTCCTTATCTACTCAAAGCCCTGTGAGTTTCTATGTCCCTAGGTATATAATTTCTCATTTGCTCATGTGTGCTTTCCTAAACCTGACCTACCTTCCTGTGCTGTAACCCTGCCTCAAATGCCCTGTGTAAATGCAGAAGTAAAGCACAGTTGTGGTTAGGCAAACATCATGTTAGCAGTGACATATAAATTCACTTATGAGGTATAGCATTTTGCCCAGCTTAGTTGCACTACAAAGTATACAGTTATTTTGTCTACTGCATAAAATGTATATATTAATCAATTCAGGAGGATGCACATTAATTTTTCGGGTCTATATTATAATCTCAAAGGTTTAAAACTTTGAATCACTAAAGATCGAACTTTAGTGATCGAAGTCTTAAACCATCGAAACAAAAAAAAAACTAAATAGTGTGTAGGCAGGCCCCCCTGCCACACCCCCCTACTTAAATATACCAACTCTGAGAATGCACTACATTGAAGTAAACGCAAATCTCCCCTTCTGAGATTTTCCACTTAAACGTTCGATGTAGTGCGTTTTCGCTATTCCTGTGAAGACAATATCATATTCGATATTGTCAGACTTTGAGATTTTAATATATACCCTAATTTTTCTACAGTGCATACGAATGATGTACAAGGATCCAATCTTAAATCTCAGTCCTATAACAAGAACATGGTAGACTCTGTGAGCATACCTGTAGTTCTATTCATGCACCTAACAGCGTGTACAAGTAGAAAAATACAATTTATTAATTATATCAAGCCATGGGCACTTTTCTGCCCCGTTATTTTGAGGGATTCTGATCAGACTCACCAGAAATGTTGTGACATAATTTGGTACAGGTCTGAATGCTTAAAGTGTAGGTCAAGGTGTGGCATGGAACTGCTGATTTCTGCAGCATGGTTATCTTTTAGGTACTTTAACATTTGAAACAATATTTTCTGGCACTATGAGGCCTTGTGAAGGATGCATTGAAGCCAAAAGGAACAGTAACTATGGCATTATGAATGTCTCTGAAGTGACAAGTACCAACCTAAAGGTATGAGGATGCATCAGAATTCTGATAGTGAGTAGGGGCAATCTATACACATAATCATTGGAACTGTAAGCGATTGCTGCAGACAGTGTGTGTGTGTGTGTGTGAGATGATGTGAGGTAGTGCCAGCTATGCTAGACAGAGTAGGGCAGTGCATGTGTAACATATGCCAGCATAACTAGCTGGAGTTTTATAAAGAATCGTATGTCAACTGAATATCAAACTGATGTGTACAGATGCTTGTATTAAAATTGTATTTGTAAAGTTGCTTTTGTTAAAATGTATCAACAGTGGGTCCTGTTGGACAGAAAAGAAATATAGATTTATATCAGACTGTACTGTTGTAACTGAGTAAATGTATTATGTTAACAGAGGATGCTGGAAGGGAATGAGTTAAGCTCAGCTCAGTTTACCTTAAGAAAAATAGCCTGAAATAAAATTACTTGGATTAGGCCAAAAAGATTTTCTCTCACAGGCCTGAATGCAGCCAGAGATGCAATGTCAGAGAAAAGCCCAAGCTCTTATTGTCCTTAGTGGTGAACCAGTTGCTACCATGGGGTGTCAGAGAATGGCTGGTTAGGCTCTACATGAGGAATGCAGGGGTTGGAATTGTCTTAGTGTCTCCAGATGCTGGAAGAACCATTAGCAAAAATTATAGGTGTGTATTGTGAAACATCTGTGCTGACCCCTGGTTCATCTTTTAGTCAGGGGGGGGGTAGTGTAGTGTGGGAACTACAGCATGAGGTGACCAGATGTAATGTCATTCTATAGCCAGCACTAAAACTGTATTTACATAGTGAGAGATGTGATAGTGACACTCAGCACTCTGTCTTAGACCTGACAACAAAGACATTCATCCACTTCATCTTGCCTTTATTTTGTAAGTATCAACTAGGGAACAGTAATTATTCAGTTTCTTATAAAATATATTGAGATTAGTTAAATAATGTTCTTCTGTGTCTGTTGGTCTTTCAGGTTGTGTTATTTTTTATATTTCCTGTGAATTGAAACACTGGTGTTTACTGTAAGTAGATATTCAGTATTTTCATACTTTGTTTTATTATTTATTATTAAATACATCTATACTTTTCATTGTAGCTGGTCTTTTAAAAAATATTTTAACCCTTGAGAGTAATTGCATTTATTTGTTGACATTTTGGCTTCATGCTCCTGAAAGTCTTGCCCCTTGGTCAAACATTAACATTGTATTAATTTCACTAAGAGTAATTGGGTACACTGGTACAAGCCTTAAAGTAGCTGGCTGGTGGCAGTGAATCTACCTTATAGTCTGGGTGGAGGTGACAGAGCTGGAAAATCTGTGCCAGACTTCCCAGGTGTGTGCATGTGTGTGTGTGTGTGTGTGTGTGTGTGTGTGTGTGTGTGTGTGTGTGTATATATATATATATATATATATATATATATATATATATATATATATATATATGAAAATCAAATTTCGAAGAGTGTGTATGTCATCTACTTGGAACAGGGACACACAGCACTGATTGCTGCAGAGAGAAAGGTGGAGTCTTAGTTGGGGCCTGGAGAGGGAGTCTAGCCCCAGGTCTGGAGTATGCGGCCTGTGTGCTCTTATTGTGCTTGGTACAGAAAGCTGCATTTGAAAATACTGTGTCTATCCATCTTTGTTACAAGTTAATGTTCCCCACCGATGTCAGTGGTGTGGATTGAGACTCCTTGATTACTGCCCCAGAGGAGGGGGTGTCACATATTGGTGGGCAGTGGTATGGATATTAATTGAAGTTCCGTAGCCTGTAAGCAGTTGTCACTAAAGATGTGTGTACTCTAGCAGTCACAAGGTAGACATACAGAGTTTCATTTTTCACAACAGTTTTATTTATTTCTATTAGTTTAGTTTAGTCGGGGAAAGCAGGCAAAGATGTGAACAGAGGATTATGGCAAGCTGACAGTGAACCATTTGGCTACGGTGTGCAAATCCAAAGGACTGGTGCATGCCAACCTGAATAAAGAGGGAATTATTTCAGCCTTAGTCGCAGTTGCAGCACAGACCAGCAACCAGGAGGACAAATGGTCTGTAAGTGAAGATGTGCAAGCCACAGAAAAGGACAGTTCACCTTTTCCTCCTACGATTTAAAAACCTGTCTGAAATTAAAGAGACTTTTACTGGAGGCCAAACATTTGGAATTAGAATCAGAGAGACTGCGGCATTTGGAGGCTGAAAAAAAATGAGAAACTGTGGCATTTGGTGGCCGAAGAAAATGAGAAGCAGTGTCAATATGAGAGGGGCATGCTGACTCTTCAATGGGAACATGGATGTAATGGGGAAGGGAATAACCAAATTCCAGAAGCAACAAAGGTCAGCAAATTTCTTCCACTTTTTTAATTTCTCCAAATCTAAAACTATGATGGGAATAGACCCCATTCCTAAGTTAAAGTATGATTAAAGTTAATGAAATTAGTATTGTTTCAATCTTTGATGTCAGCTAAAAGTGCTCTTTGCAGCATTCGCAATGTTCCCAGTAATGACTTCTGCAATTCGTACGGGGTTACATGGATTGGTAACTTATCTAAATAAGACTGTAGATTCTTTTTTATAAGACTCGTTTCTCCAACTGCTATTGGAACTGTCCGGGTACCTTTCTTCCACATTGCTCTTGTTTCTGCCAGCAGATCCTGATATTTTATGATTTTGTGTCTGTCTGTACGCAATACATTGTAGTCACTGGGTGTAGCAATTTCAATGATCAATGCTACTTTTGTCTTTTTTCCTTGGACCACTATATCAAGTTTTCAAGTATCTGTCTTTTGAACTGTTGGTAATGGGTGATCCCTTCCGATATAAGCTTCATCATTTTCTATGATGCTTTGTGGCTCATGTTTCTAGAGTTTTTCTGCCACTTCAATACCGTAATGTTTGCACAATCCCCAGTGCAACAGCTTTGCCACATTATTATGCCTTTCTGTGTACAGTCCTTCTGTCATTAGTATATCACAACGAGCAACAAGGTGTGCGACTGTTTCCAATTCGGTTTTACAAAACCTACATTTGTCTGTTTCTCCCACATGTTCAATAGACTTTGTAAACCAGCATGTACGTAGCCCACTGTCTTGGGCTGCCAGTATTGACCTTTCATCTCTTGGTTTGAATTTGCCTCTCCTTAATCATTCCTGTGTTCGTTCCCGATCAACATGAGGTTCTTCCAGAAGTTTTCTTTTCACGCAACTATATTTATGCTTTTTCCACATTTTTTGCCTTCTTATCTAGTCCTTCAGCTTATATTATTTCTTTTGTTTTTGGCACATTCAGTTGCTGCCTGATTTTTATCTACTTCTGGTTTGATTTCCATTCCTGCTTGACGCCGATATGCTTCTGCTAAATTAAGCAGAAAAGTCATCCTAGATTTATTCTCCTCATGTTTCAAAACTTTCACTACATTTGGGTCCTGTGAGGTCAGCAGGTATGTGTGGAGTCCTACAATTGCAGATCTATACATGTAATCATTTTCAAGGAGGCCCATCCCTCCTTCAGAACGGGGAATATATAATCTTGGTATACACTGATTTTTATAAATCATTTGGTGAGCATCCTTCTTGTTTTCCAATCTAATCTGTCCAGCATAGTGAAAACACAAAAGTGATAAACAACTAAAAAATAATTAAACGAGGCTCTGGAACTCCTTGTCGGAAGACTTTATTACGTGAAGTGCTTTTTGTCCAGTACAATGACCGGACATCATCAGACAATGAATAATACTCATCATCATCATCTTCTTTTGTCTGTTCCCGTTAGGGGTTGCCACAGCGGATCACCTGTTTCCATTTCTTCCTGTCCTCTGCATCTTGCTCTGTCACACCAACCACCTGCATGTCCTCTCTCACCACATCCATAAACCTTATCTTAGGCCTTCCTCTTTTCCTGTTACCTAGTAGCTTCATCCTTAGCATCTTTTTCCCAAGATACTCAGCATCCCTCCTCAGCACATGTCCAAACCAACGTAATCTTGCCTCTCTGACTTGAATCCTGTCCACCCTCGTCACACCCAGTGCAAATCTTAACATCGTTAACTCTGCCACATCTAGCTGAGACTCCTGCCTTTTTGTCAATGCCACTGTCTCCAACCCATATAACATAGCTGGTCTCACTACCCTCTTGTAGACCTTCCCTTTCACTCTTACAGGTACTCGTCTGTCACAAATCACTCCTGACACTCTTCTCCACCCACTCCATCCTGCCTGTACTCTCTTCTTCACCTCTCTTCCACACTCACCATTACTCTGAACTATTGACCCCATATTTAAACTCATCCACCTTCGCAACCTCTACTCCTTGCATCCTCACCATTCTTCTATCCTCCCTCTCATTCACACACATATATTCTGTCTTGGTCCTGCTGACCTTCATTCCTCTTCTCTCTAGAGCAAATCTCCATCTTTCCAGGGTCTCCTCCAGCTATTCCCTACTCTCACTACAGATCACAATGTCATCTGCAAACATTATAGTCCATGGGGACTCGTGTCTGATCTTATCTGTCAACCTGTCCATCACCATTGCAAATAAGAAAGGGCTCAGAGCTGATCCTTGATGTAACCCCACCTCCACCTTAAACGCATCCGTCACTCCCACCGCAGACCTCACCGCTGTCACACTACCCTCGTACATATCCTGTACCACTCTTACATACTTCTCTGACACTCCTGACTTCCTCATACAATACCACAACTCCTTTCTAGGCACCCTGTCATATGATTTCTCTAAGCCTACAAAAACACAATGCAACTCCTTTTGACATTCTCTGTACTTCTTCATCAACACTCTCAGAGCAAACATCGCATCTGTAGTGCTCTTTCCCGCCATGAAACTATACTGCTGTTCACTAATCATCATGCCCCTTCTTAACCTAGCTTCCACTACTCTTTCCCATAACTTCATGCTGTGACTGATCAATTTAATCCCTCTGTAGTTACTACAGCTCTGCACATCACCCTTATTCTTAAAAATCGGTACCAAAACACTTTTTCTCCATTCCTCAGGCATCCTCTCACTTTCTAAGATTTCATTAAACAATCTGGTTAAAAACTCCACTCCCATTTCACCTATCACCTCCATGCTTCCACAGGTATGTCATCTGGGCCAACAGCCTTGCCATTCTTCATTCTCTTCATAGCTATCCTTACTTCCTCCTTGCTAATCCATTGTACTTCATGATTCACTATCCCTACATCATCCAACCTTCTCTCCCTCTTATTCTTTTCATTCATCAACCCCTCAAAGTACTCTTTCCATCTCCTCAACACACTCTCCTCGCTTATGAGTATGTTCACCTTTACCTGCTGCACATCTTTCCTAGCTCGGTCCCTCTGTCTAGCCAATCGGTACAGGTCCTTTTCTCCCTCCTTAGTGTCCAACCTTTCATACAACTCTTCATATGCCTTATCCTTTGCCACCTCTCTCTTTGCCATGCACCTCATCTCCTTATACTCCTGTCTACTTTCTTCATCTCTCTGACAGTCCCACTTCTTCTTTGCCAACCTCTTTGCCTGTATACTCTTCCATACTTCCTCATAACACCACCATGTCTCCTTGTCGTCCTTCCTCTGTTCCGATGTGATACCAAGCACCTTTATAGCCATCTCCCTTACTAGCTCTGCTGTAGTTACCCAGCTATTTGGTAACTCTTCACTGCCACTGAGTGCCTGTCTTAAAGGAGAACAGTGGGATATTAAATCCGATTTCTGTACCTGCAGTCTTTTGCTGTCCCTTTTATTTCACCCTACAAACAGAAATTCTTACCGCAGTGTTAAAAAAATATTCACTCCACTGTTTCACCTCCTAGCCAGCCTCCTTTTCCGTACTATTTTCACTGCAATTTAAAAATGAAGTTATCCCGCCCTGTAAAATCCTCCAGCTGGCTCGTAATTGTTGACGTCAGAGCTACTACACTTCTGTAGTAGTTACCAGGGAATTCCCTCCCACAAACAGACGTCAGCACTAACATATTAGCATAGTCTATAGAAGCAGGCAGAGAACCTCCCACTTATTGACGTCACAGCTGTCTTGTCCAGCCCACTCCAAAAACCCAGTATCTACAATGTGGAACTCCCTTTCTGTAGAAGTAAATTGCATCGAGTTCATTATACTGTCGTACTTCAAGAACCTGGATTGCCTGCATTTAACTTTGTTGCTCAGGTGAGTTTTTTAAAATCTTATCAAGTTAATTGTACAGCTAGTTTTTGTTTATATGCAATTTTGGGGCCGTGACTTTTTTTGTTATCTGGCTTAGTAAGCGATAGTTCTTGTTTTGCCTGCCACGTGCTACACTACTTTTGCTTTCTACTGTTTATTGCTGGGTTATATTTTATGCCTTATTGACTGCTCGGTTCTGTTTCAGTACTGTTTTTGTATGTGTATGCTGCTTATTTCTTAACTCTGTGTGTGTGATCCGGTGAGTGTTTGTGGTTTTCTCGAGTCCGAGTGTGTGTGTTTGTGTGTGTGCGAATTCGTGGAGTGCATGTGTGTGAATGCTGGCTTTTCTGTCACGGTTGCCGTTTTCTTTTGTTAGGCTGCAAGCCCAGGTAAGTACACTGTGAGAATGAGTGAATGCAAGTGCGAGTATAGAGTGTGTGCAAATGGTCAGTATGTGGATTTTTAATCTGATGCTGCTGTTTCTTTTGCTGTGCATGAGTGAATGATGAGGGGCAAGTGAGTGTATGTGTGAATGTATTTTCCGACTAGCACACTAAACGTATCGGTGTTAGTAGGAGATGGAGGCACCTAATCAAACGTTCGTTTGGGCAATGGCTTCTCTTACTAGAAGTGTACAACTCACAGCGTTTCCCTAACTGTTTTGCGATTCCCGAGGCTCGTATTGTGTACTGCTCGGTTATGTGCATTTTTCCCCTAATATCCGGTGCATGTGCATGCTCGTATTTCGGAAGTCTAATTGTGACTGTTTTTGCTGTTTCCTCAAGTCGGAGTGTGTGTGTGCATGGAGTCTGTGTGAATGCTGGCTTTTCTTTCTTTGAGTCTGCTGCCAACTGAATGTCCATTTCCGTAGTTTGTCTTTTTCTTTATTTCTATTTATAGCAAACTAGCTTGTGTGAAGTGCAGTGTGTGCTGGTCTGTATGCTGATTTTGTATGTCTGCCATTTGTGTATGCAAGCAAGGGAGGACTGTGTGTGTATGCAAGCAAGGGAGGACTGTGTGTGTGTATGCAAGCAAGGGTGGAGTGTGTGTGTGTGTGTGTGTGTGTGTGTGTGTGTGTGTGTGTGTGTGTGTGTGTGTGTGTGTGTGTGTGTGTGCAAGCAAGGGTGTGTGTGTGTGTGTGTGTGTGTGTGTGTGTGTGTGTGTGTGTGTGTGTGTGTGTGTGTGTGTGTGTGTGTGTGTGTGTGTGTGTGTGTGTGTGTGTGTGTGTGTGTGTGTGTGTGTGTGTGTGTGTGTGTGTGTGTGTGTGTGTGCAAGCAAGGGGAGTGTGTGTGTGTGTATGTATGCAAGCAAGTGGGGAGTGTGTGTGTATGCAAGCAAGAGGGCATGTGTGTGTATGCAAGCAAGGGGGATGTGTGTGTATGCAAGCAAGGGGGTGTGTGTGTGTGTGTGTATGCAAGCAAGGGGGAGTGTGAGTGTATGCAAGCAACGGGTGTGTGTGTGTGTATGCAAGCAAGGGGGGAGTGTGTGTGTATGCAAGCAAGGGAGTGAGTGTGTGTGTGTGTGTGTGCAAGCAAGGGGTGTGTGTGTGTATGCAAGCAAGGGTGTGTGTGTGTGTATGCAAGCAAGGGTGTGTGTGTGTGTATGCAAGCAAGGGTGTGTGTGTGTGTGTGTGTATGCAAGCAAGGGGAGTGTGTGTGTGTGTGTATGCAAGCAAGGGAGTGAGTGTGTGTGTGTGTGTGTATGCAAGCGTCTGTGTGTATGCAAGCAAGGGGTGTGTGTGTGTGTGTGTGTGTGTGTTTGCAAGCAAGGGGGAGTGTGTGTGTATGCAAGCAAGGAGGGAATGTGTGTCTGTGTATGCAAGCAAAGCGTGTGTGTGTGTGTGTATGCAAGCAAAGGTGTGTGTGTGTGTGTGTGTGTGTGTGTGTGTGTATGCAAGCAAGGGGGAGTGTGTGTGTGTGTGTGTGTGTGTGTGTGTGTGTGTGTGTGTGTGTGTGTGTGTATGCAAGCAAGGGGTGTGTGTGTGTGTGTGTGTGTGTGTGTGTATGCAAGCAAGGGAGTGAGTGTGTGTGTGTGTGTGTGTGTGTGTGTGTGTGTGTGTGTGTGTGTGTGTGCAAGCAGGGAGTGTGTGTGTGTATGCAAGCAAGGGGCGAGTGTGTGTGTGTGTGTGTATGCAAGCAAGGGGGGTGTGTGTATGCAAGCAAGGGTGTGTGTGTGTGTGTGTATGCAAGCAAGGTGTGTGTGTGTGTGTGTGTATGCATGCAAGGTGAGTGTGTGTGTATGCATGCAAGGTGTGTGTGTGTGTGTGTGTGTGTGTATGCATGCAAGGTGAGAGTGTGTGTATGCATGCAAGGTGAGTGTGTGTGTGTGTGTATGCAAGCAAGGGGGGAGTGTGTGTGTGTGTGTATACAAGCATGCATGCATATATTGGTATACATCATATAACCGAAGCAACAGTACACAAATTATTCAATTTCTGGCTTTAAAAAAAAAAAAATCTTTATTAAACCATCATTTAATACTTAGAGATTCATACATTTATATAAATTAAAACAAACATCACCAACACAATCCTAGTTCCAAGCTTTTTACATCACAAACCATTCTGATACACTCCTAGTTGCAAACATTATACATCACTTATAATCTACCCAATCTTTATAGATGCCTAGATTAGTACGAGGCTAACTGCCCATTTGTGGGCCATTTCAAGCCTAGGCAGTTATCCCTTGTGAGACTCAAACCCTGCACTATGTGTTTGTCAAATATTATGGAGCTCATTTAAATCCTGCTACTTTCTAAACCTCATTCCTCCCTTGTATGAATTGTTCCCACAGTTCCGATTTTTTTCTTATGTAGTTCATGCAAGCAAGGAGTCTGGGGGTGTATTTATGCAAGCAAGGGGTCTAGCTGTGTGTGTGTGCATGCAAGCAAGGATTCTAGCTGTGTGGGTGTGCATGCAAACAAGGGGTCTGTCTGTGTTGGTGTGTGTGTGCATGCAAGCAAGGTGGTCTGGCTGTGTGTGTGTGCATGCAAGCAAGGCGGTCTGGCTGTGTGTGTGTGCATGCAAGCAAGGCGGTCTGGCTGTGTGTGTGCATGCAAGCAAAGGTCTGGCTGTGTGTGCATGCAAGCAAGGCGGTCTGGCTGTGTGTGTGCATGCAAGCAAGGCGGTCTGGCTGTGTGTGTGTGTGTGTGTGTGTGTGTGTGTGTGTGCAAGCAAGGGGTCTGGGGGTATGTGTGTATGCAAGCAAGGGGTCTGGGGTGTGTGTGTATGCAAGCAAGGGGTCTGGCTGTGTGTGTGGGTATGCAAGAAAGGGGTCTGTCTGTGTGGGTGTGTGTGTTTGTGTGCATGCAAGCAAGGGGATTCACTGTTTTACATAATCATAATAATAACATTGTACCCTGCTACTGCAAATTTTCCTCCATGACTTTTGTTTTTTCAAGCACCTTTACTCAATTATGTTTTGTGACACAGACAAATTTACATTCATATAAAAGCAATCAGTGTCATTAATAAAACGCACTTTTTACTTCACATATATTGGTGTATATCATATAACCTAAGCAACAGTACACAAATTATTCAATTCCTGCCTTTAAAAAAAACATCTTTATTAAACCATCATTTAATACTTAGAGAATCATACATTTATATAAATTAAAACAAACCTCACCAACACAATCCTAGTTCCAAGCTTTTTACATCACAAACCATTCTGACACACTCCTAGTTGCAAACATTATACATCACTTATAATCTACCCAATCTTTATAGATGCCTAGATTAGTACAAGGCTAACTGCCCATTTGTGGGCCATTTCAAGCCTAGGCAGTTATCCCTTGTGAGACTCAAACCATGTAGTATGTGTTTGTCAAATATTACGGAGCTCATTTAAATCCTGCTACTTTCTAAACCTCATTCCTCCCTTGTATGAATTGTTCCCACAGTTCCGATTTTTTTCTTATGTAGTTCATGCAAGCAAGGAGTCTGGGGGGGTGTTTATGCAAGCAAGGGGTCTGGCTGTGTGTGTGTGCATGCAAGCAAGGGTTCTAGGTGTGTGGGTGTGCATGCAAACAAGGGGTCTGTCTGTGTTGGTGTGTGTGTGTGCATGCAAGCAAGGCTGTCTGGCTGTGTGTGTGGATGCAAGCAAGGCGGTCTGGCTGTGTGTGTGCGTGCAAGCAAGGGGTCTGGGTGTGTGTGCGTGCAAGCAAGGGGTCTGGGTGTGCGTGCAAGCAAGGGGTCTGGGTGTGTGTGTGCATGCAAGCAAGGGGTCTGGCTGTGTTGGTGTGCGTGTGCATGCAAGCAAGGGGTCTGGCTGTGTGGGTGTGTGTGCATGCAAGCAAGTGGTCTGTCTGTGTGGGTGCATGCAAGCAAGGGGTCTGTCTGTGAGGGTGTGTGTGTGCATGCAAGCAAGGGGTCTGTCTGTGTGGGTGGGTGCATGCAAGCAGGGGTTGTGGGTGCGTCTGTGTGCATGCAAGCAAGGGGTCTGGGTGTGTGTGTGTGTATATGCAAGCAAGGGGTCTGGCTGTGTGTGTGTGCATGCAAGCAAGGGTTCTAGGTGTGTGGGTCGGTGTGTGTGCATGCAAGCAATGGGTCTGGGGGTGTGTGTGTATACAAGCAAGGGGTCTGGCTGTGGGTGTGTGCATGCAAGCAAGGGGTCTGGGTGTGTGTGTGTATGCAAGCAAGGGGTCTGGGGGGTGTGTGTGTATGCAAGCAAGGGGTCTGGCTGTGTGTGTGTGTGCGTATGCAAGAAATGGGGTCTGTCTGTGTGGGTGTGTGTGTTTGTGTGCATGCAAGCAAGGGGATTCACTGTTTTACATAATCATAATAATAACATTGTACCTTTGTACCCTGCTACTGCAAATTTTCCTCCATGACTTTTGTTTTTTCAAGCACCTTTACTCAATTATGTTTTGTGACACAGACAAATTTACATTCATATAAAAGCAATCAGTGTCATTAATAAAACACACTTTTTACTTCACATATATTGGTATATATCATATAACCTAAGCAACAGTACACAAATTATTCAATTCCTGCCTTTAAAAAAAAAACATCTTTATTAAACCATCATTTAATACTTAGAGAATCATACATTTATATAAATTAAAACAAACCTCACCAACACAATCCTAGTTCCAAGCTTTTTACATCACAAACCATTCTGACACACTCCTAGTTGCAAACATTATACATCACTTATAATCTACCCAATCTTTATAGATGCCTAGATTAGTACGAGGCTAACTGCCCATTTGTGGGCCATTTCAAGCCTAGGCAGTTATCCCTTGTGAGACTCAAACCATGTAGTATGTGTTTGTCAAATATTACGGAGCTCATTTAAATCCTGCTACTTTCTAAACCTCATTCCTCCCTTGTATGAATTGTTCCCACAGTTCCGATTTTTTTCTTATGTAGTTCATGCAAGCAAGGAGTCTGGGGGGTGTGTTTATGCAAGCAAGGGGTCTGGCTGTGTGTGTGTGCATGCAAGCAAGGGTTCTAGGTGTGTGGGTGTGCATGCAAACAAAGGGTCTGTCTGTGTTGGTGTGTGTGTGTGTGCATGCAAGCAAGGCTGTCTGGCTGGGTGTGTGGATGCAAGCAAGGCGGTCTGGCTGTGTGTGTGCATGCAAGCAAGGGGTCTGGGGGTGTGTGTGCGTGCAAGCAAGGGGTCTGGGTGTGTGTGTGCATGCAAGCAAGGGGTCTGGCTGTGTGTGTGCATTCAAGCAAGGGGTCTGTCTGTGTTGGTGTGCGTGTGCATGCAAGCAAGGGGTCTGGCTGTGTGGGTGTGTGTGCATGCAAGCAAGTGGTCTGTCTGTGTGGGTGCATGCAAGCAAGGGGTCTGTCTGTGAGGGTGTGTGTGTGCATGCAAGCAAGGGGTCTGTCTGTGTGGGTGGGTGCATGCAAGCAGGGGTTGTGGGTGCGTCTGTGTGCATGCAAGCAAGGGGTCTGGGTGTGTGTGTATATGCAAGCAAGGGGTCTGGCTGTGTGTGTGTGCATGCAAGCAAGGGTTCTAGGTGTATGGGTCGGTGTGTGTGCATGCAAGCAATGGGTCTGGGGGTGTGTGTGTATACAAGCAAGGGGTCTGGCTGTGGGTGTGTGCATGCAAGCAAGGGGTCTGGGTGTGTGTGTGTGTATGCAAGCAAGGGGTCTGGCTGTGTGTGTGCGTATGCAAGAAATGGGGTCTGCCTGTGTGGGTGTGTGTGTGCATGCAAGCAAGGGGATTCACTGTTTTACATAATCATAATAATAACATTGTACCTTTGTACCCTGCTACTGCAAATTTTCCTCCATGACTTTTGTTTTTTCAAGCACCTTTACTCAATTATGTTTTGTGACACAGACAAATTTACGTTCATATAAAAGCAATCAGTGTCATTAATAAAACACACTTTTTACTTCACATACATTGGTATATATCATATAACCTAAGCAACAGTACATAAATTATTCAATTCCTGCCTTAAAAAAAAAAATCTTTATTAAACCATCATTTAATACTTAGAGAATCATACATTTATATAAATTAAAATAAACATCACCAACACAATCCTAGTTCCAAGCTTTTTACATCACAAACCATTCTGACACACTCCTAGTTGCAAACATTATACATCACTTATAATCTACCCAGTCTTTATAGATGCCTAGATTAGTACGAGGCTAACTGCCCATTTGTGGGTCATTTCAAGCCTAGGCAGTTATCCCTTGTGAGACTCAAACCCTGTACTATGTGTTTGTCAGACATTACGGAGCTCATTTAAATCCAGCTACTTTATAAACCTCATTCCTCCCTTGTATGAATTGTTCCCACAGTTCCGATTTTTTTTTCTTATGTAGTTCATGCAAGCAAGGAGTCTGGGGGTGTGTTTATACAAGCAAGGGGTCTGGCTGTGTGTGTGTGCATGCAACCAAGGGTTCTAGCTGTGTGGGTGTGCATGCAAACAAGGGATCTGTCTGTGTTGGTGTGTGTGTGCATGCAAGCAAGGCGGTCTGGCTGTGTGTGTGTGTGTGTGTGCATGCAAGCAAGGCGGTCTGGCTGTGTGTGTGTGTGTGTGTGTGTGTGTGTGTATGCAAACAAGGGGTCTGGGGGTATGTGTGTATGCAAGCAAGGGGTCTGGGGGTATGTGTGTATGCAAGCAAGGGGTCTGGGGGTGTGTGTATGCAAGCAAGGAGTCTGGCTGTGTGTGTGTGTGTATGCAAGAAAGGGGTATGTCTGTGTGGGTGTGTGTGTTTGTGTGCATGCAAGCAAGGGGATTCATTGTTGCACATAATCATAATAATAACATTGTACCTTTGTTCATAGGTTCATACTAGGATATCTGCCCTAGGACATTTATAAGCCTAGCCAGAGTTGTGTGGCTTTCACCACCCCTTAGGTTGCAGAATACTATACCCATTAGTTTGCCGTGCCTCTGTCCAGCAGTGATACAGAGATGATCCCCGGAGTAAACCTACGATCTCCCATCCACTGGTCAAGATTCCTCTTGAACAGAGCCAGCGAGGTTCTCTGTCTCACATGGACCGGGATTCTGTTCCACAGCATAGGGAGTCTCTGGGTGATGAATCTGTCCCTCCAGCACGTCCTATTTATATCCGTGTTGAAGTTTAAGTCTCTTGCTCTTGTGGCTCTGGTGGATTTGGATTTTTTGAGGTGGAGCATGTCCATTAATTCCGGGTTGGACATGGCCTTGTATGTCAGGCACAGGTCACCTCTGAGCAGACGGTATGCGACTGAATAGAGCTGGAGTTTCTTCAATCGGGCAGCATATGGCATATTTTTGAGCCCCTTTATCCTTTTGGTGAGGAACTTTTGGGGTCTTTCCAATTGCTGCAGGTGTCGGGTAAGATACATTCCGAATGGGGCATTGTACTCAATCATTGGTCTCATAAGTGAAGAGTACAGGGGAACAATGACCTCCCTTGATCTGGATGTGAATCCCTTCATAATCAGATGGGCAATGTAGAAGGTCCTCCTAACCACTTTGGCAATGTGAGTGTCAAGAGAAAGGTTACTGTCAACTTGGGTCCCCAGGTCCCTGATAACCTCTTCTGTGCTTAATGGATTGCCACGTATGTGGTAACTTGGGGTTACCTTGTTTTACCAAAGGGTATGACTATACATTTTTGGCGTAGCTTAAGGCCATGGCTCTGGCACCAGTTATCCGCTTCTATGAGACCTCTCTGAAGGATATCTGTGTCTGATGGATTTTCAACTATGGCCCAGTTTGCAGTCATCTGCAAACTTTGTCAGCCACAATCCTCCTATGTTTGCCTGCACTTCTGAAAAGTAGATGCGAATAAGAGGGGCCCAGGACTGAGCCCTGTGGGACACCGCTTGTGACCGGCTTTGAGTCTGACATGGCACCAGCAACTCTAACCCTGTGGGTTCTGTCCTTGAGCCAGTTTGCAACCCATCTTGTGACATATGGGTTTACATTTAAGCTGGTGAGCTTTTCTATGATACCCGAGTGGGGTATTGTGTCGAAAGCTTTTGCAAGGTCAAGGTAGGCTGTGTGAACTGCCTTACCCTCATCAATGGCCTTGGTGACTGTTTCAAAAAAGTCGACCAAGTTCAAGAGGCATGATCTGCCCTTGACAAAGCCGAATTGGGTAGGATCCAATGTCTGTAGGTCCCCTATGTCTTTATTTATGAGTTCCATTATGATCCTCTCCATAGCTTTGCAGACCAGGCATGTTAAGCTTATGGGGGCGGTAAATACCAGGGTCCGTAGAAGCACCGCCTTTGTGGAGTGGGACCACAGTTGCCGTACGCCACTCTTTGGGTATGTATCCTGTGGTAAGGCTAAGATTAAACAGCAGCCTTATGTGTGGGTTTAGTTCCTCATTGAGTTCGTGTAGCACACAGCCGAGGACACCATCCGGTCCCATTGATGCTGTGTTTTTAGCTTTAGAGAGAGCAGCTCTCACCTGGGCATTTGGGATGATTGGGAGGCTACACTCTGCTGGGATACATATTTCTCCTTTTGGGGGGGAGGGAGGGGAGAAATTTTCACAGAACCTGTCTGCCAGTATGTTTGCAATGTCTGTGGGTTCAGTGATTTTTGTATCATTTTGGACTAATTCTGAGCATATCTGGGAGTTTCCACCCAGATTTCTAACATAGCTAAAGAAGGCCTTATGATTGTCTTTGAGTCCTTGGCGATTTTTCTCTCAAAGTTGGCCTTGGATGATTTTATGAGTGATCCTAGTTTTTTACTAGTATTGATCAGAGATGTCTTCCCTTTTAGGGATTTTGCTCTATCTTGTAGTAGCTTTCTCCTCTTGTTGTAAAGTTTGTTTATGGCTGGGGTCCACCAGATCGGGCGCTTGCCTTTGGTGGAAAGGGTCTTGATTTTATTTGGGATTGCTTGATCCATGCAATCCTGGAGGTGCTCGTAGAAAGCATTTGTAAGGGATTCAGCAGCGTGGGTTGTGGTTTCCAATGGCTCAGGGGCCTTGAAGGATGCCACACCAGTCTTAAGAAGTGTGAAGTTGGCTTTTGAGAAGTTCTTCACTGTGGTCTTTTTGTTGGGGTGAGGGTGGGATGTGGATCTCCAGTGAGATTAGTTTATGGTCTGATCTCACCAATGAGGGATATACTTCAGGTGTGGAGCATTTTGTCCCCATGTTTGTGATGATCAGGTCTAGTATATTTTCACCTCTTGTGGGAATGGTGACAAGTTGTTCCATAGCATTTGAGTTTATGAACTCCGGAACCTTTGGGCTAGGGTATTGGGGCTTGAGTAATGTTCCCAGTCTATGTTTGGGTAGTTGAAGTCACCCAATATGATGGTGTTTGGAGAGACATTTATACTCTCCAGTGTCTTCAGGAAGGCTGTGTGGGGTTCCTGAGTTTGAGAGGGTGGCCTGTAACATGCTACAAACTGTAGAGCAGTTTTGCCTATGGTTAATTGCACCTGAATGGTCTCTGATGCTTCGTGAGTTGCCACCAGCCTGGAGGTGTGGGTATCCTTGATGAATATGGATACACCCCCTCCTTTTGTGGTACGGTCCGGGTTTTGGGGCCGGAACACATGATATGAGGTAAAACCTGATAGTGCCGGGGTGCTCTCAGGAACCTTGAACCAGGTTTCAGTCACAGCACAGACATCGATGTTCTCCATACTGAGGAGGGCTTCGAGGGCGTGCATCTTGAGATTTAGACTTCTGTCATTGAGCAGCATTACCCTTAGTTTTTTTCCATTATTGTTTTTTAGGGCGGTGGGTTTAGAATTTCAGCCTTGTCTAAAAAAGGCACTATGGGGTTGGCAAGAGCCTTTGCCAATATCCGGAAACCCAGGGTGACAGGTGCAAGCCGTCCCTTCTTGCGGCAGCGTGGCTTGTCAAGCATGTCATTCCAGGCAGACAGACATTGGATCCCCTTAGAATGACACCAGAAATTAAGCCAATTATTAAAACTGATCATTTTGTCTCTGTATTGTGGCATCATTCTTGGTGAAGGTAGGATACTGCTCAGGGTCAGGGTCATACCAGCCTGGGCTACATAATCTGAGAGCTCCTTTATGTCTCTTTTCATGTAGTCCAGGGAGGTGCGTCTCAGGTCATTCACACCGCATGGACAATGACTGAGTCATACTTGTACTTGCTGTGGAGTGACCTGAGTGCTTGTGTTATGTGGCGGATTCTAGCCCGACAGGCAGCTTACTGTGACCCTCTCCTTGTTCAGTCTGGTGAGTGGGACGTCAGTGTGTCTGACTATGGAGTCACCTATGACAAGTGTATCTGGCATTGTGTTTGGCCTTAAGGGCTGTGACTGATTTGCACACTGACTTTGTGATCTATGTGTTGCTTGTGTTATGTCATGAGGTGGCAGTTGTTTGGGTGTCTGCTTTGGAGGCCTCTGCTGTTTTGGTAGATTTTTGATCAGTGCCTCGAGTATGTCTTTGTGTGTTTATGTGCTTGATTTGTAGTTGTGATAGTTCTATGTGAGACTGGGTTTATGGTGTGTGTGGTTACCTTCTCCTCCTGTCTGGTTTTGCCAGTCCTGAGTTGAGAGAGCTCAGCCTCAGTTTGGCTATATAGTTGCATCTCTCACATGTATTTGTGTTTTGTGGGAGGAGGAGAGGGTTGTCTGTGTACATGAGGCAACTGTAACATTGCCTCAATATTCCCAGATTCACCAGCTGAGCAGGAGAGGACGCTAGCAACTGATCCTTTGACATGCTAGAAGAAATGAAAAAGTTTGCTGTGTAACTGAGTCAGAAAGGACCTATAGGGAAGTGGGTACTCAAGAGGGTTTTAAGCTAGTGAAGTACTTTGTATAATATAGAAGTGCTTTACCTGACTAAAAAATGCTTTAGGAACAAGTGCTGAGCTTTACAGATAGAGAATAGACTGTTTAGATTACAAGTAGAGCAGTTCTAAGGGAAAAAGTGTGTGTGTGTGTGTGGGGTGCAAGCAAGGAGTGTGTGTGTGGGGGTGCAAGCAAGGGGTGAGTGTATGGGGGAGGATGCAAGCACGGAGTGTGTGTGGGGTGCAAGCAAGTGTGTGTGTGGGGTGCAAGCAAGGAATGTGTGTGTGTGTGTGCAAGCAAGAAGTGTGTGTGTGTGTGTGGGGTGCAAGCAAGGAGAGTGTGTGTGTGGGGGGATGCAAGCAAGGAGATTCATTGCTGCAATAGTAGATGGTTATAGTACTTTGTTCATAGGTTCATACTAGGATATCTGCCCTAGGACATTTATAAGCCTAGCCAGAGTTGTGTGGCTTTCACCACCCCTTAGGTTGCAGAATACTATACCCATTAGTTTGCCGTGCCTCTGTCCAGCAGTGATACAGAGATGATCCCCGGAGTAAACCTACGATCTCCCATCCACTGGTCAAGATTCCTCTTGAACAGAGCCAGCGAGTTCTCTGTCTCACATGGACCGGGATTCTGTTCCACAGCATAGGGAGTCTCTGGGTGATGAATCTGTCCCTCCAGCACGTCCTATTTATATCCGTGTTGAAGTTTAAGTCTCTTGCTCTTGTGGCTCTGGTGGATTTGGATTTTTTGAGGTGGAGCATGTCCATTAATTCGGGTTGGACATGGCCTTGTATGACAGTCACAGGTCACCTCTGAGCAGTCGGTATGCGACTGAATAGAGCTGGAGTTTCTTCAATCGGGCAGCATATGGCATATTTTTGAGCCCCTTTATCCTTTTGGTGAGGAACTTTTGGGGTCTTTCCAATTGCTGCAGGTGTCGGGTAAGATACATTCCGAATGGGGCATTGTACTCAATCATTGGTCTCATAAGTGAAGAGTACAGGGAACAATGACCTCCCTTGATCTGGATGTGAATCCCTTCATAATCAGATGGGCAATGTAGAAGGTCCTCCTAACCACTTTGGCAATGTGAGTGTCAAGAGAAAGGTTACTGTCAACTTGGGTCCCCAGGTCCCTGATAACCTCTTCTGTGCTTAATGGATTGCCACGTATGTGGTAACTTGGGGTTACCTTGTTTTTACCAAAGGGTATGACTATACATTTTTGGCGTCTAGCTTAAGGCCATGGCTCTGGCACCAGTTATCCGTTTCTATGAGACCTCTCTGAAGGATATCTGTGTCTGATGGATTTTCAACTATGGCCCAGTTTGCAGTCATCTGCAAACTTTGTCAGCCACAATCCTCCTATGTTTGCCTGCACTTCTGAAAAGTAGATGCCGAATAAGAGGGGCCCAGGACTGAGCCCTGTGGGACAACGCTTGTGACCGGCTTTGAGTCTGACATGGCACCAGCAACTCTAACCCTGTGGGTTCTGTCCTTGAGCCAGTTTGCAACCCATCTTGTGTCATATGGGTTTACATTTAAGCTGGTGGGCTTTTCTATGATACCGAGTGGGGTATTGTGTCGAAAGCTTTTGCAAGGTCAAGGTAGGCTGTGTGAACTGCCTTACCCTCATCAATGGCCTTGGTGACTGTTTCAAAAAAGTCGACCAAGTTCAAGAGGCATGATCTGCCCTTGACAAAGCCAAATTGGGTAGGATCCAATGTCTGTAGGTCCCCTATGTCTTTATTTATGAGTTCCATTATGATCCTCTCCATAGCTTTGCAGACCAGGCATGTTAAGCTTATGGGGGCGGTAAATACCAGGGTCCGTAGAAGCACCGCCTTTGTGGAGTGGGACCACAGTTGCCGTACGCCACTCTTTGGGTATGTATCCTGTGGTAAGGCTAAGATTAAACAGCAGCCTTATGTGTGGGTTTAGTTCCTCATTGAGTTCGTGTAGCACACAGCCGAGGACACCATCCGGTCCCATTGATGCTGTGTTTTTAGCTTTAGAGAGAGCAGCTCTCACCTGGGCATTTGGGATGATTGGGAGGCTACACTCTGCTGGGATACATATTTCTCCTTTTGGGGGGGAGGGAGGGGAGAAATTTTCACAGAACCTGTCTGCCAGTATGTTTGCAATGTCTGTGGGTTCAGTGATTTTGTATCATTTTGGACTAATTCTGAGCATATCTGGGAGTTTCCACCCAGATTTCTAACATAGCTAAAGAAGGCCTTATGATTGTCTTTTGAGTCCTTGGCGATTTTTCTCTCAAAGTTGGCCTTGGATGATTTTATGAGTGATCCTAGTTTTTTACTAGTATTGATCAGAGATGTCTTCCCTTTTAGGGATTTTGCTCTATCTTGTAGTAGCTTTCTCCTCTTGTTGTAAAGTTTGTTTATGGCTGGGGTCCACCAGATCGGGCGCTTGCCTTTGGTGGAAAGGGTCTTGATTTTATTTGGGATTGCTTGATCCATGCAATCCTGGAGGTGCTCGTAGAAAGCATTTGTAAGGGATTCAGCAGCGTGGGTTGTGGTTTCCAATGGCTCAGGGGCCTTGAAGGATGCCACACCAGTCTTAAGAAGTGTGAAGTTGGCTTTTGAGAAGTTCTTCACTGTGGTCTTTTTTGTTGGGGTGAGGGTGGGATGTGGATCTCCAGTGAGATTAGTTTATGGTCTGATCTCACCAATGAGGGATATACTTCAGGTGTGGAGCATTTTGTCCCCATGTTTGTGATGATCAGGTCTAGTATATTTTCACCTCTTGTGGGAATGGTGACAAGTTGTTCCATAGCATTTGAGTTTATGAACTCCCGGAACCTTTGGGCTAGGGTATTGGGGCTTGAGTAATGTTCCCAGTCTATGTTTGGGTAGTTGAAGTCACCCAATATGATGGTGTTTGGAGAGACATTTATACTCTCCAGTGTCTTCAGGAAGGCTGTGTGGGGTTCCTGAGTTTGAGAGGGTGGCCTGTAACATGCTACAAACTGTAGAGCAGTTTTGCCTATGGTTAATTGCACCTGAATGGTCTCTGATGCTTCGTGAGTTGCCACCAGCCTGGAGGTGTGGGTATCCTTGATGAATATGGATACACCCCTCCTTTTGTGGTACGGTCCGGGTTTTGGGGCCGGAACACATGATATGAGGTAAAACCTGATAGTGCCGGGGTGCTCTCAGGAACCTTGAACCAGGTTTCAGTCACAGCACAGACATCGATGTTCTCCATACTGAGGAGGGCTTTGAGGGCGTGCATCTTGAGATTTAGACTTCTGTCATTGAGCAGCATTACCCTTAGTTTTTTTCCATTATTGTTTTTTAGGGCGGTGGGTTTAGAATTTGAGCCTTGTCTAAAAAAGGCACTATGGGGTTGGCAAGAGCCTTTGCCAATATCCGGAAACCCAGGGGTGACAGGTGCAAGCCGTCCCTTGCGAAGCAGCGTGGCTTGTCAAGCATGTCATTCCAGGCAGACAGACATTGGATCCCCATAGAATGACACCAGAAATTAAGCCAATTATTAAAACTGATCATTTTGTCTCTGTATTGTGGCATCATTCTTGGTGAAGGTAGGATACTGCTCAGGGTCAGGGTCATACCAGCCTGGGCTACATAATCTGAGAGCTCCTTTATGTCTCTTTTCATGTAGTCCAGGGAGGTCGTCTCAGGTCATTCACACCGGCATGGACAATGACTGAGTCATACTTGTACTTGCTGTGGAGTGACCTGAGTGCTTGTGTTATGTGGCGGATTCTAGCGCCCGACAGGCAGCTTACTGTGACCCTCTCCTTGTTCAGTCTGGTGAGTGGGACGTCAGTGTGTCTGACTATGGAGTCACCTATGACAAGTGTATCTGGCATTGTGTTTGGCCTTAAGGGCTGTGACTGATTTGCACACTGACTTTGTGATCTATGTGTTGCTTGTGTTATGTCATGAGGTGGCAGTTGTTTGGGTGTCTGCTTTGGAGGCCTCTGCTGTTTTGGTAGATTTTTGATCAGTGCCTCCGAGTATGTCTTTGTGTGTTTATGTGCTTGATTTGTAGTTGTGATAGTTCTATGTGAGACTGGGTTTATGGTGTGTGTGGTTACCTTCTCCTCCTGTCTGGTTTTGCCAGTCCTGAGTTGAGAGAGCTCAGCCTCCAGTTTGGCTATATAGTTGCATCTCTCACATGTATTTGTGTTTTGTGGGAGGAGGAGAGGGTTGTCTGTGTACATGAGGCAACTGTAACATTGCCTCAATATTCCCAGATTCACCAGCTGAGCAGGAGAGGACGCTAGCAACTGATCCTTTGACATGCTAGAAGAAATGAAAAAGTTTGCTGTGTAACTGAGTCAGAAAGGACCTATAGGGAAGTGGGTACTCAAGAGGGTTTTAAGCTAGTGAAGTACTTTGTATAATATAGAAGTGCTTTACCTGACAAAAAAATGCTTTAGGAACAAGTGCTGAGCTTTACAGATAGAGAATAGACTGTTTAGATTACAAGTAGAGCAGTTCTAAGGGAAAAAATGTGTGTGTGTGTGTGTGTGTGGGGTGCAAGCAAGGAGTGTGTGTGGGGGGTGCAAGCAAGGAGTGTGTGTGTGGGGTGCAAGCAAGGAGTGTGTGTGTGGGGTGCAAGCAAGGAGTGTGTGTGTGGGGGGGTGCAAGCAAGGAATGTGTGTGTGTGTGTGGGGGGGGGGGTGCAAGCAAGAAGTGTGTGTGTGTGTGTGGGGTGCAAGCAAGGAGAGTGTGTGTGTGGGGGGATGCAAGTAAGGAGTGCTGCAATAGTAGATGGTTATAGGTTCATAGGTTCATACTAGGCTATCTGCCCAAGGGCATTTATAAGCCTAGCCCATAGTTATGTGGCTTTCGCCACCCCTTTAGTTTGAATAAAACTATGCCTATTATTTTGCTGTGCCTCTGTCAAGCAATGACACTGAAGTAATCCCTGGGGTATATCTGCGATCTCCCATCCATTGGTCAAGATTCTTCTTGAACAAGGCCAGCGAGGTGCTCTGCCTCACATGTACCGGGATTTTGTTCCACAGCATAGGGAGTCTCTGGGTGATGAATCTGTCCCTCCAGCACGTTCTATTAATAACCGTGTCAAGGTTTAAATCTCCCGCCCTTGTGGTTCTGAGGGATCTAGATTTTTTGAGGTGAAGCATATTCGTCAAATCTGGGTTTGACATGGCCTTATATGTCAGGCACAGGTCACCTATGAGCAAGCGGTATGAGACTGAATAGAGCTGGAGTTCTTTCAGTCGGGCAGCATAAGACATATTTTTGAGACCCTTTATCCTTTTGGTGAGGAACTTTTGGGCCCTTTCCAGCTGCTGCAGGTGTCGGGTCAGATACATTCCGAATGGGGAATTGTACTCAATCATAGGTCTAATGAGTGATGAGTACAGGGGGACGATGACCTCCCTTGATCTAGATGTGAATCCCTTCATGATCAGGTGGGCAATGTAGAAGGTTTTCCTGACTACTTTAGCAACATGAGTGTCAAATGAAAGGCTAGTGTCAACCTGGGTCCCCAGGTCCCTGATGACTTCTTCTGTGCTCAGTGGTTTGCCACCTATATGGTAGCTAGGGGTAACCTTGTTTTCCCGAAGGGTATGACTATGCATTTCTTGGCGTTTAACTTTAGGCCATGGCTCTGGCACCAGTTATCCGTTTCTGTGAGGCCCTTCTGAAGGATATCTGTGTCAGAAGTGTTTTCGACTATGGCGCCCAGTTTGCAGTCATCTGCAAACTTTGTCAGCCATAACCCTCCTGTGTTTGCTTGTACTTCAGAAAAGTAGATGCCGAACAAGAGTGGACCCAGGACTGAGCCCTGTGGGACACCACTTGTGACAGGCTTTGAGTCTGACATGGCTCCAGCAAGTCTGACCCTGTGGGTTCTGTCACTTAGCCAGTTTGCAACCCATCTTGTGATGTATGGGTTTACATTCAAGCTGATGAGTTTTTCGATGATACCTGAGTGGGGTATTGTGTCGAAGGCCTTTGCCAGGTCGAGGTAGGCTGTATGGACTGCCTTTCCCTCATCAATAGCCTTGGTGACTGTTTCGAAAAAGTCAACCAAGTTCAAAAGGCATGATCTGCCCTTGACAAAGCCAAACTGGGTTGGATCCAAAGTCTGCAAGTTCCCTATGTCTTTATTTATGAGTTCCATTATGATCCTCTCCATGGCTTTGCAGATAAGGCTTGTCAAGCTAATGGGACGGTAATTTCCAGGGTCGGTGGAGGCACCGCCCTTGTGAAGTGGTACCACAGTCGCCGTGCGCCACTCCTTGGGTACGTATTCTGAGGTGATGCTAAGATTAAACAGCTGTCCTAACTGCGGGTTTAATTCCTCATTGAGTTCGTGGAGCACACAGCCGGGGACACCATCCGGTCCCATGGATGCTGTGTTTTTGCCTTGGAGAGAGCAGTTCTCACCTGGGCGTTGGAGATGTTTGGGGGCTACAATCCTCTGGTATAGATATCTCTCCTTTTGGGGAGTTTGCACTGAACCTGTCAGCCAGTATGTTGGCAATGTGTGTAGGTTCAGTAATCTTCACATCATTTTGAACTAATTCTGAGCATATCTGGGAGTTTCCTCCTAGGTTTCTAACATAGCTAAAGAAGGCCTTATGATTGTCTTTTGTGTCCTTGGCGATTTTTCTCTCAAAATTTGCCTTGGATGATTTTATGAGAGCTCTTAGTTTTTTACTTATAATGATCAAAGGTGTCTTACCTTTCGAGGATTTTGCTCTATCTTGTAGTAGCTTCCTCCTTTTGTTGTAGAGCTTGTTTATGGCTGGGGTCCACCAGACTGGACGCTTGCCTTTGGTACAAAGAGTCTTAGTTTTGTTTGGGATTGCCTGATCCATGCAGTCCTGTAGGTGCTGGTAGAAGGCATTTGTAAGTGATTCAGCGGTTTGATTAATGTTTACCACTGGCTCAGGGGCCTTAAAGGAGACCACACTAGTTTTTAGGAGTGTGAAGTCAGCTTTTGAGAAGTTTTTCACTGTGGTCTTTTTTATTTTCGGTGGGGGCAGGATGAGGACCTCCAGCGAGATTAGTTTATGATCTGATCTCACCAGTGAGGGGTATACTTCCGGTGTTGAACATTGTGATCCCATGTTCGTGATGATGAGATCAAGTATGTTTTCTCCTCTTGTGGGGATGGTGACTAGTTGTTCCATGGCATTTGAGTTTATGATTCCAGGAACCTTTGGGCAAGGGTGTTTGGGCTTGAGTAGTGTTCCCAGTCTATATTAGGGTAGTTGAAGTCACCTAGTATGATGGTGTTTGGAGATACATTTATCCCCTCCAGTGTTTTCAGGAAGGCCATGTGAGGTTCCTGTGTTTGAGAGGGTGGCGTGTAACATGCTACAAATTGCAGAGCAGTCTTGCCTATGGTTAATTGCACCTGGATGGTCTCCGATGCATCGTGCATTGCCACCAACCTTGAGGTGTGGGTGTCCTTTATGAATATGGACACCCCCCTCCTTTTTTGGTGTTGTCTGGATTTTGGGGCCGGAACGCATGATATGAGGTGAAACCTGATAGTGCTGGGGTGCTCTCAGGAGCCTTGAACCAGGTTTCTGTCACAGCACAGAGATCGATGTTCTCCATACTGAGAAGGGCCTCGAGTGCGTGCATCTTGAGATTGAGACTTCTGGCATTGAGCAGCATTACCCTTAGTTTTTTTCCTTTTTTGTGTTCTAGGGTGGTATTAAAGACAGAGACTTGCAAACAGTGGCGAATGTTTCTTTGTTTTAAAACGTGATACTTGGGTACTAGGAATGCCAAAAATAGATTTTAAGACACAGCTTCCTGCCTCTTACAGTGGATGGATATTTACATTTAATGGACAATGTTAGCAGTATGAGTATGGTCCTGCAGGGTTCTGTAGGATGTTAAGTCTACCACTGCCAATGTCTTGTAAAGTGACCTGGAAATGGATATTGGGATGTTACTGAAAAAATACAGCAAGCGGGCTTTGAAATGTAGTTTAATTAAACAAAATGCACTTGCAATTTACAGGCCATAATTTAATTTATTTCAGGTAGTCCAGATCCTGGTATATTGTATACCATTAGACTTAATTAGGGAGAGGTGTCATTATGTGGAAGTAAGCAGACCTAGTTTCAGTGAAAGCTCTGTGGTTGTTTGCAGGTAGGAAGTGCCATGATGTGGAGCCAATGTGTTTTATTATTTTTAATGAATTTGTCATTTCAAAGTATGGTTTTCTTTGTTGTAAAAGAAGGCAGGATTGAATGAGCCATATAATGCTTAACTGACAATAATGGGATAGAAACATTATACGTGATGTATAATGTTTGCAGCTACTCTTGTTTCAATGGTGTCTGTGATGCATAACTATTTTTGGGCCTGTGTCCCAATTTTATTTCTTGCTTTGTCCAGAATTCTTGCTCTAAGGTTCAGAGGTATGGTTCCATGCTAAATCAGAAGGTTGTATTTACCTTGGCAGACTTTTCACCATAATTATGAGAAACAGAGCATTTTTAATATCTCCACTTATTCCCAATATAAACTGCAGTGTAACCTTGCAAATAGCTTTCTTATTACGCTACTTTAATTCTTTTGGAATTAACAGGTATGCCTCATTGGTTCGGACGTAAGCATAGTGTGCTGTGACTGATTTCTTGCAGCAGTCTGTGGTTTACTTATCACAATAACTTTTCTGTGTTTCTGGGTGTGTGATCAATTTAACAGTTAAAACAAGGTTTTCCAAAATTACATAAATACATAATAAAGTAATCCTTTCTTCACTTTTGAGCTATTGACAGTGTGTGGGAATTTGTTTTTTTCAAAAGCTATGGTCAGCATTACATCTTAGTAAACGGTCAGTCTGTGAATAACATCAGCACAAATTAAAATGTCTGAATGTCAAATGACTTTAGATTGGAGGGAAGTTATATGTTTACTCCAGTATATAGTATGATCTTAGAGAGTTTATAGATTTATTAATTTAATTTTTGCTGAGCAGTTGTTTGTTGATTTATTGATGGTCCTTTTGGTGGTGAGAAATTGCATGGATGAATCCATCTCTATTATGTATTTTTTTCAGATATTTTGACTTCCAGAAAGTTTCAATCAGTGAGACTGTGTCATGTGATTACTGAGGTTGCCTATTTTACAAGTAGGGGCTCCTTTTCTGTGTGTGTGTGTGTGTGTGTGTGTGTGTGTGTGTGTGTGTGTGTGTGTGTGTGTGTGTAAGAGGGAGAGATTTAATATGTTTACTGAATATATTTTTGCAAAAGGAATTTATAGTTAAATAGGCCCCTCTTCTTAGACAAGTAGATTTGAGTAACCAATATTAGATCTTAGCCATCCAGCTTGGAAAGTTTAGTATGTGGATTTTCCTTCCTGTTTGATGAAGGCTATGCTGCTTACTTAAGGACTATACTCATGGCTATCCATCCAGTTGTAGTGTTGTTGAACTACATTGTTTGATAATGAGAGGAGCTTTTTACAGAAGTTGAAAGTTTTTGTCAAGAACCTGTCCATACAAAGTGGCTTGTTTATGTTGCAGTGAAGACTGTGGTCTTTGTGGTGAGTCTTTTAAATATAACCAGTATTTCTGAGGTGGAGAGTCTCTTAAGGCAGGATCTTTCTTAGCCTGGAAAGCAAGCCAGTGATTAAATTTATAGGAGCCAGTGAGAGACAGAGGAAAGTAAGAAGCTTTTAGTCTGTCTGGATAACTAAGTGAACTTAGTCCTTTGACTTTTTTTTGTTAGAAATGGTTGTACTCTTTCTTTTGGCATGTGGTTTTGCTGAGGCACGTGCCAAAAGGGGTGCTGCGCTCAGTAATTGCACTTGTAAAGGAAGAATACAGGGATGTTATGACCTCCTTGTCCCTGGATGAGATACCCTTACTAATTGAGGTGGGCCATGTAAAAACCTTTCCTTACAACCGAGACAATGTGGTGTTCAAAAGTCAGGTTTCTATCAACCCGGGTGCCCACGCACCTCACGACTGATTGCGTGCTTACAACATTGTTATTAATGTGATAATTTGTGGGGACATCACTCTCCTCAAAGGGAATGATTGTACATTTTTTTAGCATTTAGCTTGAGGACATGTTTCTGACACCAGTCATTTGTTTGGGTGAGACCCTGTTGTAGCTTATTCAAAATCGTTTTATTAAGTCAGTAATGTGAATTCTTTACTTTATTGCAAATTGTTTGGCTTATTTTTGTAGATTATAGTATTGTAGGACTGCTAATGTTGACATTGTATGTAGATGGACTGCTGGAGTGGTTTTCCCAATGAGAAACGCTAGTGCTGTAGTGAATGTTTATTAGTAAAAAAAATCTATATATTAACTAAGATCTAACTGATAGATTAGAGAATTAAAATCAGAATGAGAATTAGAATTTTAGGGCAAATATTAGGCATTTATTTATTTCCGGAGCATTTCTCCACGGGCCTCCACTGAAAACAGGCTCTGTGGAACATAGTCGGACTTTCCCGGTCAACAAATGATAAATAAAAAAAAAAAAAATTATTAATTGGTCGAATGCACCCACAGTACGGCCAGGAGGTCGACTTTGGTCTCCCGTAGCAGCGAAAGAGTTAACTATATGATATGTTATATATGCGGCCCTAAGACATTTTCTATTCACTCAATGCGGCCACGGCAAGCCAAAAGGTTGGACACCCCTGCTCTAAATCATAGATGTGATATGTATATCTAAGGTCGTATCTGTTAACAGCCTGCTTGTGAAATTCTGGATCCACTAGAGCTGTTTCAGGTCACCATCAGGAGGCTTTCTACAGCAGTTTAAGCATGATAAAACATTGCATACATATTCCAACTAATATGGCTTTGACCACTTCAAATTATGACATTTCTCTCTGGCCTTCCTCTATCCTTGCAATATTTGTCAGTGTCAGCTGTAACAATCTAGTTGTGAAAATTCTGAGTATTTCCTTATTTAGATGAATGTTTAGTTACAGACTTGAGTGCAGCATTGGTACAAGGCTGTCTTCATGAGAGTGAGGGAAATGTCTTAGTTCTTGTTATGCCAAGTTTGCTAGCACTGCTAGTAGCACAACACAATGATTTTCTTTATTCATATACTCGTGCTTTCTACGTCCATGTCAGCCAGAGTTTTTATAGCCCATGTATACCAAAACCACCAAAAGTCTTTCGAATAATAAACTAACAAAATCAGAATGGAATAAACTTCACAAGAGTCTTCCAAAAACACATAAAAAGCAAAGATTTATTCTAGCACCTGGGTGTAAAACACTTTCATGGAATACAAATTCATCTACAAATGCTGTTTAAATACACATTTTTATAAAAATTAAACAATAAAATAGGTTCATAGATCAGTACTAGGTTAACTGCCCTTTTGGGACGATTTGAAACTTGGCCAGTTAGCCCATGTGAGAATCAAACGCTGCACCTTGTGTTTTTAAGGTAAACACCTTAACCATTATGTCATCCTCCCACCCCCAGACTCTTGTGAAGTTTATTCCATTGGGATTTTGGTTGTTTATTATAGCCCCTAGTTTGGGCGGCCACGGTGGTGCAGTGGTCAGCATTGCCGCCTCACAGCAAGAGGTTCTCCGGTTCGATTCTCGGCTGGGGTGCCTTCTGTGCAGAGTCTGCATGTCCTCCCTGTGGTCGCGTGGGTTTCCTCCGGGTGCTCCAGTTTCCTCCCACATGCCAAAGACATGCTGCAGGTGGATTGGACACTCTAAATTGGCCCTAGGTGTGTGTGTGCCTTCTGTGGAAGGTTGGGCGCCGGGCTGGCAACTTGACACTGTAAAACTCCACTGCCAATCAATGTGTGGACAAGGTGATCCGCTGTGGCAACCCCTAACCGGGAAAAAGCCGAAAGAAGAAGAAGAATTATAGCCCCTAGTTTGCAGTTGTCTGCAAACTTGGGCAGCCATAGTCCTCCTGTACTTGCCTGTTCCTCGAAGTATATGTTGAACAGGAGGGGTCATGGGACTGAGCCCTGGGGAACACCACTTGTAACCGGTTTCGAGTCACACCTAGCTCTCACAACTCTCACCATGTGTGCTCTGTCCATAAGGCAATTGGCAACCGATGTTGTGACATAGACATTTATGTTCAGGTTGGTGAGCTTGTCTAAACAGGTATAGCATGAAATGACAGGCAAACATTGTAACATTTCATCTTTATTGTCCATGACAAAATAGTGGCAACAGTAGTGAGACCTAATGTAACATGAAGTCCTGCATTAACAATACAACATCTTCCAAAGTTATGTATGCCCAGTTACTAGAAACAGTCGCAGTTGTAGACATTCCAATTATCTGTGTAGAATTTCGTTGTCCCTAGTTGGCTACTCTTTGGCTGCAACTATCTTGTGTAGTCTGCAGTGAGGGAATAGGCAAAGGCAAACATACCCGTGCTATCGAATGAGGAATTGCATGCATAAAACAAAGTTGTCTGCCAGGAAAAATGATCACTGCTGTACTATTGGCAAGTTTTGTATGCAAGTATTGGGGCACTGAGGACACAGCAGCAGACATGGACCCAGTTTTTGAATCAAAAACTGATATTGTGTAAGCAGTTAATGGCTGTCTGATCAGAAGCCCCTCCAGCAAGACTGTCATTTTCTGCAGTTCACACACTGTGCAGTGATAATTCAGATAATGGGCTGCTGTTGAGGGCTAGGGAACCACAATTTCTTTCAAGTATGAATTGCAGGGTTTATATGTCCAGTTGTACAATAGAAGAAAAGTAATTGTACAGGCATTTGAATACCTCTTAAAAGCAAAATGCATTAGGGAATAGAAGCTTATGTTTGGGTGAAGCTGTATGGGCATGTGAGGGCTGTTACACTGCTAATGTAAGTTTTAATACTGGTAGTTTTGGAAACTGTTCATATGAGTGTGTTTCACCAGTAGACTTAAAATCGTTCTGAAAATAGGAATTCAGGAATGCATTTCTACTGCCTTAGTTCCTTAGTCAGTCCAGGGAGTGATGCATATTACCTGCCTGGGGATACCTGTTGTCTGTGTACTGATAATGCACAGATTTTCATGTTACAAGGTGACATGAAGGCATTCACCATGGGCCACAGCAGTTTCCTTGTAGATATAGTTCTTGTAATATGTAATCTATACTGTGTGTGTGTGTGTGTGTGTGTGTGTGTGTGTGTGTGTGTGTGTGTATATAATATATATGTGTGTGTGTGTGTGTGTGTGTGTGTGTGTGTGTGTGTGTGTGTGTGTGTGTGTGTATATATATATATATATATATATATATATATATTATATATGTGTGTACATATATTTATATCTGTGTACATATATTTATATCTGTGTGTGTGTGTGTGTGTGTGTATATATATATATATATATATATATATATATAAAATGCATTTGCATATGTAGTATATTTGTGTTAAAGCTGAAAACAAAAATCTCTGATATATGATGAATAGTGATGTGGCTTTTTATAAGGAGAAACACAAAAAGGGTGTGTAAGCAGGTATACTTATCAAAATGCAATTAGACACTGCCCACTGTCTTGCAAAAGCCTCCTTGGAACATGTTGTTGCTGTACTACATGTATTACTGTTTGCACATACTGCTTTTCAGCATGGATCTACATCACGGTATGATCACACAGTGGGCCACTGTTTTCACGTAAAAAAATCAAGAAATACACACCAGCAAACCTGTTATTGAAATCATGTAATTAATAAGACATGTGTAACTGTTGGCATAATGGTAAACTATAAACAAAAATGTGTACATGGTCTTTACAAGACTTTGTATAGTGAGTCAGCAGTGATTTGAGTAAGCAGATGATACCTGAACCTTAAGCAAGTCAAATTAGTATTTTTTGTCCATTAACTATTCTGTTTACAGCACTTAAAATATTGTGTGTATTTCAGGCAAACAGGATAGCCCAGAGAAAGTAGGTAGTTTTATTTGACAAGCGTGTTTCCAAATACTCTGAACTATGCATCCCTGTTTCATGATAGGAAGCCATGGTGCTGCATAAATAAGTGTCCCACTGTTAGAAAGAAAAGGCTAGAACTAGGAAACATTGGATGAGTCAAGTCCCCTGTGGTGAGGTGTCAATCAAAGCAACAACAGGTCAAATTACTTTTAGCACTTTGACAGCTTGGGAGGGGAAGTGTGAAGGGGGAGGGGAGATGATCTAATGAGCTATGGCTCAGGCATCACAAAAGAGTGCAAATTAGGATCTCTGTAAAGAAGAAGCAGTAAAACAAAAAGTCTGTTCTTTGGCTTTGTCTCAGTTAGTTTTTTTAAGTAGGCATTTAACAGCAGGATATTTTAGTTGAAATTTACAGAATGAAAAACTCTTGTGTATGCATGTAAAATGAATGCAGTGACAGAAGTTTCTGAACAAAAAAGGCTGCGTGATGTAATGTGTTAAGGACAAACACTGAATTCTGGGATACATGGAGGTTTACAAAAATGTTTAACTTTCAGCAAGATGCTTGACCCAATGTGGCCAGACTCTTAAATTACATATAAAAATATATAAAAACTTGTAAAGAGTCCCACAGTGGTGTTAAAATATTGGAAACATCTAAACATGATGAAATAAACATGTTTTTTTAGTCTGTGCATGCGGTTCTCCTTTAACTCATCCCTGAACTCCACCTAACAATTACCCTTTTTCAATTTCCACCATTTGATCCTTGGTGCTGCCCTCACACTCCTCCTCTTTTTGATCACCAACGTCATCCTACAAACCACCATCCTATGCTGCCTAACTACACTTTCTCCGGTCACCACTTTACAGTCTCCAATCTCCTTCAAACTGGCCCTCCTACATAAGATATAATCCACCTGTGTGCATCTTCCTCCACTCTTGTATGTCATCCTATGCTCCTCCCTCTTGTTAAAATACGTATTCACCACAGCCGTGTCCATCCTTTTCACAAAATCCACTACCATCTGACCGTCTGCATTCCTTTAACACCATACCTACCCATCACTTCCTCATCCCCTCTGTTCCCTTCACCAACATGCCCATTGAAATCTGCTCCAATCACCACTCTCTCACCCTTGGGTATAGTCACCACCACTTCATCCAATTCACTCCAAAATTTTTCTGTCATCCATTGCACACCCAACTTGTGGAGCATATGCACTAACATTCATTATTACACCATCAATTTCCAGCTTCATAAACATCACTCTATCCGACACTCTTTTCACCTCCAAAACACTCTTCTCATACTGTTCCTTCAGAATAACTCCTACGCCATTTCTCCTCCCATCCACACCATGATAAAACAATTTGAACCCACCTCCGATACACCTAGCCTTACTCCCCTTCCATTTGGTCTCTTGCACAGACAATATACCAACCTTCGTTCTGTCCATCATATCAGCTAGCTCTCTCCCTATACCAGTCATACTGCCAACATTCAAAGTTCCGACGCTCACTACCACAGTCCTAGCCTTTCTCCTCTCTTCCTGCCTTCGGCCATGCCTTCCTCCTCTTCTCCTCCTTCGGCCAACAGTAGCCCAATTTCCACCAGCACCCTGTTGGCTAACAGTACTGGTGGCAGTCATTGTTAACCTGAGCCTCGACCGATCCTGTATGGAAATATTTACTGGTGACTGCATGAAATTATTTGGCGAAGTTTTACGCCGAGTGCCCTTCCTGAAGCAACCCTCCCCATTTATCCGGGCTTGGGACCGGCACAAAGAAATGCACTGGCTTGTGCATACTATTCACTCCATTTAAACTTTGGTAAAATCACATGATTATAAATTGTCACTTATCAGTTTAAGTTAGAAATCAATTAAACAATTAACTCATTACACATTGTTAGCAACTGACCTAAATATAATCTAAAACAACAGCCTTAAAAAGTTGTCAAAACAACTGAAACAGTATATATAGTAATGTATATAGAAAGGTTCATATTAATATCATAGCCTAAGTCTCCCATTCACTAAACTTTAATACGCACACAAAATAATTTCATCTAATGAATAAATATAAATGACGACAATTAAAAATAACAAGTTAATTAAAAAAATGCAGAGTGTAAAAAAATCATACAATCTATTGATCACTATAACAACAAACATTCAAGTGTTACTTGTCAAGTTTGCCGAAATCTAATTGAATCGTGTAAAAAAAAAAAAATATATATATATATATATATATATATATATATATATATATTAGAGTCATCTAAACAAGCTCTTAAGTTTTAAAAAAACAAGAAATAGAGCAACATTCATTTAGGCCTGGGTAATGGTGGGCATTAAACACGTGAAAGAAAACAAAGGCTGGATAAACGCCTGGTATACACCTCAAGCGAAAAAAATTAAAAGACCAATGGTTAGACCACAGCTGAAGATAAAAATGGAATAATCCACGTCAGGAAATAAATCACTTGCAGCTTCACAGTAGTGTCCTTTATAAAACCAAAAGTTGTAACTGAGATGTAGTAGTCAAGGTAGGAAACGGTTCACTTGCAGTTTCACACCACTTTATTAAATAAGAGTAAGCGCTTTCGCGATCTAAGTCAGCTGATCGCGTCTTCAGACTCATAAAAACAGTTAAAACATTGGTATTTAAAATATGGTTCAACCAATGAAAACACATATAGAACTATGACATAGACTAATTAAAATTGCATAATCAGTACATTAATTTGCCTTATATTCTGCATAAGATGAAATAAAATATACATACAACAGACACATTTTATGTAATAATCCATATTACTTAATGTTTTAGTGGTCTGGATTTTAAAAAAGGTTTCAAGGAAACAGCATTGTTCAATCCAGGAGACCTATCTGCCTGAAGTAGTAAAATCCATCTTTGTTCGGCTTCCTCTACCTTATTCCTTATATCACCTCTCTTACTTTTATTTATTATTTCTAAAACCATGAAATTAAAAATATGTTTCCTATCTTCTTCTTCCACATGTTTTGCTAAAGCACTTGTGTCTTTTTTATTCCTTATATATCTAAGGTGTTCAAGGATACATTCCTTTAGACACCTATTGGTTTTGCCTATATAAAAGGCATGGCAGACAGTGCAGAAGCTGAAATAAACCAAATTTTGTGTTCTGCAGTCAGCATAAAAATCTATATCAATTATAAATCCTAGTGTAGGATATTTATATGTAGATTTATTATATAAATAGTCACATGCTGTACAATTTCTGCAAGGAAAAGTCCCCTGCCTATCAGATAGGATCATTCTTTCATTGTTTCTGGATTTATAACAGAGTTGCCTTTTAAGGACCTCTTATTTCTAAAAAAGAAAAGCTGGGTCTATCTTCTAACAATTCTCTCAAGTCAGGATCCGACAATAAAACATTCCAATTCTTCTCAAAAATATTACAGAACCTTCTGATATCACTTGAATAAGTTATAGGGAATCTAACTTTAAAATCATGACCTTCCTTGCTTTTAACATCTTCTATAGTATTTGAGAAGAGCGGTTTACATCTCCCATCCCTATTTTCAATGGTATATTTAGAGCTTTCATTTATGTCTTTCTTACTATAACCTCTGTTTAAGAAGTCTTTCTCTAATATAGTCATTGTCTTCACAAAGCCTTCATCTGTATTATGTAAGCGGCTTATTCTCATATATTGTCCTTTCACTACATTTTTGTGTACAAATGTTGGATGCATACTAGTCTTATGTAAGATACTATTTCTCCGTGTAGATTTTTTATACATCCCTGTTGTAAGTTCGTCTAACACTGTCGTCTTAACCAAAACATCTAAGAACTCAATAGAGTCCCTGGAATGTTGACTAGTGAATCTTAAAAATTCAGTGGTGCTATGTAAGTACTCCACCATCTCTTGCAACTCTTCACTAGTACCATCCCATAACAGGAAGACGTCATCTACAAAACGTACATAGCATACAATTTTGCCAGCATATTTATTGCTAGCACTTAATACATGATATTGTTAACAAAGATAGACATCAACCACCACACCAATACCAAAACCAGCACCAGTACCAGAACAAGAATGACAACCACCACCAGAGCCCCAGAGCTTGTCCCTCTTACCAGGTCCCCCCATACCACAGCTACAGCGAGGAATACTACTACAACCCACCGAGATTCCAGAAAGCAGAGGAGGAATTCCAGAGGTCTCATACTCTATCCACAAACTCCCAGGGAGACAGGAGAACCAAACAGTGGACAGGGGTGAGGGAAATGCAATACCTGGGCAATCCCGACTGGAACTCCAACTACAACCCAGGTCCCAGGCTCAGACGGAGGAACCACCCACAATAACAGGAACAATAACAACAACAACAGGTGCCACAATAACAGGTGCTCCACCTATCTGGAACCACTCTGTTAAAGCACTGACTGAAGAGGAAAAAAGTGTGTTGTCCAAAGGACTTACTTTTGTACCAAGCTGCAGGAGTGAGGTTGCTCAGGTACTGATAGACCTTAAAATGTTTGTGAGGAAGCTCAACTTAAGGGTACAGTTTCATGGCAAAAGTAATGACATTGAAAATAAGCCTATTGAAGAAACTATAAAAAGGCCTAGCAGCTATTGTCCACCACTACATCAAACACTAGCTGCTTTTGAAGTGAAATGTGAGATGGATATCAGGAAACTGCTTAAAAACCTCCTAAGAAATAACTTTATAACTTAACACAGGGAGAAAGAAAAGCATTGCTTGAGCTAGGCAGTGATAAATCCAGGTGTGTAATGAGGCCAGACAAGGGAGGAGGTATACTTGTGACTGATACCACCAGCTACAACCAAAAGATAGAGAACATGCTGGAGGATAACAGATTTTATGAGTTATTTACCATGGATGACATAAAAAGAGCATATGATTTATGGAACACTAATCTCACCACATTATGGGAAGAAAAAATTATCACTGAAAATCTTTATAATTATTTATGGAGCCCATGCCCACGTTTACCTTACTTTTTTGGAATACCAAAGCCACACAAGAACAGAGAGGACCCACCTTATAGACCGGTGGTAGCAAGTGGAGGTTCCATTACTGAAGCCACATCCATTTACCTTAATTACTTACTGAAACCTCTAGCAGAAAAGAATAAGTCATACATAAGAGATTCATTGGATTTTTTGAAGAAAATAAAAAAACATTACAGTGGAAGCTGACAGTATTTTATTAACTATTGATGTGGAATCCTTGTACATAGTGCTCCCTCACAATTACTGTATAACAACAGCTATGGAGTCTTTTAAGAAACATAATCATGGTACACAAGCACAACTGCAAAAGTTAAGCAAGCTCATTAATCTTGTACTGGACTTCAATTTCTTTACTTTCAATGGCAAACACTACAAACAAAAAACTGGTATAACATTGGGGGCTGCCATGGCTCTCAGCATAGCTAACATAGCCCTGGGCAAATGGGAGGAGGACTTTGTGTTAAACACAGACTACATGCAGCATATCACATGCTATTTACGTTTTATTGATGACATCTTTATTGTGTGGGAAAGTGACACCTTGCAGCTTGGAGATTTTATCACTTACCTCAATCAAACAACCCCCTTCCTGAAGTTTACCTCTTCCCATAGCTGTACTTCAACCACTTTCTTAGATATGCAAATTTCCAAGGACACCAACAATAACAGAATCACCACTGATCTAGTCAGAAAACCAACGAGGGTTAACTTATTACTCCACAGTAAAAGTCTACAACCTACAAAAAACAAGTATAATGTAGTGAAGTCCCAAGGCTATAGATTAGCAAGAATTACCACAGAGATGGAACCATTTTTGAGAAACCTGAACAACTTAGAAAACGATTTTCTAGTGAGAGGCTATGAAAGTCAGATGTTAAAAAACATCCTGGAACCCATTATAGAACTGAAAAGGACTGAAGCACCTTCACTCAACCTCCCCAATAGAGAAATGTTAAGTAATTCTACAGAGAATAACAAATGCAAAAACAGCTGCATCCTGACATACACTTTGGATTATCACAGTATCAAAAATATTATTGAAGAAGACTGGGACATTGTCACAGGAAACCCTTTTCTGATTAACATCTTAGGTGAAGCCCCATCATTTGTTTATAGGAAGGCCAGGAACATTAGAAGTTTTGTTGAATTTAAACCTAGACCATATGAGAAAAGCACTAAAAGATGTGAAACTAATTGTACATTTTGTATATTTATACAGCAAGGTGATAGTTTTTAGTGTCCTTATTTAAAGAAGATCATTAAAACCAGTGCAGGGGGTGACTGTAACACTACAAAAGTAATTTACAGGGCACAGTGCAATGAACGTGATGCATTCTATGTGGGCAAGACTGTAAATAAACTCAACCGTAGGATTTCATGTCATCTGTCAGAAATCCGCTCTGGATGTAAAAATAATGCACTAGCCAAACACCTTTCTCTTCATAAAAGAAACACAGGTTTTTAAGTTCCAGATCCTGTATTGCATAGACATGGGTGATCTTGAAGGAGACATCCTGAATATTCTGGAGAAACATGAACTCGTGGCAATTAAAGCTGAACTCTTTTAGGAAGCCTGGACTAAACTACTACTGTTCAGTTAAAAGTGCACTGGAACTTAGAAAATTGCCAAAATTGTTTACATGACTAATTGTATTTTATTTTATTTTATTCTACAAATTGGTTTTAAATACCATTTTAAATCAGTTGAAATTTAAGTGTATATTTTGTTTCCATCATCATACATACATTTTTTCTTATTTTTATTTTTTTTTTCTGGTTATTTTTTCCACTTTATTCAAAATGATGTGTAATAACAATACTAATTATTTATAACAATAACTAATTATACAGTTATATATATATTTTATAGATTGTTTTTAGGGTTCTTGTACACAGACCTGAAGAAGTCTAGAAGGACGAAACCGATCGTTGTTAACAATAGGTTATGAAAATAGAAAGTGATTTTTACATACAAAATGTATATGTATATATTTATATATATTTTTTGATTGCCAAATGAAATAAGGTTGATATATTTCCAGCCATGTAGTATATTGTCGTGGATAAAAATCACAGACTTAATAATCTACTCAATAATCTGGTTAAATAAGAGGTACCACATCATTATAAATTTTATTTAAAGTACATAAGGGTTATATATTATTATGACAGAAACTAAGTAGGGTAGGACCAACTCGAATGTCACACTGATGGGGGAATGGATGTGAATTTAACATGTGTACCAATAACACTGTTCTACAGCACAATAAACCACTCCATATATATATATATAAATATGTATATTTATTTAGAAAGCTTGTGAGGAAATTACTCTATTTTTGTTTTACTTGGATCGCTTGTCTGTGTACTTAATAAAGGATTTTCGACTGGAAACAGACTGCCTGCCTTGCTTGGATTACTTTTGAATACTTAGTAATGCTGTACAATTATATAATTTCTATTATTATTTTTTGTTTTGTTTTGACTTAAGACGAGTTTAAGTTCGCTACTTCTACTACTATTGTCTGTCTGATTAATATACAGTGATTAACTAGAAATATATGGACTGAAAATCCTCTACACAGAGAAGTTTCTTGCACTGTTTTGTTTTTGGACCCACTACACTTTAGTGGGTTGTTTTGAGACTTCGGGGATACCACAGAGATTCCTTGTTAAATTATTTTTTATAAGACCCGTTGCTACTACTACTGCTAGAACTGTCTGGGTATCTTTCTTCCACATTGCTCTCATTTCTGCCTGAAGATTCTGATATTTTACGACTTTGTGTCTATCTGTACGCAAGACACTGTAGTCACTGAGTGTGGCAATTTCAATGATCAATGCTACTCGTCTTCATTTCTTGGACCACTGTGTCTGGTTTGCTAGCATCTATCTTTTGAACTGTTGGTAATAGATTATCCAATGTGATGTAGACTTGTTTATTTTCTATGATGCTTTGTGGCTTATGTTTCCAGTGTTTTTCAGCCACTCCACTACCATAATATTTTTACAATCCCAAGTGCAACAGTCTCGCCACATTATTATGCCTTTCAGTATACAGACCTTCTGCCATTAGTATGTCGCAACCAGCAACGAGGCGTGCAACTGTTTCCAGTTCAGTTTTACAAAACCTACATTTGTGTGTTTCTCCCACATGTTCAAGGACTTTACAAACCAACATGCATGCGGCCCACCATCTTGGGCCACCAATATTTACCTTTCATCTCTTGCTTTGAATTCGCATTTCCTTAACCATACCTGCATTCATTCCTGATCAACATGAGGTTCTTCCAGAAGTTTTCTATACTTGCAGTATATTTGAGCTTTTTCCACATTTCTTGCCTTCTCATCTGATCTTCTTATATTCTTTCTTTTGTTTTTTGGCACATTCAGTTGCTGACCAATTTTTATCTACTTCTGGTTTGATTTCCATTCCTGCTTAACACCGATATGCTTTTGCTAGATTAAGCAGAGAAGTCATCTTAGATTTATTCTCCTCATGTTTCAAAACTTTCACAATGTTTGGGGCTTGTGAGATTAGGTGATATGTGTGGAGTCCCACGATTGCAGATCTATAAATATAATCAATTTCAAGGAGGCCAATCCCTCCTTTGGAACGGGGAATATACAGTCGTGGTATACACTGATTTTTACACATCATTTGGTGAGCATGAAGCATTCTTTTCCTATCTAATCTACCAACATGTTTTGGGGCCAGTCATTCCAAAACTGCAAGTTAGGACAGGAAGAGCAAATGGGTTTATAGCTTGGATTTTACTCTTAGATGGCAGTGCTGTTTTCAGGATTAGTTTAACGCTTCTGAAGTAATCCTTACTATGTTTTATTTGCATTTGTTCATGTTTTATTGTTGATCCTTCACCTCTTCCCAAATATTTATACACTCCTTCTTGCTCAAGTTCTTTTATATCACATTCTTGTCCCAAACTGATGTTTTCCTGGTGTTGCAGTTTTCCTGCTTTAAATGTTGTATTTGCACATTTATCAGACCATATGACATTTTTATATCATCTGAAAAAATTTGGCAACTTGCAGTTGTGCTTTCAGTTCCTCATCTCATGAGCTGTACAGTTTTAAATCATCAATAAAGAGAAGATGAGAAGTCTTTACACTTTGTTGTTGTCTAGTAGCCAGATTATAGCCATGGCCTAAGCTGTTAAGTAGACAACTTAATGGGTTAAACCACTCCCATGCCTGATAAAAAGTATATATATTTATTTAGAAAGCTTGTGAGGCAAGGCAGAACAGCAGCGGTGACAAAGAGTCACCCTGGAATATACCCCTTTGAATTTTTATCCCTGGGATAATAATTTGTCCTTTATCATGGCTTAATTGCAAAGTGGTCTGCCACTGTTTCATGGTCACTGTAATATAGTCGAGTAGTGTAGGGTGTATCTTATACATTTTTAATCACTCTTTTATCCATGAATGTGGGATACTATCAAATGCTTTTTTGTAGTCAATCCATACCATACTTAGATTCTTCCCCTTTTTACAGTTCTCCACTATGACTTTATTTAACAACAAATGAGCCTTTGTTCCATATGACTTTCTTTTATTGCCCTTTTGTTCTTCTGCCATAATTGAGTTTTCTTCTAAATGACTATAGACTGTCAGCATCAATTCCTGTGCATAGTTTGCAAGTCGTCAGAAGGCAAGTTATTGGTATATAATTTTTAGGGTAGCTTGCAGTTTCTGTCTTAACTAGGAGCATTGTTTTTCCTGTTGTTAACCAGGTTGGTGTCTGTTGGGGTGCACATATAAATAGTTCTTACTCATGGCTAAATATTCATGCAAAGATGTTAATACTTTCAGCCAAAAATTAGGACTGCATTTGGGCCTGGGGTTTTCCAATTAGAGGCTTTTCTTAACTTTGTTTCAATCTCTCTTGCTGTATCTTCATCCCATTTCATATCCTGTACCTTTAAACCTCTTATTCTTTCTTTAATTTCTTCTATCCATTTAGCATCTTTGCTATGTGCTACAGAATCTTCACAGATACTTCTCCAAAATGTATCTATTTCTTTTTTTAGTGGTATTTCAATTCATTTTACCTTATTTCCCAGTTTTTGTACATTCCCTTTATATTTATCTTTGTATAGTCTAAGTTTTTCCACCTGTGCTGAAATTTTTAGTTTGTTATTTGCGATAGTGAATGATAGATCCTGGTCTGTACTAATACTACACATTGCTTTTATCATATCTATCTTTCTTAACATTTTTGTTGATCTGTTCTCTCTTCTATAGTCTTCTAACAGTGACTCTTCTTGTCTTAACTGCTTTATAGTTTTCTCTATTCGATATTTCCATGATGGTACTTCATTTCTCCCCTTCCTTTCCCTCACAACACTGTGTTCTTGTGACAGAATTTTATCAGTTATTAATTTAGCTGCACAGTAATATATCCTGCTTACTTCTGTCACATGGATCTCTATGAACAGTTCTAATTACTGTGTTAATTTATTTTATTAGACTGACATTTGGGGTTTTATTAACATTTTGCATATTTCTTTCATTGATCTTGATATATCTGTTTATGTCTATTAAATCAAGTAACTCTTCTCTTAGCTCATTTTCTTTCAAACTGAGGGCACATCCCTTGTTTTCCAATTGGTGCAGGTATTCTATAGAAGATTCTATAGTATCTTCCTGTGGCACATTCTCTTCAATTTCATCCTGTGCCGTCTGTAGCTCTATCATATGGGAACTCACTGGCCTATCACTCCTCAACTTTAACTGCATCAGAATTTCCACAGTTTCCTGTTCTTTCTCTTGCTGTCTAGCTTCAAGTGAACATTTATAGTGGTTTCCTGTTGAAGGCTCCAAGTTGTCTTTATATAGCACTTGACCATTTGCTTCCTGTTCCACTGGTTTCCCCTTAATTCGGATATCTACTACTCTATCCTGTTGTGGTGCTTTCTGAGTTAGATTTTCTACACTAAATCCTTCACTTTGCAGGTACTGGATAACCTCAGTTTTTATTTCTTTAACTCCTCCATTACTAATCTCCTTTTCTACTTTTTCCTCTTTGTCTTATTTTTTATATTGTGCTGCACCATAGTGGGGTCAACAGTGCAAATACAGATGGGCTCTCAAGGCAGGGTATGGGTTAATGTATTCCCATACAGGCTCATTTCTCTCAAGCAATGTTTCTCAAGGGTCACTTAAGAAGCTAGCTTGGGTCTTCAAAGGGGGAAGATATGTGATGATGTGAGGTAGAGCCAGCTATGCCATAGAGAGTAGGGCAGTTCATGTGTAATGTATGCCAATATAACTAGCTGGAGTTTTGTAAAGAATTTTATGTCATTTGAATATCAAGCTGATGTGTACAGATGCTTGTGTTAAAAATGTATTTGTAAAGTTGCTTGTGTGAAAAATGTATCAACAGCGGGCCTTGCTGTACAGAAAAAAATATATTTATATCAGGCTAATTGTTCTGTTATTACTGAGTAAATGTATATATGTTAACAGAGTATGCTGGAGGGGAAGGGATGAAGCTTGGCTGAGCTTACCTTAAGAAAAATAGCCAGAAATTAAATTACTTTGTTTTGGCTGTAAAGATTTTATCTCACAGGTCCGAATGCAGCCAGAGATGCAATGTCTGGGAAAGGCCTAGGCTCCTATTGTTCGTAATGGTGAACTAATTGCTACCATGTGGTGCCAGAGAATGGCTGATTAGTCTCTACAGGAGGGATGAAAGGGTTGGAATTGTTTAAATGTGTCCAGATGCTGGAAGAAGCATCAGCAAAATCTTAGGTGTGTATTGTGACATCTGTGTGCTAGATCCTGGTTCAGCTTTTAGGCAGGGAGTAGTGTGTGGGAGCCACAGAATCAGGTGACCAGATGTGATGTCATTCTATAGCAAACACTGAAATTGAAATTGTATTTAGATATTAGTGAGAGATGCAGTAGTGATGCGCAGCACTCTGTCTTGGACCTGAAAACAAAGACACTCATCCACTTCATCTTGCCTTGCTTTTGTAAGTAACTTAACTGGTGAACAGTAATTCTTCAGTTAGTTAAAAAATATAGTGAGATTAGTTAAATGCTGTTTTTCTTGTATCTGTTTGAGTCTTTCCATCTGTGTTATTTTTTTATATTTCCTGTGATTTGAAACTCTGGTGTTTATTGTAAATAGATATTCAGTATTTTCATATTTTTTATTTATTATGTACTATTAAATATATCTATACCTTTCATTGTGGCTGGTCTTTTAGAAAATATTTTAACCCTTGAGAGTAATTACATTTTTGGTGACACTTGGGTTTCATGCTCCTGAAAGTCTTGTCACTTGGTCAGACATTACTATTTGTATAAGTATTAATTTTACTAAGAGTAATTGAGTACCCTAATAAGAGCCTTAATGTAGCTGGTTGGTGGTTTGGTGGCAGTGATTCTACCTTATAGTCTGGGTGGAGGTGGCAGAACTGGTAAATCTGCGCCTGCCTTTCCCAAATTCTCAGGTGTGTGTGAAAATCAAATCTAAAATTGCGTGTCTGTCAGCTATTTGGAGCAGGGACACAGAACACTGATTTCTACTGAGAGAAAGCTTGGTGCAGAGAGCTGCATCTGAAAGTACCGTGTGTATCCATCTTTATTCCAAGTGAACGTTCCTCACTGGTGTCAGTGGTGAGGATTGAGGCTCCTTGATTACTGGCCCAGAGGAGGGAAATCATACTGGTATGTGTGTTTATGTGTGTGTGTGGCCTCAAAAAGAAAATTATGGAAGTGGGACGTTTACTCTGAGAGTGGATGTATAAGTCTTAACCTGATGTAATGTCGGAGTAAGTATCTCCCTTAATACTGCTTACCCAAGCTTTATGTACAAAATAATTATGACAGCCATTACCCTGATGTTTTAATGCACATCAGTTTACTGTGTTTTTCTTAAGCCTGCAGCAGCATACAATGTCGTCATGGTAATCTGCAAGAGGATAATTGTGGTGATGCGCACCAAAGTATGCATGCAAAACAAAGATTTTTTTTAATTTGATTTTCTTGCAGTTTTCAGGTGGGAAAATCTCCTGATACTACCTATGGCTGACAGTGCTAATTTAAATCTCATCTGGAGGTGAACAGCACTGTATATATTCATTTTTATATTGAATTATCACTTAAGACATAGGCAAACATACATTAACATGAAAGAAAACAAACCATATTAACATGTTTTGTACATCACATATCTTCTTTTTTATAACGGTCATCAGTGAAACATTACAAAAATTGCTCAGTTCCTGCCTTCCCTTAGACTTCACTCCTCCTTCTGAACATTATTCTGCATGTATTGCTCCCAGCATTTCCATTTATTTCTGTGCAATTTGCTTCTTCACTTTTCAAATTATCCCACTTCCATTTCTTTTATCACTGTTACAATATTCAGTACTTCAGATACTGTCGCTTTAGCATTTGATTTCTTTTTTCTAGTAACTGCATTTTTGGCAGCCACTAGAATTAAACTTAACATGCCGTACTGCGTATAGGCAATTCAGATCCCATGGCTCAGCTAAAAAGAATCATTCCTTAGTTATATCCATTTGCTCACCCAGTATTTCTGACAGTTTTCTGCAGGAAAATTTTAAAGTCTGCCAACTCATTATACTTCCTGAACATATGTTCCCAGTTATCTCTTTCTTCCCCATCACACCTCCAACATTTGCCATCTGCCTGAGGAAGAATTCTTTAGAGTCGGCTTGGCTTACAAACTACATATGCAAACTCTTCCAACAAAAATCCTAAACCATCTAAACATTGTTGCACACTTCGGAGACATACATATCCCCTCCCATTCTACTCTTATAATTTGCTTATCCAATCTCTCTTCCCAGTCTTTTCTATCCTCAGTTGGTTGATTCTTATAGATATTGTGCAATAGTTTATATGCCTTACTAATTATCCATTTTGTAACAGCAGCTTCTGTTCTGGATTCTGCTAAAATCTCTACCAGAGCAGGTCTTAAACTTAGGATTTACCCATCCCACTTGTATTCTGTTTGGTGTCCCTGAGTTGGAGCAGATTTTATATAACCTGTTGATTGTATCCTGGTGTTTAACTTCTTGTAGCATTTCTTATTCTATTACCTTTCCCTCTCTAGTTATTTGCACCCAGTATCTTGGTTTTTTTTTTTTTTTTTCTTCAGTTTATGTGAGAGACCTTTTTTTTTGCCCATGCTTTGCACCCCGATTTGCAATCATCCTTATCAGCAAAATCTCCTTTCTCCATTCTTATGTAGGCTTAGTTATTAGAATACTTTCTGCTACTTTATCAATATAATATTCTGTATGGCTGTTGTTATTCTCCTTAAGGATCTGCATCCTATACCCTTCTCTCCTTATTTCTTGACTTTCTCCATGCTGCATCGTCATCATCTCTTTCCACTTTGAATTATAACTTTCTGATTGTATTATGTATATAAGCCTTAACTGTGTAGCTCCAAAATATCAATTAAAATCAGGTAATCCTAAACCACTTTGTTCTATTGGAAAGATCATCTTATCCCTCTTAACCCTTAACATCTTCCCCTCCCAGATAAATTCCTTCAACTCTTTATCAATTACTGTCCACAAAATCTCTTCTGGTTGAAAAAGTTATGCTTGACCTGTGTATAAAACTAAGGGACTAAGAATATTTTCACTGCTTGTATCTCACTATCCATGCATTACCTTTTGTTTACTCTCTTCACACACATCCTTAGCTGCCATAGCAGAGGCCTTTTTAATCCATACTCCTAAATACTTCATTTTATTGTGTCCTCAAAATATGGGTATTGTTGGACCAATTAATGTGTGGGTATATAATTGATGGCTATAGCCTTTAAGCTTCATTAATTTTATATCCCGAAAAGACTTGAAACTGTCTCAAGATGTTCCAAAACACTGAAATTTCTTTTTTTGGACTTGTGCGGTGCAAAATAATATCATCTGCAAATAAAGCCAACTTTTCTTGATTACCATACCAATATATATCTTCAAGTTTCTGAGTCCCTTATTTTCTTTGCCAATGTCTCTAATATAAAGCAAATAAAAAAGGGGAAATAGTATAACCCCTGCCTTGTTCCTCTGTTCAGAACAACTTATCAGAGATGAACCCTCCCACTTTAATTCTTGCTTCTAATCCCTCATATATTCTCCTAATTAACCTTCTTATTGTATCAGGGAATACAAATGCTTCCATTGCCCCGCTCATAAAATCCCAGCTTACTCTGTTGAATGCTTTCATTGCATCAAGACCCACCAGCCCTAGCAGTATTTTCTTATATTCTTCTTCCCTCTGAATCATCGTTTTATTAACATTGTCAAATATTTGCCTCCCATCCATAAAACCACATTGATCCATATCTATCAATTTTGGCAACAGCTTTGCCATTCTTTTAGCTAGTATAGACATAAACACTTTGTAATCATGGTTTAAAATTGAATATGGGCCTGTATGAAGCTCGGTCTGATGGTTCTTTACCAATTTTAGATGTTACAGCTACCACAGCTTTCTTCCAACATGTTGGTGCTTTCCCTCCTTTTCAAATACTGCTAAACTAAGCTTTCTTGATCTTTATCACTTTATTCCCTTCTAACTTCCAAACTACTACAGAAATGCCATTTGTTTCTGTTGACTTTCCTGCAGTTTGATTGTACATCACTATTTTTAATTTCATCTCCTCATGTCTTAACTGTTAATTGTTCTGTGAGATTCTCCTTATTCTGCAATACTTTTTTTGTCAGACCCTCTAAATCATTCTGTTGCTCCTTAACAATATTTCTTTTATTTTATCTCTGCCCTATTTTTAAACTCCATTTTCATTTTCCCCACTCACTAGCTATAACTTCTGAAGAAATTTCTTTCTATCTTCCCTAATAATTTGCAAATAATGTCCACTACTCATGCCTTAAATTCCTCTCTTTTTAATGGGAAAGTATCATTGTCTCATTTTTTACTTCATAACCCTGTATTTGTATCTTATTTTAATTGGTGCATGATGTGAGATTGTTATTGGATGTGGGTCTAAGCTTTCAATTAAGTGCACATGTTCCTGTGAAATATATAATTTCTATCTCGTCTAGATCAGTTATTGTACCTTGATGAATAATATGTAAATTCTGTCCAAGTTCCTGACACTGAATTCATGTCTCCCATACAAACAGTTTTAACAAATTTCTTCAGAAATCTACCCTCTTTTTATATTTTTTCCTTTCTAGGTCTCCCATATACATCCTCACTGTTGCAAATCAAGTTCCAGACCCCACCTATAAGTAATATTCCCTGTTGAAAGAGTTGATTATTTCTCCCAAAATTTTCTTAAGTATCATAATAGGTTTTGTTGAAATATAAATAAATTCCATTGTAATCCTCCTCCCTTGTCAGTAGCTCCTTACTACCACAAGTCTACCATTAGTATACGTTTTCCTGTTCTGTCATTATTGGAACTCCATTAGCAATTAGTATAATTACTCATGTTTTCCTTTGTCCATGATATTCTGCTGAATTTCCAACCTGAAATCCTTTCTTTATCAGATTCACATGCTCATTTCTTTCCAAATGTGTCTCCTATAGCATTGCTATTTTCACTCTGCAATTCTTAATATAATTTAAGACTCTTACCTTTTTTGTCTATACTTGTAAGGCCATTTATGTTCAGCAATAATATGGATATTGTAGCCATTATGCTAAGAAGATATTTTATCCACTTACTATACATGACAGCTTTTCTGAATGTGTATTTCCAACTTTTGTGTTACACACTAACATTTGGCAAGTTGATCTTTTATACAGTCATTTTTTTATTATCTTCTTTGATCTTATGTCACATTTTAAGACTGTTTGTCTTAACCTTCAAACAAAAAACTGAATACATTTTCAGAGCACTTCAGCAACTTAGAATAAACACACATAATTATGTACATCTTCAAAAAATGAAGTTTAATCCTCCTGATAGGTACAATTACCTCAAAATGACAGCTGCATCAACAGGCATTACCTAACCTAAAATTAAGGCTACCCCTGCTAGAATGAATGCTATACCCTATTCTCCCATTTACACTAATTGCTGTCTGCTCTTATCTTTTCTCTGTTCTCCTCATAGATATGAAAAACAGTTTGCTTTCAGATAACATTAACTTTTAGGCTTAAGAAAAAGTGTACTGGCTATCTTTAAATAAACCTAAATTATACACTGTTCTTTTAAATGCACTGATGCATTAAGGCTGCTAAGAAAGCTATTTTCTCTTGTTCACTTCCAAGAATTTCAGACTTTATTGTTTACTTAACTGCTTGCACAAGTACCTTTACATTTTGAATTTACCTAAGCAAACAATGCTTAGAACTCATTAATTGTTTGCACCTGCGGACAGCTCGTTTCCATGGAAATATAAGAAAAGAATGTACAAGTGCCTTCAGCTGCAGACTTCTTAATCTACTGAACATTTGCTAAAGGAACAAAAAAAAATCAAGCCTGCTTGTTTACAGAAAACATTTGTTTTTAGATTAGGCCAAGGGCATTAATCCAGATATTCACCTATGCAAAAATAAGAGAAGACATCTCAGTTCTACATATAATATAATCAGTGCTCTTTTATACCTCAACCTCACTGCAACAGCCCAAGATTACAGCATAATAAGTTAAACTTGCTTTTGTCCAGCTTTTCTTTTCTCTTTTTTTATATTGTAACGCCTATATTTCTTAAAACATAAAACTAAAATGTACTTGTTTACTTTATACCGTATATAAAAATCACTGAAAAGAATCACCCTCACCATCACCTGTAAGATACATCTGACTGCATACTACACAAATCTGCTTATATATATATATATATATGTGTGTGTGTGTGTGTGTCCATAGCTGTGTACTAGGCTAATGGCCCTGGAGCCTTTTCAAGCCTAGCCCATGTGATTATCCTGGCATCATGCCACCCAACCTTAGTTCCTAGTGCCTCTGTCGAGTAGAGCCACATGAGTGATCCCCGGCATGAATTTTCTAGTTCCCATCCACTCATCAAGATTTCTGTTGAAGAGGGCCAGTGAGGTGCTCTGCTTAACATGTATGGGAAGTCTATTCCATGGCATGGGCAGTCTATCTATCTATATATATATATATATATATATATATATATATATATATATATATATATATATATATATATATATATATATATATATATATATATATATATATAACATGCAGTTTATATCATGAAATGTTTTGTACAAATACTATTAAGAACAAAAAATGTTTTACTACAGTTACTTTCCCCTTTTAGTGTCCTTTCAAACATTAATAACATAAAGTGGGGTGTATGCTTTGCAGTTCACCCACAAGCTTAAAGTCAACAAAAGTCCAATCTTTCTCAGCCACTTTTTTTCTTGCAAAGCCATATTTCAGTAATGTGAGTGATTCTCTATTATCTCACATTCATGCACTGATTTCAGTGTTGCTGGTCTTCATGTTCATCTCTATCTCTTTATAATTGTCTGTCAGAAAGAAAGAAAGGAGATTGATTATGTCGTTGTACAGCATCATCTAATCTAACAGCAGAGCTATTTTATTATGCCGAAGAATTCTTCTGGAGGGTTAGCATGTATTAACATAACATTTTCATAGTGTTTCCACATATGATGCTCTACAGTGCCTGTTTGACCCTTTCTCTACACATAGACATGCACTTGCTTGACACTGTTAGAGAGCAGCACAGTGCTAGTAAACCTAACTCCCAGCCATCACTTCAGCTTCCCAGGTCACCAATCTATCCCAGGTAACTAGCATCATACAGATACCTTCCTCCTGTGCCAACAGGTTGGCTCTGAGGTTTAGAAATCTACACAATTTGTGGTACACAAACTAAATTCCTTCCAGAAAATATGGAAACTACTCAGTAGTAGCAGTAGGAGCAGCAGCAGTAGTAGTGTTAGTAGTAGTTCTGTGAAGGATGATGCAAAGTACAGGACCACCAAAAATATCAAGAATTCCTGAAAGCTAGGTGGTGATAAGAACAAGAAAATAAGAATGCTACCAAATTTAAAAAAGGATAAAGAAGAACTTTCAATTATATGTGAGAGAAGCAGGGACAATCTGAGAAACTATAAGCTGGTTATTTAACCAGTGGCAAGACAGAACATTATGGTGAAAATGTTGAAGACAAGACTGGTTAGTTAGAGAAAATGTTGAAGACAAGAATGGTTAGTTTTTGATGACAACAATCTCTACATCATCCAAAAGAGGTTCATGGCCAGAAGGAGCTGTGAGTCAAACTTGAACCTGTTTACTAATGGTTTGCAAGAGAACTTGATAGTAGACATGAATGTGAAACAGAGTGTCACTGCCACAAATAAAAGGGGATGACAAGGTCTACCATATGGGTTACTCTTTCATCTTTATATCAAACATATCTGTGGGGAAAAAGCATTATCAAACTGTTTGCATTTGACACAAAGATAGGTGCAGCAGAGGAGTGTGGGGAGAAAGATTATAAAGAAACGGATGCAGGCAGCAGTTTTAGAATTGTAAACCAACTTCCTGAATGTAACTTCCGTACTCAAGTGTAGCTTTCAGAAAATACTTATAAACTGAGAAGCATAACAAAAAACAGTGAACAAAGTTTCTGAAAAAATATCGTGTTAACAAAATATACTACCTTTAACCTTCATGTATGTGTTTTGAAATGTAAATTCTAGCACACATCTTACATAAAAACTTCTAAATTAATCTTGGTGTATAATATCCTACCAAAATTAAAAAGTAATAGGTAATGAAAGTCATTATATCTGAAAAACAAAACTATTAAATGTACCTCACACAGTGAAAAAAAAAATAGTTGTATCAAAAGTAGTGAACAAACACAAGTGAACCAGCATCTTATACAGTAATGCTACACTACATCCCTTGCAATCCCATGTGGGGAGCTTTGCCCCTCATCCCTTCTGTTTATATATATATATATATATATATATATATATATATATATATATATATATATATATATTTTAAGTCCATGGTCACACAAAACCATGTGGAAGTCATCAGCTCGATGACCTGAGCTATTCTGTAGTAGCAAAGCTTGTCTTTCTATAACATTTACTACCCCATGCTTTGTTAATCAAGCACATCAATATACTGTTTTTGAATACCTTATTTTGATAAAGAGCATGTTGTTATAATGCACTTTATTATAACATGCTCCTTAATTCAGACATACTATAATGCTTGGGGACAAGTGCGGGTGAAATTGAAGAAAAATGATGGGAATAGACAGGGATGTGAATGACAACTAGAGATGGTGGGGGGTTGTATTTCATGTTAGACCTCAGAAAGTATTATTTAATGGAGAAGGTGTTAGGACCCTAAATGTAGTGCTTGATGTAGTGGCAGAGTTAAAATCAGCAGATGGGTTCAGAATAGCTTAAAACACAACAAAGAAAGGACAGGGCAAACATATGGTAGATGCAGGTCTTTGCAGGATAGATGCAAGATATATTTAGATATGAAAGACCACAATACTTCCAACAGCATTTTCTTACATTGCTATTTAGGTGACCCCAAGAAAAGCAAAACATCTTGGAATAATAGTATCGGATTATCCAGAAATACCAGTGAAATAAAAACATTTGGAAAAGTCATTGGGAAGCTTGCTATGTGCAGAATGAATTTGTCAGTAAAAAGAAAGTGTAAGGAAATAGCTGACTTGTATGTTTGGAGTTATCTGTCAGCACTGCTGGTGCCAGGGTTTAGGATTAAGCTTAGGTTATCATGAGCTCAGAAAAAGTAAGACTGAATATGAAGTGCTAGTTGTTCTTTCCCAAGGAAACACTGAGGTTGAGCCTGCAGTTGTCTAACTTCTGATGAAAAGCAACCTATGGTATCATGTCAATTTTACATTTAGGCAATTTGTGCATGGACATGTATGGAATACATGGAATCCTTTGCAAACCTAACCTATTCATGGTGTACTAAAAATGAGGAAAAATACCATTCTACTATTTGAAAAAAATGGTGTTGTAAAAATGACTTAAACAGATAAGCTGAATGCCTGTATATAATAGAGGCAAATGCACCCCGCTACTAATTTTCCACAGGCAGATTATCTAAGGCATAATAAATGAATGCCCAGTCAACAGGCTAGTATGGATGAAGATGCCTCCATTGGTAACCTCTACAAGAACCAAAATGATAATGTAAAAAAAAAAATGAAGAAGTTAAGAAATTTGGAGATATTTTTTAAATCTTCGGTAAGACTATTAGAAAAGCTATGTGGGCAAGGCAGAGTGTGGCTAAATGTGAACTATGGAAACATGGGTTTAAATGATAAAATAAGGCAAATAAAATGTTTTTTTCACACATTACTTCATGAGTGCACAATAAAACCATTTATATTATACATGCAAACTTATCATGCCTGCAGAATTCTGAAACACACTGCACTGAGACATGTTCATACTCATCATGTCACCTAACCAAACACCACTGGAGCTGTACCATTTTGATACATTCACCCATTCTTCCCTTCATGAACACTTAAGAGTAAGCATCATTAGATACTTAAGTTGCCATCTGTGGCACATGTACACATGTGCTAAACTATGAGTTGTGCATGTTGGAATATACAAATATCATACATATGCCTGTCAAGTGTACCTCACTACAAGAAATGTTCCACATTCTGAGTCTTAAAGAGTCCATATTCTTCAATGTTCCACAATGAAAGGGTCTGCCATACACTGCTTGCTAAGACCTTTTTTAGTTAGTAGCCTTGGAAATAATTCTGAATCATATTAATTCATCAAAGGAATGTTAGACAAGTATAAAGTAACACATTTAACCATCCTGTGAGCTTCCTAGTTGAAGTTGTCAGTAAGCTGTTAATAAGTATTCCACATTTTTTCCATTTGTTCCACATTATAAGAAGATACGTTCCACATTTTGGACTTAGAAGGTTGAGAGCTATGATCATCCGTACATTATATGTTCATCTTTTGCAAAGCATACATACTGCAAAATAAAACTATATTTTTATGTGTTATAAAATAAATAAGAAGTTGTTAGAGAAAACTTATCTATGCAGCACACTTTAACCACTGATAGCAAAGTCAGGCAACCTTTAGGAAACACTGACTACATTTTATTGACTGATTATATCAGGTGAAGTAGACTAAAGGTCCTTCAGCAGAAAGACTTGTGTGACACTAAAATGACAAGATCTGGCGTTACTACACTACAGAGTTGATCCTGAAGTGTGTACTGTCTGTGAAAGAGTATGTTCTTAACTCTTATGAAGGAAGACAGCTGGTCTATGTGCCACAAAATCCTTTTCAATACAGATTTAATAGTTAATAGTTTTATTCAATATGTGAAAATAAATGTCTAGCGTCAGGGATGGCCTTTGATAAAATGGCACCCTAGGCGAAAAGGGTATATGTGCACCCCCCCCCCCCCTCCAGCTAACCCATCTTGGCCTATTCACACCAACCAGATTATTTTTTCTTCGCTTTTCTCACATTTTATCTTACTCCTCTTGTTTTCCTACAGCTATTCATTCATTCAACATGATCTAAAAAAGACTATACTCTGATAACTGTGGAGGAAAAAACTGCATTAAGCTGAAGTTTGGAAACTGCAAGGCCCCCAGAAGATGTAAGCTTTCTAGATGCTCTTAGGTTCATTTTAGTTTTTTTTTTTGTTTTTTTTTTTTTAACAACTTCTTTCGACCAAAGATTGCGTGAACAAAACCACGATCAAAGAAAAAAAAATTAGACTTACCTTTCAACTTTGTTTTTTCCTGCATTCTAACAAACCAAGATTCATCATCATCATCATCATCATCTTCTTTCGGCTGTTCCCATTAGGGGTCGCCACAGAGAATCATCTGTTTCCATTTCTTCCTGTCCTGTGCATCATGCTGTTTCACACCAACCGCCTGCATGTCCTCTCTCACCACATCCATAAACCTCATCTTAGGCCTTCCTCTTTTCCTCTTACCTGGCAGCTCCATCCTTAGCATCCTTTTCCCAATATACCCAGCATCCCTCCTCAGCACATGTCCAAACCAACGTAATCTTGCCTCTCTTGCTTTGTCTCCAAACTGTCCAACCTGAGCTGACCCTCTAATATACTGATTCCTAATCCTGTCCATCCTAGTCACACCCAGTGAAAATCTTAACATCTTTAACTCTGCCACATCCAGCTCTGACTCCTGCCTTTTCGACAATGCTTCCGTCTCCAACCCATATAACATAGCTGGTCTCACTACCCTCTTGTAGACCTTCCCTTTCACTCTTATTGGTACCCGTCTGTCTCAAATCACTCCTGACACTCTTCTCCACCCTGCCTGTACTCTCTTCTTCACCTCTCTTCCACACTCACCATTACTCTGAACTGTTGATCCCAAGTACTTAAACTCATCCACCTTTACCAACTCTACTCCCTGCATCCTCACCATTCCTCTACCCTCCCTGTCATTTACACACATATATTCTGTTTTAGCCCTGCTGACCTTCATTCCTCTCCTCTCTAAAGCATATCTCCACCTCTCCAGGGTCTCCTCAACCTGGTCCCTACTCTCACTACATATCACAATGTCATCTGCAAACATCATAGTCCACGGGGCCTCCTGTCTAATCTCGTCTGTCAACCTGTCCATCACCACTGCAAATAAGAAAGGGCTCAGAGCTGATCCTTAATGTAATCCCACCTCCACCTTAAACGTATCTGTCACTCCCACCGCAGTCCTTACCAATGTCACACTACCCTTGTACATATCCTGTACCACTCTTACATACTTCTCTGCCACTCCCGACTTCCTCATAGAATACCACAACTCCTCTCTAGGCACCCTGTCATATGCTTTCTCTAAGTCCACAACGACACAATGCAACTCCTTCTGACCTTCTCTGTGTTTCTCCAACAACACTCTCAGAGCAAATATTGCATCTGTAGTGCTCTTTCCTGGCATGAAACCATACTGCTGATCACTAATCATCACCTCCCTTCTTAACCTAGCTTCCACTACTCTTTCCCATAACTTCAAGCTGTGACTGATCAATTTTATCCCACTGTAGTTACTGCAGCTCTGCACATCACCCTTATTCTTAAAGATAGGTACCAAAACACTTTTTCTCCACTCCTCAGGCATCCTCTAACAAACCAAGATTACACTGTACTAACTGCAGTGGAAATAACTGTATTAAGCCAGGGGAAGCTGTGCTCCCAGAAGATGTTCTGGGATGCATTTTAGAGTAGTTTTTTTTAAACAAACATTTTCATCCAATCATTGCTTGAACAAAACAAAACAAAAAAATTATGTAAAAAAATTCAGTCCTACTTTTTCCTGCATTCTTTCAACACATCCTGACTAAGACTGAATTAAACTGGGGGGTGCTAAGCACCCCAAAGCCATGGGGTTATAGATGCATTAAGATGCATGTTTGTACTTTTTTCCCCAACCTTTTGATACAAAGATGACCCGAACAAAAGTCATACATATAGAAAAGAAACTCAGTTCTACTTTGTCAAGAAAAAAATAAGCTGTATCCAAGTTTAGTTTTAATGTTCTAAGCTGACCAAAAATCACTTCACAATAAACTTGAAGACAAATGCAGTGATAATAATATATATATGAAACATAAATTACATTAGTTGCCAGAAGAAGTCTCAAAGTTCTTGAAGAAACTTTAAACTAAGCTCTTTCATTCATAACAATATTGAAGTTCTTCAGATAAAATTGAACAAAAACAGACTTTAAATAAGGCCCAAAGCAGTCATCTGATCAAAGGATGATGTCATTAAACCTTCCCATTTATATTTCTTAAAGTGTCATTCAAACTGTATAAACACAGTAATATATAAAATATTCATTCATTAAAACCTTAAAATGTACTGAAAAAATGAATTACCCTATTAAAAATAATACAACATAAATCAGAAAATTTAATAAAAAAACTAAGTACAATTTTTCATTAAAATGTTAACATATACACAAACCTACATGGGAATATTAATAATAGTATGGAAATGTTAATAACAGTACTTTAGTTAAAGCTGTATCCTTTAAAATACATCTGATCGAGTAGTAGTAATTAAAGCCTGCCAGTTACAAGCATTCAATAATAATTGTTTTCCTCTAACATCAATATCCAGGGACCCCCTCTCATGCTGATACTGACATTCTGTATAACCAAATATTTGAAATGGTGGTTAAGGTACATGTGAACATGTTTTCCTAATGCGTTATTCAGATGTATTCTTTTTATATCATATTCATGTTCATAAATCTGGCCCCGTAATCTATATTCTGTTGTGCCTGTATAAAAACATGGGTAGTATTGGCATAATCCTACATATACAATTCCTTTTGTTTCTCAGTTGTATCTACCCTTTATCCAATACTCATTACCACAGATGCTGAAAGAGTCACCAGCATTAATATATTTACAATATGGGCAATGCCCACATTTTTTCATAGTGGGGCTAAGGTTATTCTATGCATTAATAGTGTTATTGCTTCTCATAATCTCTAAGGTAGTTTTAAAGTTCAAGCCCCTATGGTATACTATGGTGGTTTTTTACCCACTTTGTTTTTAACTAGAATGGCTTTATACATAATCACACAACTTTTGTTCAAAATCCACTTAAGTGTTTTAAAATCACTGCTGAAACATGTAGTAAAATTAATAGTTGGGCTAAAGTTATATTGTGTTCTGTCCAAACTGGAAAACTGTAAGTGATGTGATAGTGTTATTGTTTGTCGTAATCTGTAAGGTAGTTTTAAAGTTCAAGCCCATTAGGTATACTATAGTGGGTTTTTTGCCCATTTTGTTTTTAACTAGAATGTCTTCATACATAATAACCCAACTTTTGTTCAAAATCCGCTTAAGTGTTTTAAAATCACTGCTGAAACATGTAATAAACCTAATAGTTGGGCTAAAGTTATATTGCGTTCCATCCAAACTGTAAGTGAGATGCAAGCCCTACAGATGAAAATATTTCCATTTAGGTTTGTGCATATGTTAGCATCTTAATGAAAATTTGTACTTTAAGTTTTATTAAATTTTCTGTTTTTGTTGTATTATTTTAATAAGTTCATTTTTTCAGTACATTTTAAGGTTTTAATGAACAAACTTTCAATTTTTCTGATGGTTTGAGTCCTCTTATTTCTTTCTTGTGCCCTAATCATAATATCGGAAGTTTTCTTGAAGAATTAATTTACAGACTTGAGAAAAAATGTTAAATATAAAAACCCTGCAAATGGATAACTGTTATTTTATGAGGTGCTTAGAACTTAAAGTAGTGCCTCAGGGCCTTAGAATTTTCAAATTCCCTTCCATACTTGATTTTACTGATGCTATGTACAATGGATTTATAGAAATGTTTGATAGGCATGGCTTTGAACTAATAGAGAAAATGTTTAAATTTAATGATATTCATTTATGTACTTTATTAGAGGAAGTAGAAAATTTAAATTTAGATATCAAGAACAATTTGATTTCTCATCAATGAGAACCTTTTTACAACAAACATATTAATTTAATAGAAAAGAAATTTGAAACATGGTTTAAAAGAAAACAGAAAAAATTGGAGAAAGACATGAGGCAGTATGTGGAACAGCATGCATACCCAGCTAAGGAGTCATTAGGTACAAATAATTTTAAATTAAAAGGCAGTACTCAGAAAAGAACTGACCATGTGGGCCCCCAATCAATGGATGGGGCACAATATAGATATGACAAGGTAAAAACTAATGCTTTGTTTTCAAATCGCTATACAAAAAGATCAACAGGGGGGAACTCGACTATTTGGGATTCGGGCCAATAGAACAATCAAGCTCCCTGCAGAAACAGGTGGACACAAAGGAAAGGGTGCAATCCCTGATGATCAAAATAGATGGATGAGTACACTCTTAACAGTTTTCATATTTATAATTACACAAATAAAAGCATCACCAAAGACCACTTTTCACTTCTTTTGAAAGGGTTGAAGTTTGTCCCATCAAATAAAATTGATTTGGTAGATTCCCTCATAGAAACCAAATTTTACACCTGAAAGCTTAACTTAGCTGTTTTTTTGTATAAAGACAATGCTAAGAATGCAAAAGAAAAGAGAAAGTTGTTGCAGTGGGTGTTAAGAAGAAAAGTGTATTTAACCCCCCATTACATCCCACCCTCAGTGTATTTGAGAAAACCATTAGTAAAGGAGAGAGAGAACTCTTTGAACAGCTCATCAAGGATGGTTCCACATGTATTAAGAAACCCGATAAAGGAGGGGCATTGTCCTGTTTGATTCCCTTGACTACTGTAAGGCAGTCTTTGATTTATTAAATGACAGAGAAACTTATACCAGTGTCACTATCAATTAAATTAATACAAATTATCAAAGAATTGATTCCTAATTAGAAGAGTACTTATTAGACCAGAGAATCTCCATTGTTACCTACAGTTTTCTGAAAGTTAAAACCCATTGGTGGATACCATATTTGATATCCCCAAAATTCACAAGAACCTCAATAAACCACCTTTTAGACCTATAGTTTCAGGTCCGGGGTCCAAAACATATCCCACTGGTTGTGATAGTAATTAGTTAAACCCCATCTATGAAAAGGCAGATAATCTTGTTATTGACTCCTGGGATTTTTTGGGGAGATTAAAAAATTAACTATGATCAGATGGGATTATATTCTTAACTATAGATGTAAATCTTTTCACTTCAATTCCCAAAGAAGAAGATTTGTAACATTTATTCAATAGTTTAAGTATACTGTTTTTTTCTAGTGATAAGGTAAGCCTTATTAATGAATTTATGACCTTAGTACTTGATTTAATTACATTTCTTTTTGAAGGGGAATTTTTTAAACAAACTAAAGGTGTGGTGATAAGAGCCTCTTGTGCTCCCATATATACCAACTTACTTTTATTGGATTGGGAAACCAATTCTGTGTTTGGTAGTGATTTATATATGTATGTATATATATATATATATATATATATATATATATATATATATATATATATATATATATATTGTTTTTTAAACTATCCCCGGGATTCATGAACCTTGCGCCAGGCGCCAGCATAGCGTCGGCGTTATAACGCCAAATATGGCTGCTTAGCGATTCAGGTATGAATGAATTCCACATGCACTACCGGGCGCCCGGACCGTCCCCGCCCGGCGTAGGTATGCAAAACACACTGTGTGCGGTATTGCACCATGCAAATGAGGGCAATAGCGATCCAAGTGGCGCAGGCGTAAGCGTATAAGCACGGCAATGTAAACCAAAAAGCGGTTTACATTTACCCAAACATACCGGAGGAGTAACGGAAGGCTGTCAAAGTCAGGTATCATATAGGTGCAATATGCCAATGTGGAAAGGCACCGAGAATGTCCAAAGAAAATATGCACAAAATGTAAAAATGACATAAATGGCACGACGTAGAAAGAACAGCAGACCCGGGATGTGTGCACAGAAGTTGTAAAGCAATGAAATAATATGATAATGTCCGAAAAGAGCATTAGAACACAAATCAGCTGCACAGCCACCACACACCATAGTATGTATGTAAAGCTGCAACCCCAGCGCAATGGTTGTCAAGGAGTGGAGGCGGTGTCCGCGCCGTAACCAGGTATTAGTAGTCAATTCCATGCAAATGAGGCAGATAATAGTGAATCGCAAAACGGCGCCAGCGTAAGGATGGAGCAAACGCGAGCGGTACTACACCGAGGAGTGGCCTACACGAGATACATGTCAACCACACAGGGTGTGCCACTGTAGGAGGAAGGATATTGGAGGACAGCAAATCTGGGCTGTACAATGCACATCACAGCATCATGACTGGCGTGTTAGGAAATAGATGCGCTGACAGTACAGAATGCGCGTACAAATGCATGTGCACGAGGATGACTACGTTCCCGAAACCAGTCATGTGACGGCCTCACCGGCAACAACCAGGGATATAGGAAGGTAATGCGGAGAATACGAGGAAATGCGGAAGCAGTGTAAATGTATCCGTAACGAGCAATTAACACCAATCAATGCAGGAAGGGCAAACGCCGGCAGCTGATAAGTCTGCATGCAGACTCCTGCAGAACGGGAAAGGGAGGCATATGAGAGCAAAGATAATAGGGATGTAGTAGAAATGCAAAGAGCAAAGAACCGAAATAGCACAGCCAAGTACAGAGGTAGCATAACTGCGCGCAGATAAAATGCATCATATGCCATGTGCGTGCAGGATGCAGTAATGTAAGATGCCAGGCGAAGGCAATGCAGGCAACTGTAATGTTACACTACAGGCAGTACCGTTGCAGCTGCAAGCGTAAAACCACGGAAATAATCCATGGATAGGGCGCACAGACACACCCAAAGACACCACCGGGGGTACAGCACAACACTGATAAAAGTGAATGCGCACAAAACACAGCGATTTCCCAAACGCCGCACCGTAGGGTGTAAACAGACGGGAACTTTTAACATGTATATGCTGGGTGCCGCCGTGGCCGTGATGCATAGGTATGTGGCAGAGACAGACGGAGTTGCGGAGGGTGGTGCCGACAACTACCGTAGGCCTCACAGGAGAAGGAGAGTGTTCAGACCAAGGGTGACCTACCAGGGGCTGCGAGACCTGGAGATAGTAGAGGGCTACAGGGTGGACAGGGACACGTTACAGCAAATAGTGGAGCTGTGCCGGCCGCGCCTGAGAACAAGAGACAACAGAGGGGAGCCCATCCCAGTGGACACAAAGGTATGTGTGAGCTTGCGAATACTGGCTACAGGTACCTTTCAAAGGCCCACCGAGGACATAATGGGCATCTCACAGGCATCAGCATCCAGGGTACTACACCAGTTCCTGGATGCCATGTTACCACATGCCCATGAGCACATAAAGTTCCCCACATCTCAGGAGGAGTTGGCTAGCAATATGCGCCGCTTCCACCGTGTGGCACAATAGCCGGAGGTCCTGGGTGCGATAGACTGTACGCACATAGAAATCAAGTCACCACCTGGGGAGCAGGGTAGACGCTACATAAACCCCTCCATCAATTGCCAGGTCGTGTGCAATGCGCAGGGCATTATCATGGATGTGTGTGCTGGCAGCCCTGGAAGCTACCACGACTCCCATATCTGGCATGCCTCACAGCTGTATCAGGTATTCGCCAGTGGGGACATCACACAAGGTCACCTTGTGGGGATGCTGGCTACGCACTGGAGCCGTGGTTGATGACACCCATCAGAAATGCACACACACACATGCAAGAACGCCATAATGAGGCACACGCACAAACGAGAATAATCATAGAGCGTGTGTTCGGGATCTTGAAATCACGGTTCCGGTGCTTGGATACATCCGTGGAGCCTTGCAGTACTCTCCAGGCACAAGTGCCCACATATTCATAGTATGTTGTATGCTACACAATATGATTCTGCGGAAACAGCTGCTGCAGGGACATAATGCCGGAGGGCCACCAAGCCCGCCACAACTGCCAGGGCAAGCACAGGCACAGGGCGTGCGGCGCCACGGACACACTGAGCCAGCCCCAGTAGGTAGACAGAGGCGTACCCAATATGCCTACGCCCTGGCAAAGAGGGAACTGATAGCACATACTTTGACAGTGTAGGCCCCATGGACTGACACCTCCTGACCTGCACACACAGTAAAATGGACGCCACACAAACATGTCCGCCCGTAATGTGTACCGTATGCGGACGTATGTGTGACTCCAACAAAGGCACCGCCAAACACTGCACACCCAATAGTCAGCAGAGCATGGAACGCCAACAACTCAACCCACGCCCGGTTCAACAGCACACGGCGTAGCCATATGCTGCCACTATCGCCGCAAGTCGACCACACATGTACGCATTTGCATACACAGATACGGAAATACATATCAGTACACATGTAGAAATATATGTACGCATACACAGATAGAAAGGACAACAGGGTAATATGGAACCCAGGGATGCAAGGTCACAGATAAGTAAGACGCGAAATCACCACATATTAAACATAGTGACCGACAACCCGATCATCCTGGAGGGTGGGCAGGGCAGGTAACGCCAGCCATGGAAATGTTAACCTGCAGCAATACATATCCGCGTGTCGGGATGGTCACCAGTCCACGGTACAGTAACGGGATATGTGTAGGGTCACCACCTGTCCCACGTTGTGAGGGACAGTCCACCTTTGGGCAGTTGTGTCCTGCAAAACAATGACAAAATGGCAAATGTCCTGAGATTGTAGGACAAAACCATTTCCCATAATTACTTTATTAGTTGCAGAAAACAGTTATTTTGTAGAAGAAACATCTAAATATGATAATAAACAGAATAAGCAACTGTAATGCTACAGCTTTGTATTCCGTCAAAAAAGTGAATCGCTGTCCTCTGTACTGGCCGTGGGTATGTGTTGGCATGCAAAACCTGACGTACGTACTAAAAATGTCCCACCTTGGCCATTTGAAAAGGTGGCAACCCTACATATGTGCGTGTCATATCCATAGGACATGAGTGCGGAGATACACGCCGCCACCGGCGATGCGGCCAACGTAGGTATTGTGTCCAACCGTCGGTGCGAAAGCGGAAAGCATACCAGTGAAGTGTACGACATTATGAGGAACGTACCTCATCTGGGGTGTAAAACAGTGCATGTTCCTCGCAGTTCCTCCAAGTTCCACATTGAAAATGTCTCTCAAACAACCATTGTTAGGAATGTATATAAATGACATCCTGGTAAATAGAATGTACTCATAGTAAGTTAGTAAAGGTTCTTCACTGTAAGTAAATCAGCATATCATAATCAACCTATGACCTACTTAGCTGAAGTTGTCACTATGCCATTACTATGTGTTCCACATTATGCCCATGTGTTTCACATTACTACTGTGTGTGTTCCCCACTCCGGAAATAGAAGGTTGACAGCCATGGCGGCAATATGTGTATGTGTGAGGTGAGGTTGTCGTGTGTTCCGCTGTGTGTGTGTAATGTGTGTGCCAGTGTAAACTGTGTATGAAGGTGACATGTCACAGCCGGAGTGTAATAACAGGCGTAGGCATACAGTACAGGAACCATAGGCGTATGTACAGCAGTACCCACAAAGTAGTACCGACATCTCCTCAGTGGCTATGCACGTGGCGACGTAAAATGATGCAAAGCGCAAATGTCCCAAAGTGTACCACAGGGCCATAGCAAACAGGAGATGCAAAGGACGCATGTACAAACCACGACCGTAGGTATGGCGGCCATAACGTACACTCCACACGGTCCGTCGGCAACGCGTTACACAGCATCAGGCATGTACGGGCGAAATATACGAATGAGCCTTCCCGGCACTGATCGAGCACAGTCACGGTCCGCTAAATACCCCGGTGTGTTCCACGACCGTGACGTAAGCAAGCGGCACACGAATAGGAGGCTACCGGTAGCATACAGTCCGCCCCAAGTATAGGACCACAATCACCGTAACTATCAGCGACAAAATGCCAATGGATGGTAGGCACGGACGAACATCCGCAGATATATAACCGATGTGAAGGAGGAATACGTGCAGGAAGCACACATGCAGGCGATACCGACAGCAGACGACATCAACAAAACAAACATTCCCGGAACAACAGACAGGTAACCCGCAGCTCCCCAAGCACGGATGGAGCACACACACAAGCATATCTGGTATGTATAAATGCAAGACTCACACACCGTACCCGTCACCCACATCCGCAGATATACCCCATTGCACATATCAAAGGGATAACAGCTAAAACAGTAGCAAACACATACAGGCAGTGAATGACAGCGGCATACCCACAACAAGCTCCTGGGAAACACTAGCAGCGGCTCATGCATCCATGCATTCGCTATGTACAGGAAAATAACAGCCATGTAACACATTTGAATGCACAACGCCATCGACAGACGCCGCCAGGACACGGGGACCCACATGTCGAACACAATACCATACCCAACACACACAATCCACGGCTAACACCACAGCGAAATGTACCCGACAACACACATAGCGGATGCAGTCACACAAACATGATACAATACATACCATCCTCACGAAGGTATTGCAAATAACCAACGGCCACACGAGGAAAGAACCATGGCCTAGTGCCGACTCGTAACGAACGAAAGGAAGGGGGACCACCGCTGATATGCGCATAAGTACACACCGAGGAACAGCTATTGGCCTGATTAACCCACATGCATCAGGTGACGACGAATATAAGGAAGACCCCCTGGATATTCAAACCGTATGTTCATACCGAACGCATACAAAGTAGAGAAAGAGAAACAGGGGAATAGAGACGAAATCAAAACAAAAGGCCGGAAAGGTATGTCGAACCCACGACATGTACTGGTGTGTAACGCACGACACGTATGACGAATCTGTACAGTATGTGAACGGTGTGTGTAGGTAAAGATACCTGTCCATCAGGCAGAGAGAGGCGAAGGTTGGATATGTAATGCTAAAGCGCAGCATACGCACAACTGTGGGCAACGGGTGCAGAGCAGTGGGACAGCATGTAAACACCGCGATAACCCCAGGGCCGGCTTGCCACCCTTTCAAAAGGCCAAAGTGGGAAATCGTCGGGACACACTTCAGATGTTACAGGTGGACACATACCCATGGTCAGTACAAAGGTTAGAACTCTACTCTTTTGCATAATGAAATGTGTAGTCTTGTAGCAGTTCAGTTGCTTATTGTGTGTCTTGTAACAGTTAGGAATGTACATACATAAATAAGTATGTTATGCAACTCTTACATAAGAATGGGATATAGTGATGTCCCACAATCTCAGGACATTTGCCATTTGTGATACATTTGTCAGGACACAACTGCCCAAGGAGGGACTGTCCCTTGCAAAGAGGCACAGGTGGTAACCCTACCCCAGGTCTGCCATAGGGGTTGCAAACACAGAACAATGCCACCACCCACGCCGATGCTGGCAGTGGATATCCAACACTGAAGTGCCACAGCAGGGGATAGGACATTTATGTATAGTGTCACAGCACACATGTGCATGGGCATATACCGTCGATGTCATACGGAATGTGCGACGACGTGCACCTATCCCACGCAGTAGGGGCGACTATGTCAATTATGTGTAATGCAAAGCTGGCATGATGGATATGTTCACAAATCATAGACAGTATCACAGGCATAGCATGCATGATGGAGCGATGGGCTAATGTTATATACATACACAAGATATGTATGGCCTGCACATATGGGACAATGTAGTAGCAGAATAGGTACCGAAATGGAGGTAACAGCAAGTGACCATGTCCAAACGTTCCATAGCAGGTGCAATGTGTGCCACAATGATGTCCAGCAGGGCCGTGTGTAAACACATGTGCAATGTACACAGTACTGACACCCCCCCCCCATGGTAGTGTGCACTGAATGGCAGAACTGGATGTCAACTGACATGTCAATACAGAACGTCCGCTGTGGTGGTACCATGGGTCTGTGTCACCCACCAGCAAGGCAGCTATCACATGACTAGTGACACAGTGTGCCCCTGTGGGATGTGCACAGGACCTATGTCCCACAGCATGGTGTGTGTCCAGTCTGTGGATGTCACACAGACGCCGGGCTGAGCAATGTGGCATGTGTGCACACATGCAGGACTGCTACTCCCCTGCCCACAGCAAACGCCATGTAGGAGTACTACATGCATCAGTACTGTGGAGAACATGGCCCATGGCAGAGTACATTACACCCCTGTGTTAGTGGCATGCAGGTGAGCACAGATGTGTTACATGACTGTCATTTGCATATGTCAACTGTCTGAGCTGGGTAGAGAGCACAGCATGACTATACTGAGACATGTAACGTTGTATCCATTGTGTAAGGTACACCACACATGTGTCATTGTAACACGGCCTGCGTGTACATGTGTGTATGGCACAGGTACAAGGGCACCCAAGGTATCAGCTAGACATACGGTCCAGAAATGTGTAGTCCTGCACATGTGTACCCACGCTATGGTGTAATATGGCAACCACAGCACCATGTGGGCCATGTGTGTGTACATCAACCATGTACAACGTGATATGCCTGTATAGGGACAGTATCCATGTGATACACACCGCATGACTGTCAGTATGCAAAGGTGATGTGTATGCACTATGTGTGATGTAACTGATGCAATGATATCTACATGATATATCTGCCACACTGACACCTGTATGGGTGTCAGCAACATGAGCAGGATGAGCTAGAATGCTGCCAGGTATGTAGAAGTGGTACATGTAGGCATGTACAGTACTGTGTGACAGCAGGTAGTGTGCACGTATGCAAATACTGAGCATGAGGGGCCACATGTGAGGAAATGTGCAATGCCTGACATGTTGGAATAGCATGCATGCCTGCACCACTGTGTGTAAATGTAGCAGAAGTGCACTGAGATCACTGTTGGCAAAGGCACATAGACTGTCCAGCGGATGGGGTGCCATGCCCTCAACTACCTCTGTCAGTGGATGTCAGTAATACCGGCTGTAGTGTGTATGTACCATGCATGCTGCTATGGTTGTGTGCTTAGGGTGTGGCTAGCAGGGATGGTAAGCATGGATGTTCAGCAAACAGAGGGCGGAGGTGTGTAGGCCTAGCATACAGACACATGGAGGTTTGGTGCATGCTGAGGGTAGTGCAGGTATGGTATGTGTCGTGTAATGTGTCACCCAGCTATGCACTGCATGGCCAAGCATGTGTGGGTAATGGGAGTCCATACTAGGGAAGGTCGTGTTGCTGGCAATACATAGCAGTAGCAACTGTCCCAGGTGCAATGTACAGCATGCCAACCCGACTGGCATGTAACCTGTGGTGTACAGTGTCTGCACTGTCGCGTGTCACAATGTGTGTAGTGGCCACAAACATGGGTATCTGAACATGGACTACCTATGATGCAATGTGTCATGGGAAAATACAGTATGTGTGTAAATCACGGTGTGGTGTGGGAACCACCCACCTGTGTGTGTTGCAGTCCAGGTATGTGACTGGGAGGTATGATCTGTGTACAATCTGGACTGGCAGGTGTGCCGTGTAGGGCATGGAGGCAGGTCCCAGGCACCGTAGATAAATGACATGTGTGCTGTACTGTGTGTGCAGTGCTACTGTACAGCACAGTGGAGGGTGTAAGCATTGTCACACATCACTGCATGCTGTGCCTACCTGTGACAGCCCTGCCAGAGACAGACATGTGACACCGCTGCACAGGCAGCATAGCATGAGAAGATGTACATGTGGGCTGCACACCTTAGCCAGATGTCCACACGCAATGTGTGCCACGGTAGTGTGGTTCAACACGACTATCAGACTGGACAAACAGCACATGCCTGCATAACAACAGTATGACCATAGTCAACAGTCCCAGTGACAGAGTAGGCCAATGTAGACTATCCCTGCATGCAGACCAGTGGCTACTGGACACCTGGCTAGACACACACCTGGACGGTTAATTCACCATTGAGCCATCACATGTCCACGTCCATGTGGGCCATACAATGTCATCACAGGGTGGTCACAATAGCAGGTGGCAAGGCAGACACGGTGTACCAGGTGATGTGTCATGTGTGCATATGTTGAGTAGCACAGCCGTTCACATGTCTGCAACATACTGGTGCACGATGTATACTGTTACATGATGAATGGAACTGCACTGTCACCCACTACAGGGCCAGCTGGCACAGGTGTGGTGTGACTGGTGTAACCCATGTTTGCACAGGATACACACTGCTGTTGTAGGCAGCCATGCTGGTGGCCACCAGTGATATATGCAGTGGTCATACAAACATACCGCACACAGTGTTCAGGCAGGAATGTCAATTGTCGTGGACGATGTGCTGCTATGTGAATGTGGGTGTTTGTTGTGAATGTCACACATCCAGAAGACACCATCTGGTGCAGTCATGGTTGTCAACACCGTACACACATCCACAGCAGTCAGAACCCAGTCCCGACAATGTGTGTCAGTCACCCTTGTACCGTGTGACATATGTGCACATGGCGGAACACCTCCCACTGTCATCTAAGCTGGCTACATGATGGCTGGAATGTGCTGTAGAAATGTACAATGCTGGTAGCCCAATGAAGTACCTGGAATCAGACACAGTACACTATGTCAGCCATGTAAACCATGCACAACAATGACTGCCCAACAGACACAAACAATGCATTGACACATGGAACATGTGCTCATGACAACCCCACTGAGGTATGTTGCACATATAGATGTACAATTGTCATCTATGGCCATAGCATGGATGCAGACACACATACTCCACAGGTAGTACCATGTGATGTAGGTAGGGGGCATTGCTTGTGTATATGTCACAGTAGATGTACACAGACATGTCCTGCATAGCCGCCATGTAGGGTAGCTGTGGTATGTCACTACTGGACATGCCCATACAGATTACCATGTCCCGCAGGAGATGTGTTAGGTGTGTACCACATGTGACATGCTGACAACAATCTGCGATGTGTATGGCTGCCGGTGTACCTGTGTGACAATGTCTGTGATGGGTGCAAAGGCACATAGTATCGTATTGTATGCACACAAGCCCCACATAGCTGCATAGCCTGAACATACAGTACAAGGAGTGTGTGGGATGATAGCAACCCACAGGTGGAGATGGGTATGGACGGCCCACAACCACATGTGTGTGTACGGTGTTCACGCCCACGACACATGAGCATCTGAGAGGCTAGCGTCACAGTTGTACAGGGTCGCATGTACATATGTTCAGCAACATCCCTGTATGTCCCACCACTGGCCTGTGGACCGATGGACAACAAGCAAATGTGCAGGTATGAGATGTGCACAGCACATCACAGATGCCTACCGAGAACAGGCCTACCATGTAGACATGTGCACAGTAGGTCTGCGCCACCTGCAGTCAAACACGTTAGGTGCCAAACCACACCAATAGTCCGCCAATGACACAGATGGGCGTGCATGCCTCTGTGTATGTATGTCTGTGAATGGCTCCGCATAGCAATATAGCCGTGTCACCATTGTGAACAACAATATGAATGGGTTGTATGTGTGAGGGTGCATCATATGTGTATGGTCAGATCGACGATACCATCAGTGGGCCTGCTATGTGAACATCCATGTCCCCATACATGGATACCTCTGCTGAGGCCAACACCACATTCACACAGGGAGGGATGGCGGTGTGTAGTGCAGCAGCAGTCATGTCGGTGGCAGCTGGCAATGTATGTACACATATGTGTTACCCACATCAGTTCAGGCAGATATCCATGTGCATGGGATAGCGGTGTGTGTACACATACAGCACTGTGTCGATCAACATCCCAGCACATAGCACCTGCCAGGGCTACAGTGTATGCATGGATGTGTGATACCTGCATGCACCACACACACCCTCAACAAGCAGCGTACAGCATACCTCGCTGGAGGACAGTGTCCACACCATGGTGATAAACATGTTGAATGTCCATTTTCACACAGCTATGACAAAAGCAATGGACAGCCACCCTGCCAATACCGTCAGCCCCTGAGTGGGTCACACCCATTGCCATGTATGTGGCATACCCTGCCATATCATGCAGAGATGACCAGCAAGGCTGCATGAGCTATCACAGTCCCACATGGTGCAATGGACAAAAGGCACTCTCACTATCAACCATACACAGTAGTAATGTGGTGGCGATGCACCCTGTCATGTTACAGGTGCTGTGTGATGCTCTGCACAATGTGCGTGTACATGCTATGCATGGCCTTTCCTGCCAATGTGTCATGGTTACACATTGCTCCATGTCTATCACATACGTAACACAGGTGAGCTGGGGCAAGTTGTCCAGCACCGGTACAGTGCTGTGTGGAAGTACATGGCACAACACATGCATGTGCAGGTGTCCATGTGTATGTGTACAGTGCCGCTGCTGACGATCACAATGGACACAGACGTGATGTGTACTGACATATACACAGTGTACAGGTGAACAGTAGCACAGACGTCACATGGGGACATATGCCAACTGATATGGACATAGGTGCAGCCAGGTACACATGTCCATGGCAGGCTAACATCTACATGGTGCGTGCACAGTGTGATGGGGTGGCACACAGATATGATGTGACACCCAGTGCTCAATGGTGTGAAGCCACAACATCGGCTGTGTCACCGCCACGATGCCCTTCACAGATCACTGTGCAGATGTCGTACATGTCATAGCAATGCATTTCCAACAGTATGCCAGCACAGCAGTGTGAATGTGACCTGCCACCATCATTATGTCTTCCAGATAATGCCACGTCCCCGGCTTCCACCATTTAGCCGACAGGAGGAGGAGGTCATCATACCATACCTCCAGAGTAACTACAACGGCCTGTTTAGCCATGTGCCACAGCAGGCACAATTACCGCAGGAGATGTGGGAGGAGTTGTGCAGGAGCGTGAACAGCGTGGCGGGAACCAACCGCAGCTACCAACAAATCCGCAGGCACTGCACAGACCTGATCCGGCATGCAAGACAGCGTGCCGCTGCAATCGCCAGGCAACAACGTGGGACAGGTGGTGGGCCACCAACACAGCCCCCACTCACAGCTACGGAGGAGCTCCTGGCCAGTCTGGGGACACCCACGGAACAACACGCAGAACCACTTGCGTCCATCGTGGAGGTGGGTGTCTCCCGAGCTATGAGCCTGGAGCTGCATGGTAAGTCAGTGTTGCATGTTTGTATGATAGGCGACGTGGGTGTGGGTGTCATAGTACAACACATGATATAGCAATACATGCCAGGTATATGGCCACACAAGATGCAAACCATTGTATGCTATGTTGTGTTAGCAGACATGTGCATAGCACATGCAACCACACACATGCATGATGTGTCATGCACAGTGCTGACCGTGGAGATAGTAATGGCTAATGTGTATACCTTTGTGTAATGCCTTTACAGGTACGCCTGGCGGTCGCAAGGCCAAGGGTCTGTTGCAGGTAAGTCTGTTGCCAGTCAAACGCATGTTCTGCTGTATTGATATTCCCCATGTGTCTAGGCATGACATGCTCACCTGTGTGTGCCCCACACGGTATACAGCTCGCACCACCCGACATACACACCACCCATGTACAGTAGATACACCTTATCAGAGTGGTATGACACCACACAACCAATTGGTGTGTTACGTGCATTCAGCTATGCATACAATGGTGTAGGTGTTACACAATGGCTGCATGTGTAGTATGCATTGGTATGCCAGTGCAGTATGGACACAGTACCACAGAGTGAGCTGTGATCTGGCCAGAGCACAGGTGTTACCAATGTGACCCATGCCCTGCATCGGTGCACACGCCAGACATGGCGCATGCCATGTCCCATGCACGTGGATGTCTGGCTGCAGCATTGTCACACCATGATATGACCTATGCACAACATAGCAGACATACACACTGTCAGCATATCCAGAGAATGTGACACGCCACACTAGTATGGGTGTATGTCACATGGGCCACCACAGGGCCGTGTGCACAATGTCTACCACACACAATTGTCAATGAGTCAGACAGACAAGGCCATGGTTGATACCTACAGGCATGTTGCCACACAGCACATCCACAGTGGGTACTCACCATTGCACCCTGTACACACATAGTGGGTTCATCAATGTAGTGGACCCCTGGACATCTGATGTAGTACACCAGTGACATGACATTCCTCTCCACAGCTACTACAGGTGCCTCCAATGTCCACCATATATGTGCTGCTGAGCAGCTGAACTGGCTTACAGACATGGCAATGTAATGCGCCCAGGTCACGCATCGCACAGACACATAGCTGTGTCCTGCTACTGTGCAGTGGCACAGAGCCCGCACCACACACCGCACAGCTATGCACACAGCTCAGAGCAACGTACCTACACAGACATCACTGTTACACATACATTGTATCTGTACACTGTACACATAACACTGCACCATGACAGCCATCATGATGTGGTGCATGCGGGACACCATCTTCACATGTCCACATGATACCGCACATGTTTGCGGTGTACATTACATACTGTTGGCAGCCATGTGTACTCCCAACTTGCCCGCGGCCACACGGTGTATCACGCTGATGCATGCAAACTACCATGAATGTGTGTACTGCATGCCTACTAAATGACACCTGCCTGTTGTACTGTCCCCACCAGGGCAGTGTACATACTGCCACTATGAATGTCTGGTCTGCATTCACTGGTCTGTGTTGTGTGAATGCTGCATGCCACCTGCATAATCACATGCATGCTGTGTGTGTGTGTGTGTGTGTGTGTGTGTGTGTGTGTGTGTGTGTGTGTGTGTGTGTGTGTGTGTGTGTGTGTGTGTGTCTGTATTGTAACCGATGGTATGTCTTTGTATTGACAGGTGCTGTAGGTGCGTTACCCTCCTGCGGTCAATCTGATGCTAGTCTCCCCACAGATACTAGTGGTGATGAGCATGTGCATGAGGCACAGGCAGGGTCGTCACAGGCAGAGACTGTGCCACTGGAGAACATCACACATACGTCCCTTTCATCCCTGCACACGGTTCAGATGCCGACACATACCCCAACACCGTTGCCCATAGATGACGGTCAGTCAGCGTCTGTTGTCCCCGAGCAGGAATGTGTGGTGGCTGCAGAAGGTGTGGGGACACACGATGTTGCCAGTGTAAGGACTGGTGCAGTGCCACGCAGGCATGTGGCAGGTGCTGCCCGTAGGGGGAGCACCGCTAGACATACACCTGCCGCCCAGGGTGCAGCAGCTGGTATAACCAGACGCATGTTCCAGACTGTAATGGCGGCGCAGGCACGTGCCGAACGGCAGAACCAGGAGGGGCAGAGGCTGCAGAGGTCCGCAATCCGCACTAAATGACAGCATCCAGGCATTGGCGAATGCACAACAGCATCTTGCCGATGTTCTGGATAGGAGATTGGCGATATGGCTGGTCTCATCGACCGAGGCTTGGCCATCCTTGAGCGCGGCGCAGTCCGTGCAGGAACACCAGGTAGGGTGAGGCATAGGGCACGGGCGTGTGCCAGCAACACCACCTGCTGCAGGTCAGCGTGCGTGCCACCTCCCATGCCCACACAGACAGTGATGGTAGCAGTAGCACTGCAGCTGCTACCACACCATCCACACCAGGACAGAGCAGGCCACGTGGACGTGGCCCTGACGGCCCCGTCAGGGCACGCTTCCAGCGGACATGTGACATCGGAGAGTGGACAGTCTGTACCTCCACCCGGTCGTGCCTGCGACCCCAGGCAGGCGCTGGTCACTTCGCCGGCAGACACAGTGAGCCGTAACACCTGCACTGTACAGTCAGGGGCTGCCAAGCATACCCCGTGTAGGCATCACAGATGACTGAACTGTGTACACACACACCCACACACAGCAGACACAACTGTAGGGCTCCACCACACCCACATGCAATCTACATAGTCATGCCCACTCAATGCACTGGCCCTTACACACACATGATGTCATCCATTGGTACAGCCCATGCCTGTGGCACACATATCACCCTGTGCAAATGATTAAGTCTCTGTAACTGTGAGCCACACCATCAATGCACGGTTAAGCTGACATATTATGATGCACAGGGTGGACACGATAGTGAGAGGTGTATGTGATACCTGTGTCCGCATAGTACGTGCTGTGTATGTTGTGGTGTGTGTGTATGGCTGGTGACAGGTGTGTATGTGATGTGTGTTGTGCACGGACATCATGCAGCAGACATACCATGCAGGACAGGTGCAGCATTCATTGATATGTGTACACAGTATGTGTGGTGGTTACATGTGTAGCACCATGTCGGTGCAGTTAACCCGTATGATACTGATGGTGTACTTGCACGTGCCTACTGGGAGCACTGTAATTAGTTCCCCACCTCTAGTCGTGGTGTACCCACAGGCATGTCTGGCAAAATCAGCATAGCACAGTTACCCACATCTGGCATGGACCCCTACATAGGTACATAGGCACACATGAACGTGACAGGATATGTGCCCCACGACATGTGTGGACCTAGCATGACAGTGTGTGGCATCTAACACGCCTCAGGATGGCGGTGCCATATCCATCAGTGCCCAGTCCCTGGTCTAGCAGTGACACACAGAGGTTGACTGGCGATAACTATAGTCACACATCCACACGCCAGTAGCAGTCCTGGACAAAGGCAGTCAGGGCCTTTCCTTCACATGGCCTGGCACTCCTCCCGTGTTGTAGTGTGTGTCTGGCGTTACCCTGTTCCCCAGCACGCCCCACTCATCTTTGGGTTGAGGTGTCTGACAGTCGCTTCTGTGCCCGTGTTCGCATGGGGCCTGGGAGGTGGAATGTGCCCATGTCACCCAGGTCAGACATGGCCGTGTATGTCGGGCACAGATCACCACGGAGCAGCTGTGCTGTGCAGATCCACAGCCAGTGTCCCCTTGGCCGTGCACCTTGTGACACATGTCCTAGCACCGCCATCCCCGCCTTGTGGAACGCTTATGTCCTTCCGAGTGCTGCAGGCGCCAGGTTAGCTACAGGCCACATGTGCCATTGTACGCAGTCATTGCACTGGTGTGTGATGTGTACAGGGTACAATGAACACCCTGATGTGGTTGCCATTCCATCCAGACCAGGAGGCCACAATGGAATGTCTTCACACCCACATTGCCATTGTGTGTGTTGACAGAGGTTGCCAACAGGTGTGGTAGCCATTACCCTGAACATGTCCACCATCTTTAATGGCGCATCACCCACATGTGACATTGGGACGAACATGTTCTTCACACTGGGTAGGGCTGCACCTTCTCTGGCATTTGGTAGCAGGCCATGGCTCTGGCACCAGTCAGCCATGTCTATGACGCCCTAGGTGGATGTTCGTGTAACATGGGGTGCTGGGTATGTCGGCCGCTGTGTAGTCATCTGCATACCTTGTCTCCTACACTCGCCCTGTGATTGCGTGCACTTTGAAGGTCGGATGCCATATGGCAGGGTGCACAGGAGTGAGCCCTGTGGGCCTCCACTGGGTCCAGATATGAGTGTGACAAAGCACCTTCAGCACCAACCCTGTGTGGTGTGACCTCCAACCTGTGTGAGAAGCATCGGGTGACATATGTCCCCACATGTATGCTGGCGAGCCTTTACATGGGTCCCATGTGTAGTGTGCTCTGAACGCTCCACCAGGTCATGGTACTGTGTGCAAACCCACATATCCCCATCAATGGCCTTGGTGAACACTCCAGACTGGACGAGCAGGTTCGGGAGGCAGGATCCGCCCTTGACTATGTAGTTGTGGGTATGTTCCGGTATTGGCTGTACACCGCTATCTGTAACCATGACCACCTGTATGGACCTCCACACAGCTTTGCAGACAACACTTGTCAAGCGCATAGGGTGTGGCTGTTGACAGTCCATAGGAGCACTACCCTGGCATAGTGGGACCACAGATGCCATATGGCATCCATTGGGGACATAGCCCATAGTAAGGCTAACATGACACAGTGGCCGCATGTGTGGGCCGAGGGCCTCAAAGAGGATGGGTAGCACACAGCCAGGGAAACCATCGGTGCCCATTGCTGACGTGTCAAACGCCATAGAGATATGGGATCACCCCAGGCCATATGACATGTTTGGGAGGATACACTCTGGTGGGATGGATATGTTCCCTGTTGGGGGTGGGGGATGTATGCATGGAACATGTCCTGTGGTATGCAGACAATGTCTGTGGGTGCAGTGACTGTTGTACCATTCTGGACCATTTCCAGGCAGGTCTGTGTGCCCCCAACCATGTCCTTACCACAGTTAGGGAAGGCCCTGTGGTTGTCTCATGTGCCCTCTGCAGTACCACTCCCACGAGCGGACCTGGATGTTGGTATGTGGGGCCGTATGGTGACGCCGGTATGAATGGGTGATGGTTTCCCTGGTACTGTCATTGCCCTGCCATGTAGTAGCTCCAACTGTTGATGTACAGGTAGTCAGTGGCTGCGGTCCACCACACCATGTGCCTACCTGTGGTGGACAAGGTCCTGATGTCATCATGTTTGCCTGTTGCAGACATGCATGTGGGTGGTCGGGAAGGCATTCGTAGGCTTTCGGTCTGGCCTCTGTTCAACATTGGCATGGAGGACATGTAGGGTACCACACCGGTCATATGATGTGTGTGGTTTTCTGTGGAGAGGTCATCACTGAGGTCCCCATGCTGGTGTTGGTTACAGTGAGTGGATGACCAGTGGATCCACTATACGGTCTTGCATCACCATTGAGGGCTGTACATCCTGTGTGGGGCATATCCTCACCATGCGTGATGGGCAGAACTGTCAGACATCCCCTGGTATGTATGGTGCATGGCTGTTTAACAGTGGCCAGGTGTGTGAACACCTGGGACTGCTGGCGACTGTGTTGTGCCATGGGTAATGTTCCCAGGCTATGTATGGGTGGTTCATGTCACCCAAACGGTGCTGTTGTGAGAGCATGCCCACTCACCAGTGTCCTCAGGACATCTGTGAAGGTATCCTGTGTTTGTGAGGGTTGTCTGTAGCATGCAACAAACTGTAGGCCAGTCCTACACATGGTTAATTGCACCTACATATTCCCCGCAGCAACAACAACGCCTGTGGCATGACCGGTTACTGTTGTGTGGCCGGACACACAGGATGGTCCGCATTCCGCCACCCATGCCGCCGCACCATGTGTATGCATGTCTGATCTGTGCCGACTCTAAGTGTCTGAGCATGCCCAGTAGGCAGCTGTGTAGATAGACACACAGCACAGTGCACACCGCAGCCGTCTGCCGTAATACCCCGGTGCATGCCTCTATCCCCACGCAACGGCCACGCCTGTGGCATGGCCAGGTTTCTGTTGTGTGGCTGGACACACGACGGTCCACATTCCGCCACCCATGCCGGCGCAACATGTGTATGCATGTCTGCCCTGTGCCGAGTCTAAGTGTCTGAGCATGCCCAGTATGCAGTGATGTACTGATCAGTAGTTACTTGTTATTCTCGACTGCAGCACTAACGTGTTAGTGTACGGCGACCTTGGGATGGTAACAGACTGCGTGAGTGCGCACTCTGTCCGAACACCCGAGCGGGCGCAGTGCCCTTGCAAATGATACCACTCACGTAGGGGTATGCCTCCTGACAGCGCCCTGCTCAGTAAACTCGGTAGCTGCTCTGTAAATGCTTCATACTGTAGTGTGTTCATGTAGATAGGCGTAGGTTCGACCCCCGTCCTTTCCGTGTGTGTGTCTGTGTGTCTGTGTGTCTGTGTGTCTGTGTGTGTGTGTGTGTGTTTCCATCTGCCTCTGCGACTGATTATGCTTTTAGACGCCCCGCAACACATGCCTTGGCTATTGCCACCTATTGTCTTGCGGGTGCCGCCAGCAGCCTACAAGTATGCCTGTGACAGCGCCTGTTTAGCAAACTCGGTAGCTGCGCTCTGTAAATGCTTCATACAGTAGTGTGTTCATGTAGATAGTCGAGGTTCGCCCCCGCCCCTTCCGTGTGCGTGTGTGTGTGTGTTTCCAGCTGCCTCTGCGACTGGTGATGCTTTTAGACGCTCCGAAACACATGCCTTGGCTATTGCCAACTATTGTCTTGCGGTTGGCGTCAGCAGCCTACAAGTATGCCTGTGACAGCGCTCTGTTTAGCAAACTCGTAGCGCGCTCTGTAAATGCTTCATACAGTAGTGTGTTCATGTAGATAGTCGAGGTTCGCCCCCGTCCCTTCCCTGTGTGTGTGTCGCTGTGTCTGTGTGTGTTTCCAGCCGCCCCTGCGACAGATTATGCTTTTCGACGCCCCGCAACACATGCCTTGGCTATTGCCAACTATTGGCTTCCGGCTGACGCCAGCAGCCTACAAGTATGCCTGTGACAGCTTTCTGTTTAGCAAACTCGGTAGCGCGTTCTGTAAATGCTTCATACAGTAGTGTGTTCATGTAGATAGTCGAGGTTCGCCCCCGTCCCTTCCGTGTGCGTGTGTGTGTGTGTTTCCAGCTGCCTCTGCGACTGATTATGCTTTTAGACGCCCGCAACACATGCCTTGGCTATTGCCAACTATTGTCTTGCGGGTGACGCCAGCAGCCTACAAGTATGCCTGTGACAGCGCCTGTTTAGCAAACTCGTAGCGCGCTCTGTAAATGCTTCATACAGTAGTGTGTGCATGTGGATAGTCGAGGTTCGCCCCCGTCCCTTCCGTGTGTGTGTCTCTGTGTGTGTGTGTGTTTCCAGCTGCCTCTGCGACTGATTATGCTTTTAGACGCCCGCAACACATGCCTTGGCTATTGCCAACTATTGTCTTGCGGGTGATGTCAGCAGCCTACAAGTATGCCTGTGACAGCGCCTGTTTAGCAAACTCGTAGCGCGTTCTGTAAATGCTTCATACAGTAGTGTGTTCATGTAGATAGTCGAGGTTCGCCCCCGTCCCTTCCGTGTGTGTGTGTGTTTCCAGCTGTCTCTGCGACTGATTATGCTTTTAGACGCCCGCAACACATGCCTTGGCTATTGCCAACTATTGTCTTGCGGGTGATGTCAGCAGCCTACAAGTATGCCTGTGACAGCGCCTGTTTAGCAAACTCGGTAGCGCTCTGTAAATGCTTCATACAGTAGTGTGTTCATGTAGATAGTCGAGGTTCGCCCCCGCCCCTTCCGTGTGTGTGTGTGTGTTTCCAGCTGTCTCTGCGACTGATTATGCTTTTAGACGCACCGCAACACATGCCTTGGCTATTGCCAACTATTGTCTTGCGGGTGATGTCAGCAGCCTACAAGTATGCCTGTGACAGCGCTCTGTTTAGCAAACTCGGTAGCGCGTTCTGTAAATGCTTCATACAGTAGTGTGTTCATGTAGATAGTCGAGGTTCGCCCCCGTCCCTTCCGTGTGTGTGTGTGTGTTTCCAGCTGCCTCTGCGACTGAGTATGCTTTTAGACGCTCCGCAACACATGCCATGGCTATTTCCAAATATTGTCTTGCGGGTGACGTCAGCAGCCTACATGTATGCCTCGACAGCGCCACGCCAGTTAACTCGGTAGCGTTGTGTAATTGATTCATACTGTACTGAGTTCATGTAAATAGGCGAGGTTCATCTCCGTCCCTTCCGTGTGTGTGTGTTTCCGTTGCTTTCGACCATACATCTGAATAAGCAATTGTTACAGTGTTCACAATCAACAGTGTGATATTTAAAATCATGTTAGGACTCACATTGTTGTTTGTGAACATTCGTAGACATAGCATATTTCCTGCACACGTTGTGGAAACAACGAAAACGTTGCATGTTTTCATGAACTGTTCAAATGTTACGAAGACTTGTGTTGTGTCGAACTACGGTGACTATTCTTGCTGCAGGTTTCCGGTTTGTTTGTGTTGCATAGTACAATATCATGTAATACGTGTGTTCATAGTATGCTTTCTGTGATGTTGACATGTGTGTGTTTCGTTAGCAGTATGTCTCTGCTTTCTATGCTGTGGCTACATCCCCATTGCTCGCATAGAAAGTGACAAATGGAAGTGTAAGGGTGGACATTTAAAGCCTGGATACTTCCATGTTATGTGTAAGTCTCACCGGGCCAATGGGTGATAGCGCATAGATGTCTATGAAGTACCTTTGGATACCATATGCACCTGTCGTGGACGAAATGTTTATGTTGACTGTTCCATCTACCTATGTGTGACATTGTTTGGGGCCATAGGGTGCCAGCAAGTCTTCCCTGTTCATTGGGTGTTTGCCATGGTGTATTGACATCAATCCTATTAATTCACCGAAGGATGTCTTTCTTTGGTGTCAACGCCATAGTTTGACCATCCTATGTCATTCCCAGCAGACGTGGAGATTGTGCCATTGGTATCTTTACACAGGTGACCCATCTGTTCCACTGTATGGAAGCGTGTGATCCCCATAGATGTGCTGGCACATGGTGTGTTGTGTAGACCGGTATTTGCCCAGCAGTCTTTCTTTGAATGGGGTGTGTGTAGTGTACACCGTATCTGTATTCCTGGGTTATGCCTTGCAACAGCTGTGGATTCCCCAGGTTTGCAGCTATGGGTGCCATCTTGGCCGCACGCTTGTCCATCCATGGGAACTGCCTACTGGACACTAGTATCGGGCTGTCAACATTTCACAGCTGCATTCTCCATTTCCGTGGATGATCGGTATTAGTATTGCGGAGTAACGATATGCCATGGCCACGTCCCCGCACACGGGCGGACGGTGAATCATCTGCCAATCCACACCGACACCCATATATGCATACCCACGATCCCATGTCTGCAACTGTCGACAGTACCCTTGCACACCCTTCATGTGTGCGGAAATGGGATGTGGACGTACGTGTATGGATGCAGCAGCCTGGGGAGTCCTATTCATATGTCCTGCATTTCATGGACGGCTGTCATCACCCTTGAAGACACCTGTGGTGCACATATCTACCTGTGCCGTAGTCACGGCTGTCACCTCTTCCGGTTCACACTATGTTGCTCACACTCACTTAAGGAGTAATATTTGGGTCCTGCAATGGACACCGATGTGCATATGTAAAGTTTAGGACATGTTGGACTGTGTCCATTCGCCAGTGGGTTTGACTGCCGTATGTTCCCCATTCCCGGATGTCTGTCCGCCTACCCATATTATGTAGTGCTACGTAACCCGTGTCCTTCCACAATTTACCCATAGGGTGTTACTGTAGTCCTGCAGGTTGGCAACAGCTTTACATAATCCTCACAGGTACCATTGTGAACTATCCGCCACTGAATTGTCAGTATAACACAGCCGGTACATGTAGAACCTATGTATTCATGACAGTATGTCGGTTATGTGTGTGAACTCCATATTTTAGCGATAGTATGGCCTTCCTAGTTGACGTTGTTGGTGTGCCATTAATATGTGTTCCACAGGTCGCAGGTATGTTCCGCCGAGTGGAGGCGGGTGATCCCCACATACTGGATAGCACCTTCGCTGCTGTGTACGCTGGGATTCGCATGGCAGGATGGATGTCTACGGGGTGTATGTACTGCTGTTTCCATCTTTATGTCCTGTGTCATGCCCTACTACGGCTGTGTGATTCCACCAGGCTTGCTATTATGGGTGCCATCTTGTCCGCACGCTTGTCCATCCTTGGGAAATGCCTACTGGACACTGATGTAGGGCTGAACACATTTCACACATGCCTTTAGCATTACCCTATGGGTGCTTTGCATCCTTACTGGGGACTAAGGCACGACCTGTACCCGCAGCCCTCCCACTGGGCGGACAACGGATTATCAGCCAAACAACACCGAGACCCATTTTGCATACCCAGGATACCAGGGCTGCAACCCCCCACGCCACGCATGACACATCCTTCATGTGTGCGGAACTGGGATATGGACGCACATGTATGGACACGGCAGTCTGGGGACCTCTGTTCATATGTCCTGCATGTCATGGGCAGGTATCATCAACCTTAAACACGCTGGTGGTGCATATGTTCAGCGGTGCCGTAGTCACGGTTTGTACTCGGATTGGCTTTTTCTGGCGCATACTGGCAAACAAGTCAGAATTTTTGGAGTCCTACAATGGACACCGATGTGCATTTGTAAAGTGTAGAACGTGTTTGACTGTCCCCATCTGGCCAGTGGTATTGACTGCCGCTGTATGTTCCCCAGTCGTGGATGTCTGCTTGACTACCCATCGTTTGTATGACATGGCCTATCTATATCCACGTGCCAGTATGCGTAAATACAGCAAACCTTGCGTCCTGCCCATCTTCATAAACGACATTATGGAACATATATCGGCTGAAACAGACACTGTCAAATACGATAGACTCCACAGTGAAAGGATACTGAGCTCTCTCAACTACTAACATGGGGCACCGTCGGAGTACGGATGTCATGACATAGCCGTCCCTAATTCACTTCCTTCAGAGTCGGTTTAAAGCGAATTAATCAATAAACCTGCTCATAGTTAGGTGGACAGTGCTCCAAGTCTTGATTATAACGTGACATATACATATCAGTGTTGCATGCCTTACTTCATGGAAACAATAATACGGCAACAATGTGTTAATATATCTACAATATTGGTAAATACAATCAGTATCCGGACACATAGTTGATAATTGGTGAGAGTGCACCTTAGAATGTAGTGTGTTGATCAGGTTATTGTATATCGATGTGTATATTAGTAGCATTACGATAACAAAGCATGGAATCAATAGGTACTATTTAAGCATATATTTGACAATTATGAATGTAAACGTGTGGAGGAGACATCCGTAACCTTCCCTGGTTCCACTGGATCACACACGCACACACTCGCATGTCCGGATTGTGGGTTACGCCGCACGCCATTACGCATATCCGTATTCCGCTTATATATGTTTACAGTGTCTGTGTGGTTACGTGTTTTGCGTTACTTGTGACTATTCCGGTAACATATGTCTGATCCGGTGACGGACGTGTGCAGAAAGCACTTACAGCTTTATATATGTAACAGTCTTTGCAGCATGGACGCTTTACGTGCACGTGCACATCTATATGTTCTATAGTCATAATTCCAACGTGACTGCAGTCACGTTTGACTCTTACTGTGACCAGTGCACGTTAGCTGTTCGTTGTCATTAATATGCATACCCGTGGTACCTATGTACATTTACATATCACCCCCCCACACACACGCACGTCACAGGCATCCATTCTCCTGCTGGGAAAGGTGCGGTACTGCATGTTGAACATTCCTAATTCCCCCTCGCTCATGGCCCAGGATGCATATGTCGTCACCACAGGGCTGTTCAGATGACAGCTGCTTATATCCCATATGCATACAGGCCTTCGATTGTCAGGGTGTTGCTGTGGTGCTTTGGGTTTGGTCTTGGCCCACTGTACGGGACCGCCCTGACCCTGTACGAATGTTAGATGAGTCACATGGGCACGTTTTGTCCGTGTCCATGGTACCATGTCACGGCCCCCCCCAATTAGTCTTAACCGTGTGCGCCGATTGGCCGGTGTATCCGTTGTAGATCTCGTTATACTAATTGCACACGGGCTGATCGAACTAACCTACTGCCATTACTAACCCTCCGTATGTATGGCCTGTGTCGCAATATTACAAGGGTTTAACATTGCGTGACGACTTTCACTGAGCCACAGACACCACAGACATGTCCGTTGCTTTGTTTGGCCCGGTTCCGCTGTGCTACACACATTTAACATGGCGTAACAGGTTGAACAGCTCAGACACGAGGACATCGGGTTGTCCGTCGTTGTCTATTATTGAATGTCTCTGTGGAGTTTGTTTCACAAAGCGACACATTGTCGGCATTGTTAACGGACATCTCGCGCAGTACGTCCGCAACGACGCGGGTGACGTATGTCTGCCTTTGGCCGGCGAACAGGCATTATGCTGTGCCATTATGTCTGGGGATATATGGTTTCCTTCCTTACGTAGATGATGTGCCATACTAGCAATGACCCTAGCGATGACCCGCGCCTGGGTGTGGGTACTGCTGTATTACCCACGGGAAGAGTGGCCTTAGGGTAAGTGGTGACCTAGGCAGAGGTTGCCACCGATACGTCACCCGCTACCCCCCTCCTGTTCTACCTACACCAAATAGAGTCTGGAAAGGTGCCCCGAGTAGAGCAACACCCTAGACGGCTACCTACTTGGCCTATGCCTAAGGCCGGCTATGTGTGTGGTCCCTTGGGCATCGGACTCGGGAACGTGGCACGTCTGCCGTTGGTATGTCCAGCATTACCCACATCCAGCCCCAAGGCAGTCAACACAACATCCATGGGTCCACATGGTGTCCCAGCTGTGCACTCCGGGAACTCTATGGGGAATTTAACCCACACTTCGGACAGCTGTGTAATCCTAGCCTCACCTCAGGATACTACCTGAGTAGTAGCACAGGGCGACTGTAGTCACACTCCACATAGATGGTGCCTCCACTGACCCTGGGTATTACCATACCATTAGTTTGACAAGCCTTATCTGCAAAGCCATGGAGATGGATCATAATGGGACACATAGATGAGGACATAGGGGACCCGTATACTTTGGATACAACCCAGTTTAGCTTGGTCATAGTCAGATCATGCCCTTTACACGTGTTTCACTTTGTAGAATCAGTCACCAAGGCCATTGCTGAGGGTAAACCAGTCCATACAGCCTACCTCAACCCGGCAGAGGCCGTCGACACAATACCCCCCTCGGGTATACTTGATAAACCCGTCATCTTGAATGTAAATCCATACATCGCCATATGGGTTGCAAACGGGCTAGGTCACAGAACACACATGGCCATAGTTGCTGGCGCCATGTCATACTCACAGCCAGTCACAGGTGGTGTCCCATGGGGCTCAGTCCTGGGTCCACTATTTCCAGCATCTACGTTTCCAATGTACACGCACACACAGGGGGGTTATGGGTGACAATGTTTGCATACGACTGCAAACCGGATGCCAAGGTCAGACACACATCTGACACAGATATCCTTCAGGAGTGCCTCACAGATGTGGATAAGTGGTACCAGAGACATGTCCTACAGCTAAATGCCAGGAAATGCATAGGCATACCCTTCGGGATGAACAAGGTTACCCCGAGCTACCATATAGGTGGCAGTCCACTGAACACGGAGGGGGTACCAGTGATCTGTGGACACGTGTTGTTGTTAACCGTTCGTTAGACACACATGTTGCTAACATAGTTGGGTAGACCTTTCACATTGCACACATCATCATGAAGGGATTCACATCTAGATCAGGGAGGTCATTGTCCCCTTGTACTCATCACTCAATAGACCTATGATTGGGTACAATGCCCGCTCAGAATGTATCTGACCCAACACCTGCAGCAGCTGGAAAGGCACCAACAGTTCTTCGACAAACGGATGCAGGGTCTCAGGTATATGTGTTATACTGACCGACTGAAAGGATTCCAGCTGTATACAGTTGCATACCACTTGCCCAGAGGTGACCCGTGCCTGGCATGCACGGCTAGGTCGAACCCAGATCTGATGACTATGCTTCACGTAAATAAGGTAGATCCTCAGAACCACAAGGGCAGCTGACGACACCTTGACACTGTCATTAATCGAACGTGTTGTTGGGACGGATTCATCACCCAGACACTCACTATGCTGTGGAACGACATCCCAGTACATGTGAGGGCAAGCACCTCGCTGGCCTTCTGTTAGTATTTACACATGGATGTCTGGATTGATTTATTTCTGTAACCTTCTAAATGAATGTTACATTAGCACATTGTGAATCTTTACATTTCGTTGGTCTATTTTACAGTAGTCATATTCATACGGTTTATGTGTATATATTATGGTTCATTCATATTACTAGGTGTCTGCAGTTCTGTTAATATATTGGCACAATCCGTAGGACATATACATGTAGCTTACACAGTCAGACATTTGGAAAACATTTTATGTTGGTTCATGTTTCATATATGTACATATATTTCCATTTTCCGATGAAGACTGTACCTTTCAAAGCAATGTCTGTTGTCCTCACTGTGTGGGATGTGTAACCCAAGTAAGGTTTGTTCGCTTGTCTGCCTTTAAGGCATGTAATTAGTACCTAGCACATCTAATGTACCAACCAATTAATGCTTGTAAATGTAGTAGGTTGGACTACATTGTATGTAGTCTGAATAAGTCTGCTTATGAAGCAGACGAAGTGTGCTCCAATAGACTATGGTGACTGCCTTTAATTCTTGGTGTGCTCTGGTTGGTCACTGACGGTCCCTACAGTACCTCGTCTTTGCTTTGGACTTCATCGGCTGGTTGTCTGTGTTTCTTGTATGGGGAATGTCAACTGTAGTCCCTATGTGTATGACTTGTGTAATGCTTTACTACGGCAGTGTAATTCCACCGGTTTGCATTTATGTGTGCCATCTTAGTCATACGCTTGTCCATCCATGTGAATTGCCTACTATACACTGGTATGGGGCTGTACACATTTCACACCTGCATTTTGCATTCCCGGAGTATGGTGTGCATTATTAGCGGAGAGTGACGATGTGTTACGACACGTCCCTCCCACGGGCGGGACAAAGGATTGCCTGCGAAACAACACCGAGGCCAGATTCTACATACCCAGACTCCCTTGACTGCAACAGTGGACAGTACCCATTACACATCCTTCATGTGTGCTGCAGTGTGATGTGGACGCAGCTGTATGGACCCGATACCCTGGGTATTTCTGTGCATGTGTGCTGCAGTTCATGGACAGCTATCATCAACATTGAACACGCTTGCGTGCCTATGTGTACCTGTGACGTGGTGACGACAATTAGATCACATGAGTAATGCAGGAAGCTAGCAGGCATTCTCTGAACAGAATTTTTGGGTCCTACAATGGACACCGATGTGCATATGTCAAGTTAGATGTTGCTGGACTGTGTCCACCTGCCCAGTGCTTTTCACTGCTGGTGTATGTTCCCCAATCGCGGATGTCTGTTTGACTACCCATTCCACATGGTGCTACATAACCGCTGCGTTAGTACTGTGAACAAATGACATACATCCAAAGATGGTGGTTACCAACTGCTTCATATAAACCTCAGACATCCCAATGGGACATATCCGTCACTATATTTCCAATATAACACCACCAGAACATGTTGCTTACCTATGCATTCATGTAACCATGTTGTCTTCGTAGGTGGGAATGCCATAGTTTACACATCCCACGTGACGTTGCGTGTGTGCCATTAGTATGTGTTCCACAGGTCGCACATCTGTTCCGCTTCACGCGGCGGGTGCTCCTCAGTCTGTTGCTGGCAGACTGAGTGCTGTGTACGCCGGTGTTGGCACGAGTCCGGCTCTGTATGTGGAATGTCAACTGTGGTCCCTATGTGTATTTCCTGTGTCATGCCTTACCGCGGCTATGTCATTTACCCGGGTTTGCAGTTGTGGGTGCCATCCTGGCCATACGGGTGTCCATCCATGACAATTGCCTACTGGACACTAGTATAGGGCTGTACACATTCCACACCTACATTTAGCATTCTCCGGAGTATGGTTTGCATTATTAGTGGAGAGTAAGGCAGGTGCTACGCACAAATCCCTCCCACAGGGCGGGAAGAAGGATTGCCTGCGAAACAACACCGAGCACAGAGTCTACATACCCAGAATCCCTTGACCGCAACAATTGCCAGTACCCATTACACATCCGTCATGTGTGCGGAAGTGTGATGTGGATGCAGTTCTATGGACCCGGTACCCTGGGTATTTCTGTGCATCTGTGCTGCATTACATGGAGAGCTATCAGCAACATTAAACACGCTATGGTGCATATGTGTACCTGTGACTACAATGAGTTCCGTTAGGTGATTAAATAAGGCGGAAGAGCTGTCTTTAGACAAATTTTTGGGTCCTACAATGGACACCACTGTGCATATGTAAAGTGTAGAGCTTGTCGGACTGTGTCCTTGTGAGCATTGGATTTCACTGATACTGTGTGTTCAGGAATCGCGGATGTCTGTTTGACTACCCATTCCACATGGTGCTGCATAACCAGCTGATTTAGTACTGTGAACAATTGACATACATCCAAAGATGCTGGTTACCAACTGCTTCATATAAACCGCAGACATCCCAATGGGACATATCCGTCACTGTATTTCCAATATAACACCACCGAACATGTTGCTTACCTATGCATTCATTTAACCATGTTGTCTTCATAGGTGGGAATGCCATAGCTTACATATCCTACTTGACGTTGTGTGTGTGCCATTAGTATGTGTTCCACAGGTCGTACATCTGTTCCGCTGTACGGTGGCGGGTGCTCCTCAGTCTGTTGCTGGCAGACTGAGTGCTGTACGCCGGTGTTGGCACGAGTCCGGCTCTGTATGTGGAATGTCAACTGTGGTCCCTATGTGTATTTCCTGTGTCATGCCTTACCGCGGCCATGTCATTTCCCGGGTTTGCAGTTGTGGGTGCCATCCTGGCCATACGGGTGTCCATCCATGACAATTGCCTACTGGACACTAGTATAGGGCTGTACACATTCCACACCTACATTTAGCATTCTCCGGAGTATGGTTTGCATTATTAGCGGGAGTAAGGCAGGTGCTACGACACATCCCTCCCACAGGGCGGGAGGAAGGATTGCCTGCGAAACAACACCGAGCACAGAGTCTACATACCCAGAATCCCTTGACCGCGACAATTGACAGTACCCATTACACATCCGTCATGTGCGGAAGTGTGATGTGGATGCAGTGCTATGGACCCGGTACCCTGGGTATTTCTGTGCATCTGTGCTGCATTACATGGACAGCTATCAGCAACATTAAACACGTTTGCGGTGCATATGTGTACCTGTGACGTCAATGAGTTAACTTAAGTGTTGAAAGAATGCGGCATTCCTGTCTTTAGACAAATTTTTGGGTCCTACATTGGACACCACTGTGCATATGTAAAGTGTAGAGCTTGTCGGACTGTGTCCTTGTGAGCAGTGGGTTTCACTGATACTGTGTGTTCAGGAATCGCGGATGTCTGTTGGACTACCCATTCCACATGGTGCTACATAACCAGGTGATTTACTACTGTGGACAAATTACATACATCCAAAGATGCTGGTTAGCAAATGCTCAATTTAAACCGCAGACGTCCCAATGGGACATATCCGTCACTGTATTTCCACTATAACACCACCAGAACATGTTGCTTACCTATGCATTCATTTAACCATGTTGTCTTCATAGGTGGGAAAGCCACAGTTTACATATCCTACTTGACGTTGTGTGTGTCATTAGTATTTCTTTCACATGTCTCACATCTGTTACGCTGTACGGTAGCCGGTGCTCCTCAGTCTGTTGCTGGCAGATTGAGTGCTGTGTACGCCGGTGTTGGCACGACGGTCCTGCTTTGTATGTGGAATGTCAACTGTAGTCCCTATGTGTATTTCCTGTGTTATGCCTTCCGCGCTATGTCATTTACCGGTTTGCAGTTGTGGGTGCCATTCTGGCCATACGGGTGTCCATCCATGACAATTGCCTACTGGACAGTAGTATGGGGCTGTACACATTACACACCTACATTTAGCATTCTCCGGAGTATGGTTTGCATTATTAGCGGAGACTGTGGCAGGTGATACGACACATCCCTCCCACGGGCGGGAGAAAGTATTGCTCATGAAACAACACCGAGCACAGAGTCTACATACCCAGAATCCCTTGACTGCAACAATTGACAGTACCCATTACACATCCGTCATGTGCGGAGGTGTGATGTGGATGCAGTTCTATGGACCCGGTACCCTGGGTATTTCTGTGCATCTGTGCTGCATTACATGGACAGCTATCAGCAACATTAAACACGCTTGCGGTGCATATGTGTACCTGTGGCGACAATGAGTTCAGGTGCAGCGTTGGAATAACACATTATTCGATTCTTTCCACAATTTTTGGGTCCTACAATGGACACCACTGTGCATATGTAAAGTGTAGAGCTTGTCGGACTGTGTCCTTGTGGGCAGTGGGTACTCTTTTATGCTACCATTTTGATATATATCTGGGTAATGTTTGTCCTGAGATATCAGGACATTTGACATGTGTTCGGTTTATTTACAGGACACGGCTGGCCAGAGAGGGCATATCCCTCTCAGGGTGGAACAGGTGTTTACCTTGGAACATATGCATCGGATTTTCAGCGATTACAATGTTTCAGTAACGGTATGTTGCCTAATATACCATCAATGTCATATTTATTACCCCATTTTGCTGCGTAACTCACATTATGTGCTCTCTGCGATTGCATATTCTTCACGTCACCCGTCAAATGCGGATCACATGATCTGTTGCTTCAATAATCTCCCATATCCTCTACACGACTGCTACGCCTTCTGTCATAACACGTGTGTCTCCTTCCCTGTATCCACTGTAGTGTCTACATTCACTATTTACTCTGCTGTGTGTTCCCCTGACCTATGTTCAGATTTAACAGTATGTGGGTAGGTCTTGACCGATATCACTACTGTTAACAGAAACACAATGTAGTCTGGTCCCTGATCTACAATAGACACAAAAGGCAGACACTCCTTACCTGGGCCTCCTGTTTAAGGCTGCACGTTTTCTTCTTGGGATCCAGTTTTCCGCTTTTCAGCCACAGATCAGACAGTAAACAGCCTCTTTACACACAACAATTCAGTCGGAGGTCTTTTCATTCAAGAAGAACCATTTATGCATATTCTCCGCGCATGTCTAACCAGCCATGCACTCTGACCTGTAGCTTACCAAGGGAATTCGGATTACAAGGATCACGATGTGAAATAAGTTGTTACAACCAGACTGTAGTTATCAGTAGACTTTTCTAAGTGACAGCCGATAACACAGGAGGCTCGGTTCGGACAGTTTTAGTAGTGTACACAGGCAGGCTAAATAATGTACAGTCCAAGTATGGGAGTTTTGTCTGACTCTATACAGTAAGCAGTTTCTTTATATAGTGTTTACAATCAGCATTTGCCCAACTTACTGACGTGGTCGGTCACAGGGCATTTCCATCACTATGGTCCGCAATAGTCTATACATACGTGGGTGCTGGGCTCGTGCTTTTAAATTGTTTTCTCATGGGAATAACACAGGCTTGCAAGGCACCTTGTACATTACAGTATCCTTTTGTGATTGTAGCTGTTTCAAGGACCCTAGACTGTTACGATACAGTGGACAGTTAATTTCTTGATACGTTGCTTTGTCTGTGTGGTAGGGAGTTGTACTGCTATCTTCCATTGAGCTCACAAGGCCATCCTCCTCTGGGGAAGGAGTGCTGTTATGCATGTACATACATTTATTGTTCTGTAACCCAGCAAATGATTAATGATGACAGACATGAGGCTGCTGTCCTGCTTACTGCCAGGTTCAGAATTCCATCACAGTACAGCTTAGCTTCACCAATTACATGCAGGCTTAGTTCTGCTGCCATATTGTACGGTACAATTCAATACATTATATAGTATTTCGAGTGTAAACTGGAACTTCATATGTGTTTCTATATATTTTACGAACAACATCCATCCAGCCATATGCATGTTGTTCCATCCTTTACCTTGACCGTGTGTATTTGTCCGTCCAGCCACGCTCATCTCCACATGTGATGTCCCAGTTTCCTTCTTTGCCTGTAGCACCCTGTTAGGATGTCCTGTGTGTTGGGCACCTGTTCCGCTATATGTGATCGACTTCACTGCAGAGATGATCGTCGATGCGGTGGTCCACCGACCAGACTTGTCCACATGTGTACACTTATGTGCACCGTGTCGTATGCAAACCTAGATGGTTTGGACGGGTACATACTTCATGCCGGATGTACACATTCTGCTGACACATTCACATGCAGCCATTTACATATCTGTACCTGCGGTGGGTTGCTGACATGTGAATGATTTGCCAGCGTGGCATTGCCTAACACAAACATCTTACCACAGTTCAGGTATGCACATTGTGTGTGGTTGTATAGCTGCACACGGATGCTAGCAGGTTTGGGTGCAGGGGTATACATGGGTGTGACTGACATGTACAATGAGGCTATTGTGTAGTACATCCGAATGCATGTGTTCTGCTTCTGGATATTACACTTCATCATACACCATCCGGTGTATGCAACAGAGATGTTGCTGGGTCTGGGATATGTTGCTATGCACATGTTTGCCTGTGTTTGGGGTATCTTGCTTCCTTACTGTTGTTATGTCGGCACAGCTACCAGGCTATGTACTGTCACTACTGCTTGTGACCATTATGGTTGGCACCTTTTCCAATGCCCATGGTGGGGCATGTTATGTGGACACTTCGATATTTGCAGGACTACACATACCCAGGGCTAGTGCAGTAGACAGAACTTCACTTGTTTGCCATACTATGAGCCTATTCTGTTAGCGTTTGGGTTCTTTATTTATTTTCTTATGCCATGTCTGTGTTCCATACCGTAATGTATATGTTTTATGCTACTATTTACATGTATATTGCGGGAATTTGCGCAGGGGATCGCAGGTCATTTTCCATTTTACGATTGTTGCAGGGACACCATTGTCCAATCAGGGTCTGTCCATGGCACTTTGGGACAGCAGGTAACCCTGGTGACCATGCCCATGTCGCTGCTGGGGTTTCCACCTTTTCCATTTTCCGATCTGGGATATTTCCGGGACTCACATCTGCCTTTACAGGCCGACACATACAAACGGTCACTATATAGCATAGAAATTCACTTGTTTGCCTAAATAATTTGCTTATTATTGTGGCAATTTCCTTGCTTATTCTGTTTATAGTGTCATTTCGGTATTTCTGTTACAGAAATAACCAATTCATGCTACCATTACATTACATACGGGATATCATTGTGTCCTACATTCGTAGCACATCAGCCATTTCTAATACGTTTTTGGGACACAACTGTCCATGGAGAGACTGCCCCAAACACAGTGGGACAGGTGGTGACCTTAGTCGCTGCTCCTATGTCGGTGCGGCGTGCTGACATGCGGCTGTACACCTTCTCTGAGTGTAAACACTGACAGTACATTGCGGGACGGCGGCGGTCTTATGCGTATCCTTTGCTCCTTGAACGGGTACACTTATGCCTTGGTGGCTTCTATTTGCTTCTCCGTTGATTTGGAACGGGGACTATGTTGCGCATACTGTCCGTACGTTTCATTCTGCACGGGACCTGGCTGCTGCCATTACTATTGTGGGCGGACCGTGGCTGTCAGCACATTAGGTTGCTCACCTCCTGCCGGCTTTGACACGCCTCCAGACGCATCCTACCTGGGCTCGCTCACGTACACTACGCACGTGTCTGTGATTCCGGTGCACTCTCATTAATATGTATATGGCGCTACTGCGCCGGATATTCCATGCACCGCCGGCGCAGGCCTTACGCCGGCCTTGCGCCGAGCTTCATGAATCCCGGGGTATATGTATGATTTTTAGATTATATCGTTATTCTTTGGGTGGGAACTGAAAATGGAATTAACGATTTTATAAATTTCCTCAGTAATATGTCTTCATTTTTAAAATTCACACATAACTTTGAAATTAAAGGTGTAAATTACTTGGACACTTTTACAGAACACACTTGCAATGGGGTTAAGTCAACGGTCTATAGGAAGCCAACTTTTAACAATTCTTATTTGGATTTTTGTAGCTGTCATCCCCTTAGTTAGAAAAAAAAGCATACTTAAAAGGTCAGTGCATAAGGGCTGCAAGATGATCTCTCATTATGAAGATGTAATTACGGAATTATCACTGGTGGGTAATATGTTCTTAGCTCGAGGTTACCCCTTGACTTAGTAGAAGACGGATAAACTTATAGTCAAGCTCAATGAGGAATTAAATACAAATCTGTTTAGCTGTAGGACTACCATACAAACTTAAGGAACAAGGCAACAGTGAATTTGTTTATTCAACATGGGCCATACATTTGTGGCATTAAAAATATAGTAAAGAAAGCTTGGAACATTTTAAAGGGTAACCCTCAGGTCTACCAAATTTTAGGGAGAGACCCTACTTTTGTCTCCAAAATAGGACCTAACTTAAAGGACAGATTTGAAGTGGCCCATTTTTATACAAAGCATGGCATTAATAAGAGAGGGACAGTAAAGTGTGGAGCCTGTGCCCAGTGCCAATTTATTTTAGAGGATGAAAATTTAACTTTATAAAATTATTTAAACTCCAAAGTTTCATTTGTAAGAGGAAATTGCCAATCAAAAGGTGTAGTGTATCTTGCTGTGTGTGCTAGCTGCCCAGTGTTTTGTGGGAAAAACAGAGAGATGTCTCCGTAAGAGAATTTATGAGCACATTTATCAAATTAGTAGATAAAATGAAAATAATGCTTTAATTAAGAACTCAACATTTTTTTTTGATGTTTTGGAACAAGTCAAGAGCAACCCAAGAGAGGGGTGATATAAAGAATAAGTTAGAAGAAAAGGAAGTAAAATGGCAACTTAGACTTCATGCGCTGGAGTTGCCAGGGATTAATTAAACATTACCCTACAACCGTTATTAAATTTGAGATCCTGTGTTCTTTAATGTTTTTGAATGTTTTATATTTATTTATATCTTTATCCAAAGATGGAATGTTTTTTTTAAAAACAATTTTAACAACATCAACAAACTGCATATTTATTGTTAAATCTTAGAGTTTTATTTGATCAGTATTACTACCTGACTGTTTCTTTAAGGAAGTGTGTTTTAATTAACCACTACCAAACAAATGTATAACAGGAGGGAGCTAACCTTGCATTTGTGATTCTGAAGAAGTCCTATTTTGTCCAGGATGAAAGCAATCGATCATTTTTTAATGATATGTATGCAACTCCAAAAATGACAAGACAAACTATGGCAGAAAGCTTGCCAATGCTCACACCACTATAAATATATTTTGTTTATTGGTGTTCAGCGTTGCTTCCTGTTTGGATTACCTGTTTCGACTATTTTTTTACTGGAACTGTGGTGTGAGCATTGGCAAGCTTACTGCAGTAGTTTTAATGATATGTATGTATTTCTTATGGTGGATTAATTGTTAAAGTGATCTAACTTGAACACAAGTGAAGTCCTGAGTCTGACTGTAGCGATACAAGACTGGTTACTAGGCACAATAGTATTGCTATACTTTTTTTAGTCCTTATTTAAAGCCTGTTGTTTGTGCACAATTTTATCTGAAGAAGTTCATTATTGTTATGTAAATTAAAGCAATTAGCAGTTTATTTATTTGTGGATAATAAAAGTTTCTTCAAGAACTGTGTGACTTCTCCTTCTGGCAGCTAACATAGTTTATGTTTCACAAGTTTGCCTTTTGTTTCTGTTGCTTTGGTTTCTTTTTATGATTATATTTACACATCATATCTGGCAGTAGTGTAGCTAGGGAGGGTGAAGATGGCAACTGCCTCAGGCACAAATTGTTGGGGGGAGAGATTGACTGAACTCAATCACTCTTTTAATGTATACTGGCTTTTAAAAGCCTGTGCTGCATCAAACTTTAGCGCTGTGCGTGCAGTCTAAACTAGGAACTGCTTGCTACATTATAGAAGCAGTTGCTACAGGTTAAAAGAGATTTTTTTTTTAAATAGAACTTGAGCACCATAGTGTTCCATATAGAGCATAAACTGTAGCAAACTGTTTGCTACAAGCAGTTTGCTACAGTTTAAAATAAATAAAGATTTTTTTAACAAAATAAGAGGAAAGAGGGTCAGGGTACAGAAGGCAGTGGTGTGTGTCTCATGAATCTGGCTCCCAGTTTGATGTGCCAATAGAAGGAGCATATATATATAAAATTTTTTTTTTTTTTTTTTGCTTGCAATCTGAAGAGTTGGGTGCATGTTTGGACGGGTTGCTGTGCCCACAGGAATCTAAAGGAAGCCAGTTTTGCAGAAGTACTTTCTTTTTTGCTCCTTACTTCTTCACTTGGAAGAGCTAAGCAGGTGGAGCACTAGTTCATTGAACCATCACAGGGGAGCTGGTTGAGTCAGCTATGCGTCTTGTATCTCAGAACAGTACCTGTCCCCACCACCATCCAACTCAAAATAGGTAGTTCCTTTTTGTTTACCCCTATGGTATTAACAGTCATACTTCAAGCCGTTTCTGTTATATTTATACCTCCTCATCCCCTACTCCCAAAAGACAGCCATCTCCTTTTGATGCCAGACTGGGACAAAACTGAAAAAGAAATAGAACATAACATATTTGCTGCCAGACATATATAAACATCATGCTTATTTATTTCCCCCCCAAAAATAGCCACATGTGTATGCATCAGATGTTTGTGAGGAAAATCAGGAAAAAATTATTATAATAATATTTCCAACTTGTTACTTCTAGAAACAGTGGTCATATACAAGCTATAGTGAATCTTTATGCATCCCTCTGAAGTTTGAGGAAAGTTAAAGAAAAAAACAACCACACCATCCCCAGCCTAACACAAGATATAGTGACACCTAAAGTTTGGGAGGATTATTACAGAAATAGTGACATTGTCCCAAACCCCCCATCCCAAACAAGTACAGAGACCTTCTGCGTATATGTATGAGCAGGGCTGGTTTTAGATTAGGCAAGGTTCACAGCAGAGGTGATTGCTTAGCCCATGCCAAAATTCACTTATTTAACATTGATGTGTGGGGGCCATCAGCCCCCAGGACTTCTAAAGGTCTGGGTATTCTATGATGCATTTATCCCTTGTTTGTTTGTTTGGTGATTGCTTAGCCCATGTCAAAATTCACCTATTTAACACTGATGTGTGGGGGCCATCAGCCCCCAGGAGTTCTAAAGGTCTGGCTATTCTATGATGCATTTATCCCTTATTTGTTTGTATATTTATTTATTTATTTTGAGAGATGACTGTAAGTGAGCAAGTGACAACAGGGTCAGCTACCTTTACCCAGACAACCCCCACCAAGTAGTTATAATCACGTCTATGTACAATTCAGGCATCTGATCATGACAAAAGAGTACAACAGTGTAATGTATTTCACCTTTGTTGTAAACAATTGCCATATATTAAAATATTGCATATTGCTTCATATAATCACAATAGTTCTGAAAACCAAAATAATAAGCAAACAGCAGCTGACAGTTTGTCATTTTTCTCCACAGACAACAGACAAAGCAATTACACTTAATCTGTCTGTGCATATCAGGTCTCCAGTTAAGTAGTCCATCTTATGTTTCACAAATCCACTCCAGACTGATAGTGACCATTTAAACTGAGCAAATGACAAGAGAGTTACTTTCATCCATCCAACCCTAACACCCTTTCAGCAGTTATAGTGTTACCTCTGATGGCAATATAATATTATTTCACCTACACACACACACACACACACACACACACACACACACACACACACGCACACATCTCAACTCTCCAGAATTTCACAGAATATCCAGATTTGCTGCCTCTTATTTTTAGTCTGTTTCTCACAGAATTTGTGTTTTTTGACAAATCACTGAGGATTGAAGTCACTAAATAATGTCATACATTTAACGTTCAAACTTCACATCCTTCAGAAATATATGCTAATATAAACCCTGTTACTCTAGTAACTTTCTAAGCTATTCTTTCAAACCCCATATTCCTTACATTCCAAAGAAGATACTATAACAACCTAACTCTCTTTCTTCATAGAAAATACTTCTTTCCTACCTACCCTGTATCAGCTTTCAGACTACACCAACACTAAATATCTTTCTACCTGCCACTTCTTTTTCCTTCTTGATCCTTACTTCCCCACTACATACAGATCCCTTTACTTAATTGTGCTACTACTCAGCTTATCCTGTATTCTTCTCCTACTAATGGGCCATCTTTCATCCTACCATGACTGTATAATAGATCTCAACATCTCTCCACCTCTCTCCCAACCACCTAATCATACTTCCTCCTTACACTCTGTACAAACAGCACCAACCATACTTAATAATGGCCATCACCTTTACTCAGAATATAGACTGATTAACTTTATTTCTACTCAAACCAAAACAAAATTAGTAGGAAAAATCCTCTCCAAAAACAAGTATCAGTAATTCCCCAATATACTAAAATCCTTCTAGGAAGAGAATCACCCTACTCCTAGGGTCCTGTCACACTCCTATCACAATGAACATCGACAGTTCTCTTCCACATACTACTGTAAATATACAATAGTTAACACCCAACCTCAGTAATCTAACTTTTGCTGCCATAAATTTTAGAAACATAAGAAATAAAGTTGCTGAACTACATGCCTGGATTACCCAACATAAGCCTGATATTCTTGCTGTAGCTGAAATTTGGCTTAAACCCAGTAGAAACAACTCTGCAATTACACCCCCCCCCCCAGAGTATATCATCCATATTGACCGTATAAAGAAGAAAGGTGATGGTATTGTTTTAATATTACCCAACAACTACCACATTTCCCCTTACAACAAACCAATACCAAAATCCAGTTAAGCAGAGCTTTTTATAACTTTCCTGAAATTAAACAATTATAATGTTCTTGACATACCTCTTGGAATCAATACAGTTATACTGGAAGGTAACTTACATTGGATATCCATAACAATTCCACAAGAAATAATACTACTAGATGATGTGAATATCAATTGGTTGGACATAATCTTTAACTGCCCCACATCTTGTGTGAACTTATTTGGCTTCACACAACTAAATTAATATTTTTTTTAATTTTTATTTTATTTTACATTTGTTGACCGGGCTAGTCTAACTAGATACATGTCCATTTTCAGTAGAGGCCTGGGGAGATAAGCTCCAACATTAAGGTAATGTAACAGGACTACAAATAAAAATAAATTGTAAATAGTACATTATTACAAAGAATTAATGCAAGCTCCAATGTAAGGTAATGTAACAGGACTACAAATAAAAGTAAGATTGTGAACAGTAAATTATTACAAAGAATTAATGCAGTTCATAGCTAAATGGTGTCTATTAATGAACTCAAGTAGCTTCAAATAGCAAAAAGATAAAAAACAACAAAAATGGTACAGAAAAAATTAAAATCAAAGAAGGATTGGGTTAGCAAAGAAGTAACAAACAACATTAGAGAAAGAGAGGTTAGCAAAGAAGTAACAAACAGCATTAGAGAAAGAGAGGTTAGCAAAGAAGTAACAAACAGCATTAGAGAAGGAAAAGTTAGGGTGCTGAGTCAGTAGTATTATGAGCGGTATATACAAGGGGAATAATGATTGGCAATATTTGGACAAGAAAAAAAAGAGTGGAGGGAGTGAAAGGTACCATTTAGTTGTTATGTTAGACAAGGTTTGTGTGAAATGTCATAGGTAGCATAAGTATTAACATAGACATAGAAGAATATCAGGAAGTGTGAAATGTCATAGTTAGCATAGGAGTTAACATTGACATAGAACAATATCAGTAGGTGGAGAGTGATTATAGAAAAAAGAAGAGTAAGTTTAATGAAGTTAGAAGGAAATAAGAAAAACTACAATATTGACTATGAATGAATAGGATGTGATTGTGCCATAGTGGGTAGTAGAGGGAGAAAGGAATTATTATAGCTGGCAGATGTTAATCTGGATTAGTACATGGGCATAACCAATGTTCTTTAAGGTGTAGTTTTAGCTGCTGTTTGAATAGTGATAAGGATGAAAGTAATTGTAGGTTGCTGGGGAGTTTGTTCCAACTGTTACCCACAGAATTTGAAAAGAGGGAGTCCCCAGCTTTATTGAGGGATTTCAGGATGGATATTTGTAGTTTATTTGCTGAGCTTAAGGTAGAAAGATTTCTATAAGGAGTTGCAATGCTACAAAAAATAGGAGTCCTATTGGTGTGAAAGAGAATCTTGTGGGTAATTGTAAGTTGCTGAAATAGTAGCTGGTTTTGTAGTTCAAGCCAGCCTAGTTGTTTGAGGTTTAAACAGTGATGAGTTCTATATGGTGAACCAGTAGCAAATCTGGCAATGTTGTTGTAGGAGGTTGCTAGTTTGTTTAGGTTAGTTTTGGAAAGATTTGAACAGCTAGATGAAGCATAGAGTAGAGTAGACATCAGGTGAGTATGGGAAATGGTAGTTTTGGCTTCAGGGGTAAGGAAGGACTTTATCTTGTACAGTGAGCCCAGTTTTCTGTTAACAGTTTTAATTGTAGTGCTAATATGTGTGTCAAAGTTGTGATTGTGATCTATTGTTACCCCTAAGAGCTTGGTGGTTGGATCAGGTGTGATTATAGTACCATTGCTTGATTTGACTGTTAGGTCTATTGGAGGGGACTTCTGTGTAGGAGTAAAAACAAGTAACTTGTTTTTTTTGGCGTTTAGGAGGCAACATTGCAAAAAACATTTTTCAACTGAGGTAAATACTGACTGGGTGATATATTGGAGCTCGGATGCTGAGGTGGCAAAACACACTAATGTGGAATCATCTGCATATTGTATGCAGGTAGATTGTGGAATATTTAACTGTAGGTCGTTGATAAAGATAGAGAAGAGGAGAGGTCCTAGGATGGAGCCTTGTGGGTCCCCAAGAGTAATAGGAAGAAGAGTAGAGAGGTTGTTGTCCCAGAGAACAGCTTGCTGTCTGTTTTCTAGGTAGGACTTAAACCACTGTAATGTCTTTGTGTTGAGTGAGTATTTTTCTAGTATTTGTAGTAGTAATTGATGGTTCACCATATCAAAGGTCTATAAACAAAGCAGTAGAGAGCCTATTATTGTTACAATGCTTGTTGATGCAATCAGTAAAGGATAGTAGGGCAGTAGTAGTACTGTGGTATGGCCTAAAACCATGTTGACAGTCTGCTAGAAGGTTATGTAGGAGAAGGTGATCAAGTAGTTGGCGGTGTATACATTTTTCCATTATTTTGGCTAGAGGGGAGAGTAGGGCTATGGGGCGATATTTGGATATTCTGGTTGAGTTACCACCCTTATGAAGAGGAATTGTGTGAGATTTTCCAGAGAGATGGGATATAACTTTCAGTAATAGTTCTATTGATTAGTATGGAAATAGGATAGGAGAGAACTTTAGCTGCAATTTGCAGGTATTTCGCTGGTAGGAGATCAGCGGATGGGGTACATGGTTTAAGTTTTGTTAGTAAGGTGTGGATGACAGATGTAGAGACTGGATTTAGTTGAAAGGTAGGGGGCTTGCTATTCATGGAGAATGGGAGGTTTGTGGTAACAAGAGGTAAGGAATTTGCGAGAGAATGTACAGTTTCAGTAATCCCCACAGTTTATAGCAAGACATCAAATGCCATATTAGACTGGATACTAGTATCAGACCCTAGCAAATACACCATCTCAGGTTCAATGTCTGACCATCTCAGTGATCATCTCCCAATCTATACAACCAGACATCTCACACATAGCCACTTGAACAGCATCCTTATAAAACAACATACAACTTTTCCAAGTTTAACCCAGAAATGTTTATTACTAACCTATTGTCTGTTAACTGGAACTTCCTAAAAATCCTTCCCTTAGATAATGCTGTAAACAAATTCAGTACAACTTTTTTGAATATCCTAAACAGCCTTGTACCTCCTAGAAGGAAGAGACTAAAAACAAATAATGCAATTTGGCTATCCAAAATGAATAGAATTTTAATACAAGATAGAGAAAAACATGGAAAGAATGGTAAAAATATAAAACACCACAATATCTTGAAAACTTCAGAATGCTTTACAATTATATTAAAAAAGTAAATTAATAAAGACAAAAAATATACTATAATAGCTTTAAGAGTAATAGTAAACACAACTCTAAAAATTAGAGTAATAGTAAACACAACTCTAAAAATTCTGGATGGCCATTAAAGAAATTGTGCATCCCGGCCATAAATTCAACCCTAACCCCTCACCCAATAACTCATCTCTTGAAAATGCAATACAGTTCAACTCTTCTTTCATAGATAGTATACCATCTCTAACCAAAGATTCCACAACATATAATCCAAACCTTGCCCAGCAGACACATATCACCAAATCCACGTTCATCTTCAAACCTGCGCCCACATTCTATATAAAATGACTCAAACTCAAAGCATGCTATACTTCAGCTGATGACCAAACAAGTGAATACTTGCTCATAGCTGATAGCATTGTCTACCCTGTAGTCCTTATAAATAGGTCAGTCCAGGAATCCCACATTCCTTCTCTGTAGAAAAAGCTGCATTTTATCTCTCTGCACAAAGGAAGAAATTCAACACACAATACTAACTTTAGACCTATAGCATTCTTATCCCCCTCCAAAATACTTGAAAAATGTATCTGACAACAATTGCTAAGCCATCTCCTACAGAAAGAACTCATATCCCCCCAAACAACATGGCTTCAGTCTTTCCTATAGTACTATCACTGCACTTCTAATCTATATAGATACTGTCAATAAAGTTAGAGGTAATGGCAAACTAGTCTCCTCCTTATTTCTAGACTTGTCCAAAGCCTTTGGCACAGTTTGTCACAGCAAACTTCTACTTCAAATGTCCCCATTAGGTCTCTCTCAGCCCTCCCTTCTATGGTTCAAAAGCTACCTATCCAAAAAGTATGTCAGTAAAATGGCACTTCACCCTCTCTCCATACCTCCCAGTTACCACCAGTGTACCTCAAGGCTTTGTCCTTGGTTCTCTCCTCTTTAACATTGTCACTAACACCCTCCACACATCCTCAAAACAGGCCTCTCTAATACAGTACACTGACGACTCCATACTCATTTGCCCATCTGACAACATGGCATACCTCAAAAAAATTACTCAGGAAGGTTTAACAGCAACTGAACATGGCTTTGTAACTGACAATTTATGCTGAACCTTAAAAAAATAAACTAGTACTTTTTTCCAAATCCCTGTCCCATGAAAAAACAAAAAGTCTTCTCTCTCTTGATAATATAACAATTGAAGTCAGTTCTCATAGCAAATTATTGGAATAATAGTAAATGATAAATTTAAATTTGACCTGCATATACAAAATTGCATAAGAAAAACTCATCAAAAACTAGGGGTGCTTTATAGAGCTAAAAACTTTTTTCAATGACAGAAATAAAGCTACACTTGCAACTACTTATCTCTTCCCCACACTTTTTTATTATGTTTTCATCCTTACTAACCTTCAAGCATCACAAAAATCAAAACTTGAACTATGCTATAACAAAGTTGTATCACTGGCAGCAAATACTCCTTTCAGAACCTATCACTATATAGCACAAAAAACCTAAACTGGTTAGAACTACCCCATCAAATACACACACACATATATATATATATATATATATATATATATAGCTTTTTACCACCTATAAAAAAATTATCCAGAATCTGTCTGCTTGCCCAGTACTAAATAACATTGTACATATCAATGTCCTTAGTCAGCCATTGTGATCCAATGACCAAACACTCCTGTCTGTCCACAAACCTACCAAATCTGCTGGCCATTGTCTGTTCTCGTACATTGTTGTTAAGGCCCAGAACTCCTTATCTCCATCAGGTCAGTACCCTCCCTACCATCCTTCAATACCATTCTGAAAGACTTCCTAGCCAAAATCTGGCTTTGTTCTTGCTCAACACTAGGATAAACTATTCCCCTAAATGTGGACAAATACCTATTCACACCTTACATCTCCTTACTTCTTCACTCACTTCCTTACTTCTATCAATTCCTCTCACCTGGCTTTCTCTCTAAATATACCATAAGCATGCTTTTCTCTCGCACTTCATATTACTACTACTGTTTGTATTGTACTAATTTACTCAGACCTTCCTTGCACCTGAACACATGTGACTACAAGACTTGGATTGCTTCTAAAATCATCTAGCCTACAAAGCTGATATAAGTATATATTTTTGTAACTGTTTCAGTGATATTTAACACTTCTGTGCTGCATTTATTTATTTTGTTGAATTTATCGCTGTTTTTCAGCCTGAATTTGTTAAAGGAACTCTGTTACTGTACTGCTCTACGGGTTGTTGTAACAGTATTCTGATATTTCCTAACCTCCTCCGATACTGCAAAAGCTGTTTTGAGAGAGTCTGCCAAAATATTTCTAAGTTTTGCAAAGTTTTTGTGTGTTGTCAACATTTCTCAGGGTTAGTGAACTTATTTCCAAGGAATGCTGATATTACAAGAATTCTTACCATTGTTGTAAAGCATTTTTTACTGCACTTGAGCTCAAAGCCAGTTTTTTTTTTACATTGGAAGCATTCTTTTGCACTCCTGTAGGAACAGCGAGCTAAATTCAACCCACCTAAGGTGGGAAATACTGGTTGATAGCTTATTGTGTTTTAATCTGATTGGCCTGAGGGTTTAACTATAAAAGTTTTTCATCTCTGCTCTTATAAAAGACCTGCATTTCTGCAATGCACAAATGAAGTTCCATGTGGTTGCATATAAGAAAACCTCTCCAATTTAAAATCCTGTATGGGTGGCCAACTGGCTCACTGATAGGACCCACAAGGTAAAAATAGGTGCCAGCTCCTCTGACAGCAGACCTGTCATAAGTGGTGTTCCCCAGGGATCTGTCCTGGGACCCCTACTGTTTGGCATCTACTTCTCAGAGGTCCAGGCAAAGACAAAGGGCCTGTGACTGACCAAGATTGCGGACGACTGTGAAATGATATTAACATACTACAAGAGGGTCTCACAGCAACAAACAACTGGTGCCAAAGACATGGCCTTAAGTTAAATGCAAAAAATGTATCATACCATTCAGCAAAAATACGGCCCCTACTGATTACCACATCAACAACAACCCCCTAAGCACACAACCTGCGGTGAGAGACCTGGGGAATCAGGTTGACAACAATTGCACATTCGACCATCATGTAGCAGCAGTGGTCAGAAAAGCCTTTTCTTGGTTCATCTCACAAGTAAAGGGATTGCATTCAGAAAAAAGAAGGTTGATATGTACCTCTCCAAACACCTCCACCAACTGGAAAGGCCACAGAAATACCTCACAAAGAGAATCCTTGGCCTTCAGCTCCTGTCCTATGTGGGCAAACTGAAATCACTATCATTCTACTTGGTACCATACAGACTGCTCAGACGTGATCTGTGTCTCACCTACAAGGCAGTATCAGACCCTGACCTACTAAAGATACTCCAAATCCGTAAGTCTAACTCCTCACACATTACTCACTCAAAAGGCCTAAATCTAATATGCAACATCAACAAAACCTGCATTAGAGACAGGTTTGTTTCCCAGAGGCTGCCGCATCTCTGAAATAGAATTCCCATACATTTCAAACAGAGTACCTCGTTGACCCTCTTCAAGTGCAACCTTGATGAGTGGATGGGAAACCCCAAATTTGTCCCAGGGGTTCCACCTTTATCCCCTCATCGACAGGGGTGACAGGTGCTGACTAAGGGTTCTTTTTTGGGAATAAATTCTTGGCTACGCTTGTAAGGCTTCCAGGGCCATTAGCCTAGTAACCTCCTATGACCCTATATGAAATGCTTTCCATAGTCTCACACTGTTTACAGCTGCTCAAAAAGCTGCAAGTTTGTGCAGAGGGTGGTACCACTGCAGGTCATCTAATAGTATATTAATAAACTCTCTCACTTTGACATTTAAGTGACTCTCCCTTACACCTTCCCATCTAGAAATTGTTTCCTTGCCTTTACATATAAATTTCCCTGTATATAAGCCTTGCATTTGCATGGGTTTGCACTCAGTTTACCGGAGCTGCCCACCATTTGGCAACTTTAGCGAGATGCATCTGCACTGAAATCCAAGGCATCCATTGAAAAAAATGATAAAGTATACTTTAAGCCAGCACTGTACTTTGTTGACTGTATTATTTGAATTACTGCTCCATTTTTGCTGTTTGTGACTGCTTTTTACTCTGCACTTTGAAATTGTGTTTCATTGCCTTATGTAGCATACGCTACATTCATACCCGCTGAATCTAGACTGTTTGGTATCACTGTGCTCTTAAACCAGCCAACCTACATTAAGAGGGCCTCCCTGCACCCTTTTGGCAGAAGTGTGTAGCTCAGGACCAATCTGAGTTGGGGATTGCTGGAGAAAGGCTCAATTTGGGGCTTTCACATTGGTTGTTGTGTTAAAACTGTTTAAATTTGCCTGTATATAAGCCTGTCATTTGCTCGGGTTTGCACTCAGTTAACCAAAGCTGCAAAACATTTGGCAATTTTAGCCAGTGGTCTGCAGTGCATCTGCACTGAAATCAGGGCATCCACCGAAAAAATGAAAAATAAGTATATTTTAAGCCAACGCTGCACTTTAACTGCAATTGAATTGTTGCTTCATTTTTGATGTTTGTGACTAAGTCCAGCTAGCCCACTTCCTTCCCAAATACCACATTCAGAAAAATCCTGCCACAATGGATGGAGAGTGTCCCATCATTTCTCCTGCCAGTTTGAATGATATGAACATCTTAAGGCAATGTAGGAATTGCTTCATGTATACTGACAACCATTTACTCCCAAAGCAAACTAACACCCTATGTGAGAGATGCAAATATGCTGTGGAACTTGAGTCAGTTCTCTCACGCAAAAACAAACTAGACATCAAACAGGTTGTTAGCACACATGCTTCACCTCTCACGCAAACCTCACTTCTCACACCAAATAAGGTCATGACACACAAATCCACATACATGGTTCTACTCAGTAAAAGACTACCAAAATAACAGAGACCTTCCAAACACACACCACCCACACTCACCACTAAGCATAAAGAAACCACTACACATCAATACACACATCCGTGTCTCAGCAATTAAGCCCCTAAGGCAAAACACATCATATGTCTTGGTCATAGGCAACTCCATGGTGAAGCACATAGATGTCCCCTCACCAGATTGGACAAGAACAGATTGGTCACGGTCAGCTGCCTATCAGGTGCCAGTATCTGACACATCACACATGCACTCAAATCACCCAAGTACCATTACGACTGTGTCATAGTCCATGTTGGAGTAAATGACTTGAGATGTACCTCTCTGGACTAAATGAAGAGAGACATGATGGAGCTCTCTGATTGTGTCCCAGACAGGTATGCCCCTAGCCATAAGCAGTTTCCTACCCTCTCCCAAGATGATGCCACAATATAAACAAAAAGTGATTGACTTCAACAATTGGCTCAGCTTCTGGTGTCATTTGAGGGAGATACAGAATCTGTCAGCCTGGGAGGACATGGTAGACAGACCTTGCTGCTTTGCTAGAGATGGTTTGCACCTGTTTCCTCAGGCTTTCAGATACTAACAAAGGCCCTTGCCTCCCCATAGTACCTTTTTCAGGCAATGTCAAAACAACAAATTTTCCAATGTAACAAAATCTAATCTAGACAAACCCAGGGATGGTGCTGCTTAATGCTAAGAGTTTAAACATGAAACTGCACTGCATAGAAGCACTCCTGACCTTGGAGGATGCTGACGTCTATGCAGTTAGTGAGACATGATTCAAGGTCGCTGAGAGCACCTCGGCCATATAAGGCTATAATGCCTTCCACATGTTCAGATCCCAAAATGAGCGTGAAGGAATGAAAGGTGGTGGTGTATCCATCTTCATTAAAACCAAACACACTTCGAGACTGGTCAAACAGCATGAGTCTCTCAAACTTCTCCATGTCCAATTAGCTACTGGGAAAATAAAATACCACATCATCGATAGCTTTAGATCCCGTACCATGAACCAGGATAAGCACTGGAATCCTTCGCCATACAGCCCAACTCTTTAGTCATGGGAGAGTTCAACTATCCTTCCATAGACTGGGGAAAATTCATGAGCAAAAACACACTCGCACAGAGGTTCCTGGACTTTGTTAATACAAAGGCACTGGAACAGATCATCTGCACTCCCACTAGGGGCTCTAATGTTCTGGACATAGTACTCACCAAGATGGGGTGGGGGGGGGTCACTGTACTTCCTCATGTGTGATGTCCTCCCTGGTTAGGTCAGCCCACAAATCAGTCTCATTTGAAGTAACTACTGGAACTGACACCCTCAAAGGGACAAAAAATATAAAAAACTTCACCAAAGCCAACTACAGCATACTAAGCGATGGTGTAAAAAGCTTCATACCACCCACAATCACAGACACCATGATCAATATGCAGAATTGTATGCAAATGCCCTGCACAAACACTTAAGAGACTGCATAAACTCTGCTGTATCTGAACGGATCAAAACCAGGTCTTCCTGTAAAAGCAAGCCAGCAGATTATTTAACAATAGGAAGAAAAGCAAGATATCACTCTGCAGATGAAGAATTCCCTCCTAAGCCTAAACAAGAAAATCAGAAAGCTTGTAAAGTCTTTTAAAGCAAATTATGAAACTAAAATTGCATCCCTAGCCAAGGATAAATCATAATCCAAAGTCAAAAAGGGAATGCCCAGCTATGTGCCGAACCGGTTGTAGATGAGATCACTCATACTACACCGGAAGATATCGCCAACCTGCCATATACCACCAGTCCTTTGCCTAGTATCTGTAGAGGACAATAAAAGAAACAAAAGCTCTGGAACCACGAGTAGCTATAACCATTATTTATTTCACAAGTAAAACTTTCACAGATAAAAACTGCTTCTTCAGGTATCAAGATACAGACATTTTAAAAGCCTTTTATACCACTCAAATCAGGTTATGAAACAGTCACTTAATCCATTAATTATTTAAATCTTTTAAAACCATTAAAATATTTTAAATTTAAATAAAATTGCAAATTTAAAAATAAGATAAACTCTATATATTAATTTTTAACTATTTTTTTTTCATAATTCTTTTAAAATAGTTTTTATGTTAAATGCATCATTGAACCCTAGTGAGCATTGTGAATTGAAATGTAAAATCCATTTGCTTTCTTCCCTTTTGTTTATGTGCTTCTTATCCCCTCCTCTAATGTATGTTGGAACTGTATGTAAAATCAAAAATTTAAAGGTGTGAGTTTCACCTGTATCTAATACGTCTATAGACAGCATTACTTCTCTTTTTTCTCTTTATTTCTGATACATGGCTACACATTCTTTCCTTAAATCTTTATTTTTTCCTATTTAGAAAGCAGGACAGCCATATATACAATATCCCTGCTATCGCAATTACCATATACTTGTATATAAAAAGTTTTGCCTGTTACTGGATGCATTAATGTTTTCTCTTTGTATATGTAATTTACTACACGTGTTCCTTTTCTGTTAGTTATTGGTCTTGTCATTTTCACTTGTTCCTTGTAACACAGTCTATTCTTTAGCATAGCATCTCTTTTGTACTAAATGCAAGGCCTGTTTCATAAATCTCTTTCAGTTCTGGGAGTTGAGAGTGCATTGGCCAGTATTTTTTAACAATTTCTTTAATATGGCTTTTTTTGCAATCATATGTTAAAATGTATCTGCAGCTAGTGTCCTTAGGTCTCATCTTTTTACTCCCTTTAATTGCTTCTTATTATCATTGATGTTTGAAATAATAAGTTGAAGAACTGTATGCCTATCATTTAAAACACTGTTTTTAACATGTTGCACTGCTTCCTTATTGTAACCTCTATTACAAAAGTCTGTTTCTATTTCTTCTAACTGTATTCTCATAGCTTCATCCTGTGTATTTAATCTGCATACATGTGCCATTTGCTTCCTAACCATGTTGTCAAACAAAATTAGGGTACATACCCACCTTTTGTATTTTCTTAATGTAATATCTAGAAAGTGTATCTGCCTATACTGTACATTTTTCTTAAATTTTAAAAAGATGTTGTAGTATGTAAATGTAGGACAAATTCATCCAACATATGTAATGGACCCTCCCATAATAAGAACATGGCGTCCATAAATATTTTATAAAACACCACATATTCTCAAATGGTGATAATAATATTTTAGTTTCCCAAGAATTCATAACTGTATTAGCATACGTGTCTGCCAAGGGTGTATCAATGACAACACCATTTTCTTGCTTATATACTTTTTCTTGAAACAATCTCTTAACATATCCCATATCAGACCCACATTCATATGCTTTAAGGATGTTTGACTAAGTATATTATCTTACCATATCAATTTCTTCCTTATTAGGGATGCATGTGAATAATGAATCCACATTGATGGTAACCATACAGCAAGTGAGTGGATTATCATCTTTTGTCCATTCAAAGAGTTGTTCTAAAAAATCTGTACTGTCTCTAACAATAGTGGTGGATGTAGCTAAGACTTGTTTCAACTGACCTTCTGGATACTTAGAGATGGATTCTGTGACCCATTCGCTAGATGATAGTATCGGACGTAGTGGTGGGTCAGTTTGAGACTTGTGTATTTTAGGTATCCCATAAATAATAGGGACAATAGCTGTTTCAACATACAAGTAGTCAGGCAACTCTTTTGAGATACGTCCTTGATCAAACATTTGCAAAATCAGCTCACTTACATTTCTGTGTATTCTTTTAACCCTTTCCATTGTAATATGTAGGTAGTCAGATGAACTCAACATTGTTGACATAGAATTTGGATAATTAAGTCTGTTCAACACAACACCCCCCCCCCCACCCCATCAGTAGGCTTAATAACTATACTTTCATTTGGCTATAATGATTGTATAGTAGAATATTCCTCTTTACATAAGTTATGGAAAACCCCTTTGTGTCTAGAATTAGAATAATAAAGTTCATAAGGTTTACTATCAATATATCGAAGAAAGAAAAAAAAAAGATATGAATAAGCCAAGTGTTGCACTGAAACTACACCTAAGCGAACGGCCCTATTGTCGAAAAACAGTGTTAATGCCGAAAATGTTGATAATTACATTTTACGGCATTAACAACAATGCCACCCTTGCCGTAACTCTCTAATCCCTACACCTAACATCCCGTTTATGCAGGGGGGAAAGCCCCTCTGCACCCCCCTGTGGGGGGCTGCACCCCCACACCCCCAACTTAATATTCCAACTCCGAGATTGCACTACAGTGAGGAAAGGGATGTATTTACCTAACCACACTGTACCTTGATCCCTTTACATGAGCGAACGTTATAGTTGCGAATGCACAGTCCATTCGCAAATAGGACGTTGCTCATGTAACCTGCACACATATGAAGTATTTGAACATCTGTTGTTTGAATACTTCATAGCCGTGAAATTGCACGGCAAAATTTCAGTGATAAACCGTTCATACAATTCGGTTTTGACCATTTTTTCATATGCAGATATGACATTATTAGATGCAGGAATGTATGTACTACTTATATGATATTTCGTAGGTGTAGTATTAGGCATTTGATGAAAAGTAATTTTGGTATAAAAAGGTTTCTAAAATTTCTGTATCTTGATGTCTGAAGAAGCAGTTTTTATCTGCAAAAGTTTTACTTGCAAAATAAATAATAATGGTTATAGCTACTCATGGTTCCAGAGCTATTGTTTCTTTCATTATCCTGTATTTACAGCTTCTGGATTTATACCCCAGATATTTCTGTTGTAAAATTATTATGTCTAGAGAACAGGTCATCTCTGCACTCGCGAAGGCCAAAAACACGGCCTCAGCGGGACCAGATAATATCCCAGGTTGTCTACTAAGCAATAAAAACAAGACCTAGCAGAACCACTTGGTATTCTGTTTAATCATAGCTTGAGAACTGGCTATGTTCCTGCTTAATGGAGAACAGCAACAGTAATTCCCCTACACAAATGGGAGCCATCAACTGACCCTGGGAACTAAAGACCCATACATTTAACCAGCATCATCTGCAAGGCCATGGAAAGAATTATCATGGACCTTATCAACAAGGACATAGGTGACCTCCAAATGCTGGACCCAACCTAGTTTGGCTTCGTTAAGGGTAGATCATGCTTATTAAACCTGGTAGACTTCTTTGAGAATGTCACTAAAGCCATGGACAGTGCATACAGCCCATTCAATCTTGCCAAGGCTTTCAACAAAATTCCCCACGCTGCCATCATTGAGAAACTCTCCCAGACATGGATAATCCCTTACATCACTAGATGGATAGCCAATTGGCTCACAAACAGAACACAGTCTGTCAAAATTGGTTACTCCACCTCCACCAGTAGACCCGTCAGAGTACCACAGAGGTCTGTGCTAGGCCCCTTACTGTTTGGCATCTATTTCTCAGAAGTCCAGGCCAAAGTAGATGGTCTTTAGCTCACCAGGTTTGCTGATAATTGTAAACTAGGAGCAATCATTGAGTCCCCCAACAATGTCAACATATTACAAGAAGGGCTAACACAAACAAATGATTGGTGCCAAAGCTATGGTCTAAAGCTAAATGCAAAAATGCATTATTATTCCCTTTGGCAAAACAGAATTCCCTACAAATTACAATATTGACCCCCCCCCCCCCTAGTTCTAACCTGGTAGTGTGAGACTTGGGAACACAGATTGATAGCAGTCTGAACTTTGACCACCAAGTTTCCACAGTGATAAGGAAAGCATTCTACATCGCATACCTCATAAACAAGGGTATAGCAAGGGCATAGCATCAAAGTTCAAGGGATCTTATGAATCCACTATACTCAACCCTCATCAGACCACTAATAGAGTATAATGCACCCTTTTGCATGTACCTCACCAGACACCTGCAGCAGCTGGAGAGACCTCAGAGGTTTCTCACTAAGAAAATACAGGGGCTTCAAACCATGACCTACGTGGACAGGCTGAAAGCCCTGTCACTTTATTCTGTATTGCATTCACTTTATAATTTCGAAATACTGAAATACCGAATTTCAGTATTTCAAAATCATAAAGTCGAAAGTCCATAATCCCGAAAGCACACAATTGCGAAACACACAATCACGAACACATACACACCATACACCACACAACACATACATCGTCCAACCCAACCCACACTACAACAAAAAAAATACACACAAACACAAAAACACAAACAAACAAACCTACACTACATGTAAGCAGCGGGGCAAGCACCCCCCCCACACCCCTCTACTTATATATACTAACTCCGAGATCGCACAAACAGACACAAAAAGGAAACACACACCCTCACATTTCACAGCCCCTCGCACACACACAAACATCACACATATACATACATCAGCACATCCAACACTTACACATATTCAGACACACTCAAACTCCCACACATAACCCTTACAGAACACTCACTTACCTTCAATTGCATCTACCTCCATACACGACATGAACCACGATACACTCCCAACACCGCACACCACTTACCGTAAGCCATAACAGCAAATTTGAGATATTCTAATTCACGATTATGGACTTTCGCGATTTTGAGTCTTCGACTTTATGATTTCGAAATACTGAAATTCGGTATTTCAGTATTTCGAAATTATAAAGTGAACCCTCTGTATCTTATAGGCTGCTGAGTGGTGACTTGTGTCTGGCATATAGGGCAATATGCAGCCCTGCCATAATGGAAACGCACATCCACAAGTCAAATAGCTCAAGAGTCACTCGCTCTAGGGATCTCGACCTAGTTTGTGACATTAACAGATCATGCTGGAGAGACAGATATGTCTCCCAGAGACTGCTGCTTCTCTGGAATAGACTCCCTAGTCATGTAAAACAGCGCTCCTCACTGGCCCTATTCAAAAGCAACCTAGATTGGATGAGAGATCTCTAATTAGCCCCTGGGGTGGCATCCATGTCCCTTATGGATAGGGGTAGCCGGTGTTGATCACAGACCCACTCTGTACATAAATTCGTTCTATGAACTATTAAAAAAAGAAAAAAAATGGGGATATTTGGGATTACCATGGCGAGGCTTGTAAAAGCTCTATGGCCACTAACCTAGTAATTTCCTGTGAACCTATAATTTCTCTATACCTGTTAAAATTTCTCTAACTATTAAATCATTGTCATTAACTTCTATCCATTCTTAACCAACATTTTTATATTAAGTCTAATTTGGTATAATTATTTAAATTGTATTTGCTTTCTGTATTATTTTTAAAGAGTGTAAAATTAGTATTCTTAATATGTTTTGTAACATTTTGGAGCTTTTCTCCCTGGGCTGAAAATGGACTCCTACCCAGTCAGACTTTCCTGGTAATAAAATGTCAATAAAAAATAAAAATAAATAAAATTACTGCTGGCATCATTGTGAAAACAGTAACAAAACTTCTGTCAATGGGCCATTCCACTCATCTGAACTGTTCAGTCAAAATAAACATTATACAACATATCTAGTTGATCAGTCTGCCAGCATTATTGTAAAATAGCATTTCTCTCTCCAGCATCATGCCATGTCCTCCTTCCTGTCTGTCCAGAAATGGTAGAATGTACCTGTCTCTACCCTGTCCCTTGATGTTCAAATATAAAAAAAATAATAATAATCCAAACTCATTCAGGTGCCTTCCTGCCTATATTTTAATGCTGTAAGTCCTGTACTCCAGTGACCTTGCAATGTTTAAGGTAGCATTAAAGTAAGTTGACATGATGACATCAGTTGAAAGACAGCCACCCTGGAGCGGTCGCTGTCCTATAGCACATTTTTCTTTTTCCCTTGTAAGGGCTCTTTATTTATTTTTTTAGAGTAAAGAAATGATGGTATAAATAAATAAATAAATTACATAAATAAATAAATAAATAAATAAATAAATAAAGTGTAGAAAGAATGCCTCTACAAGCACTGTAGCATAGGGCAATAGGCAGTTGCCTAGTTCATTTACACATAAGGCCAGCCCTGTCTAGCATCAATTCTATTTTAAAATTAATAACTATTTTTCATATCTAGTCTATCTGATTTTATTTCAATTGCAGTGATGTACGACATTCAAAAAGTATAAACAGACACTACATATTTTGTTGTTAAAATGTAAAGCAGGCCTAGCAGTTGCATACTTTTAGGACTATAACAGTGTCAGGAAATTGTGATCCAGACATCATCTATGTGATTAATTTGCTGATCAATCAAACTTGTCCAGCTTAGGTATACTAAGTCGGCAACACTCAATTAATTTTGCATATTAGCTTGCCTTTCTCTCTGCTTCTCTACTCTCCTCCCCATTAACATATTGTTGTAGATGATTCATTGATCAAAAGTAAACCAAATACAAAGGCTTTTGTCTTGGTATATTTGTAAAATCACATTTTGCAATTGAAAAGTATAATGACAGTTATTCAAGAGGTGATATCCCACAGATGACATTTGGAAAATCTGACATAAAATATTGAATTTCAATAAACTTAAGAAATATTTGTCAAATTAAGCAGAAATGTAAACTGCTTCCTGTAGTACAGGCTTTGAGTCATTTGACCTCCATTTGCTTACTGTGTTATTCCAGGGAAGTCACTTAGCCAGACTGTACTCTGAGGTAACTGGGAAATTGAACTTGGCTCCTCAATCTCAGACTGCATGCATAGTAAGTTCTTATGACCTTATTCTTTTCACAGGTAGTAATATTTTTGGGAAAATTTCTTTCAGCAGTATACACCTTTGTCTGTATTATGAAGTGGGCAATGTCCCATAGATGACATTTTGTAGATGCACTGCAGACATGTTGAACTTTATTAAAACTCCAAGGAAGTGCTCACCAAATTAAACATGATCATAACACTTGGAATGGGGGAAAAACATAAAAATCCAAAACTTTTCTTGTGTCTTTACATCATGAAGTCAGAAGTGTCATTGTGCAATGCTATGTGAAATTACATTTCCTGTCGAAAAACAAACTTCTGGGATGCAAATGTGCAAGGAAATCTTGGTTATTTAAGAGATTAGGTATACATGTGACATTTTGCAAATTTCATGTAAAGACGTTAAACTTCAGTAAAGTTACAGTGAAATACTTGCAGCATTAAACATAGATTATTGACTTTTACGGCCAGTAATGCTTTAGTACAAAATGTTTTGAATGCCTGTCTTATATAGCTACTGTACAACATATACATGGGGCATTGCTATGCTATCAATACTACAGATGGGAACAAACGTTTTGTGCACTACAAAACCATTTATGTTTACTGTGGCTGAAAAAGTGTTAATGAACATAAGGAGAAGTGATTGCAATACCATTTTGGAAAAATGGGAGCTGTATTTGCAGCTGAAGTTAGAGGCTATCCACCCCCTGGTCTTAATGATAACATAAATTTAAAATGCTTTCTGAAACTGAAACTGCTTTGAGTAGTATAAGACTGTTACTACACCACTATATCTTTGTGCACATATTTAAACATGGTAAAAATCATAAAAAAATATTATTTTTTGAACAAGAAACATAGGCAATCATGCATGCATATAAATGAAAACAAACCATTGTCACATAATTTTAGTTACTAACATTATACATCACAAACCATATTGACATAAGTTTAGTTGCAAATATTATTCATCATTTATAATCTACCCAGTTATTATCAGTAAAACATTACATAACTCGTTCAAATCCTGCCTTCTTTTGAACCTCGTTCCTCCTTTGCATGTATTGTTCCCACAATTCCCATTTTTTCTATGTAATTTGCTCCTACCTTTTCTAAAGATCCCAATTCCAGTTGATTTATCTCTGTTATTATATTCACTACATCTAGTAAAGTTGATTTAGACTTCGATTACCATTTTCTAGTAATTGCTTTTTTGGCAGCCACTATAATTAGACTAAGCAAGGCCTTAGTACTGGAGAATACACCGGAAACTGCCATTTGGACATGCCTGAATAGGTAGAGTGAGCTGTTTTTCTCAAAAACTGAGGGTAATGCTACTCAATGCCAGAAGTCTAAACCTCAAAATGCACACACTCGAGGCACTCCTCAGTATGGAGAACATTGATATCTGTGCAGTAACAGAAACCTGGTTTAAGACTCCAGAGAGCACCCCAGCACTACCAGGCTATAACTTATACCATACCTTTCGGCCACAGAACCCGGACCAAAACACAAATGATGACACAAGAATGATGCCACAATACAGAGACAAAATGATCAGCTTTAATAATTGGCTTAATTACTGGTGTCATTCTAAGGGGATCCAATGTCTGTCTGCCTGGGATGACATGCTTGACAAGCCACGCTGCTTCGCAAGGGACGGCTTGCACCTGTCACCCCTGGGCTTCCGGATATTGGCAAAGGCTCTTGCCACCCCCATAGTGCCTTTTTTAGGCAAGGCTCAAATGATAAACCTACCGCCCTAGAAAACAAAAATGGAGAAAAACTAAGGGTAATACTGCTCAATGCCAGAAGTCTAAACCTCAAGATGCACGCCCTCGAAGCCCTCCTCAGTATGGAGAACATCGATGTCTGTGCTGTGACTGAAACCTGGTTCAAGGCTCCTGAGAGCACCCCAGCACTATCAGTTTATACCTCATATCATGCGTTCCGGCCCCAAAATCCAGACCGAACCACAAAAGGAAGGGGAGTATCCATATTCATAAAGGATACCCACACCTCCAGGTTAGTGGCAACGCACGAAGCATCGGAGACCATCCAGGTGCAATTAACCATAGGTAAAACTGCCCTACAGTTTGTAGCATGCTACAGACCACCTTCTCAAACTCAGGAAACCCACACAGCCTTCCTGAAGACACTGGAGAGTATGAATGTCTCTCCAAACACCATCATATTGGGTGACTTCAACTACCCAAACATAGACTGGGAACATTACTCAAGCCCCAACACCCTAACCCAAAGGTTCCTGGAGTTCATAAACTCAAATGCTATGGAACAACTAGTCACCATTCCCACAAGAGGAGAAAATATACTAGACCTGATCATCACAAACATGGGGACAAAATGCTCCACACGAAGTATATCCCTCATTGGTGAGATCAGACCATAAATTAATCTCATTGGAGATCCACATCCCGCCCCACCCCAGCAAAAGACCACAGTGAAGAACTTCTCAAAAGCAAACTTCACACTTCTTAAGATTGGAGTGGTATCCTTCAAGGCACCGAGCCAGTGGAAACCACAACCCATGCTGCTGAAACCCTTACAAATGCCTTCTACGAGCACCTCCAGGAATGTATGGATCAAGCAATCCCTAATAAAATCAAGACCCTTTCCACCAAAGGCAGGCGCCCGGTCTGGTGGACCCCAGCCATAAACAAACTCTACAACAAGAGGAGAAAGCTACTACATGACAGAGCAAAATCCCTAAAAGGGAAGGCATCTCTGATCAATACTAGCAAAAAACTACGATCACTCATAAAATCATCCAAGGCCAACTTTGAGAGAAACATCGCTAATGACACAAAAGACAATCATAAGGCCTTCTTTAGCTATGTTAGAAACCTGGGTGGAAACTCCCAAATATGCTCAGAATTAGTCCAAAATGATAAAAAAATCACTGAACCCACAGACATTGCCAACATACTGGCAGACAGGTTCAGTGCAAATTTCTCCCCTCCCTCCCCAAAAGGAGAAATATCTATCCCACCAGAGTCTAGCCTTCCAAACATCTCAGATGCCCAGGTGAGAGCTGCTCTCTCTAAAGCAAAAAACACAGCATCAATGGGACCGGACGGTGTCCCCGGCTGTGTGCTACACGAACACAATGAGGAACTAAACCCACATATAAGGCTGCTGTTTAATCTTAGCCTTACTACAGGATACGTACCCAAAGAATGGCGTACGGCAACTGCGGTCCCACTCCACAAAGGCGGTGCTTCTACGGACCCTGAAAATTACCGCCCCATAAGCTTGACGAGCCTTGTCTGCAAAGCTATGGAGAGGATCATAATTGAACTCATAAATAAAGACATTGGGGACCTGCAGACACTGGATCCTACCCAATTTGGCTTTGTCAAGGGCAGATCCTGCCTCTTGAACTTGGTCGACTTTTTCGAAACAGTCACTAAGGCCATTGATGAGGGTAAGGCAGTTCACACAGCCTACCTTGACCTAGCAAAAGTGTTCGACACAATACCCCACTCGGGCATCATAGAAAAGCTCACCAGCTTAGATGTAAACCCATATGTCACAAGATGGGTTGCAAACTGGCTCAAGGACAGAACACACAGGGTTAGAGTTGCTGGTGCCATGTCAGACTCTAAGCCGGTCACAAGCAGTGTCCCACAGGGCTCAGTCCTGGGCCACCTCTTGTTCGGCATTTATTTTTCTGAAGTGCAGGCAAACATAGGGGATTGTGGCTGACAAAATTTGCAGATGACTGCAAACTGGGCACCATAATTGACACTCCATCAGACACAGACATCCTCCAGAGAGGTCTCATAGAAATGGATAACTGATGCCAGAGCCATGGCCTTAAGCTAAATGCCAAAAAATGTATAGTCATACCCTTTGGGAAAAACAAGGTAACCCCTAATTACCACATAGGTGGTAATCCATTAAACACGGAAGAAGTTATCAGGGACCTGGGGACCCAAGTTGACAGTAACCTCTCTTTTGACACTCACATTGCCAAAGTGGTTAGGAAGACCTTCTACATTGCCCACCTGATCATGAAGGGATTCACATCCAGATCAGGAGAGGTCATTGTACCCTGTACTCTTCACTTATCAGACCAATGATTGAGTACAACGCCCCATTCGAATGTACCTTACCCGACACCTGCAGCAGTAGGAAAGACCCCAAAGTTCCTCACCAAAAGGATAAAGGGGCTCAAACATATGTCATACGATGCCCAACTGAAGAAACTCCAGCTCTATTCAGTCGCATACCGTCTACTCAGAGGTGATCTGTGCCTGACATACAAGGCCATGTCCAACCCGGAATTAATGGACATGCTCCACCTCAAAAAATCCAAATCCACCAGAGCCACGAGAGCAAGAGACTTAAACCTCAACACGGATATAAATAGGACGTGCTGGAGGGACAGATTCATCACCCAGAGACTCCCTACACTATGGAACAGAATCCCAGTCCATGTGAGGCAGAGCCCCTCACTGACTCTGTTCAAGAGAAATCTTGACGAGTGGATGGGAGATCGTAGGTTTACCCCGGGAATCATCTCTGTGTCACTGCTGGACAGAGGCACAGCAAACTAATGGGTATAGTATTCTCATCCTAAGGGGTGGTGAAAGCCACACACACTCTGGCTAGGCTTATAAATGCCCTAGGGCAGATAGCCTAATATGAACCTATGAACCTATAAAAGGTGGGGGTGTATCCATATTCATCAAGGATACTCACACCTCCAGGTTAGTGGTGCAGCATGATGCATCAGAGATCATCCAAGTGCAACTAACAACGGGCAACACTGCATTCCAAATTGTAGCTTGCTATAGATCACCCACCATGACCCAGGACCCCCATTCTGCATTTTTGGAGATACTGGGAAATATGAAGGTCCTACCAAACACCCTAATACTGGGTGATTTCAACTACCCAAACATTAATTGGGAGAACTACTCAAGTACTAACTCCCTTGCCCAGTGCTTCTTAGAATTTATAAACTCGAACGCCCTGGATCAACTGGTCGACACCCCCACCAGAGGGAACAACATATTGGACCTGGTCATCACCAACATGGGAGACCGGTGTTCCACACCTGACGTCAACCCCTCGCTGTTTAGATCAGACCATAGACTAATCACTCTGGATATTCACATTCCTCCCCCAACCCCAATCAAGGAAACCACCATGAAAAACTTTTCAAAAGCAAACTTCACGTTGCTTAAGACCAAGGTGGAAAGGTTCACATCCCCCATGCCAATAGACAATGCTGTCCAAGCTGATGAAACCTATACTAAGGCACTCTATGATCATCTGCAGGAATGCATGGATCGTGCTATCCCAAGTAAAACCAAGACTCACTCCTCCAAGAAAAGGAAACCAGTCTGGTGGACCCCTGCCATAAACAGGCTCTACAATAGAAGGAGGAAACTAGTACAGATAAGAGCAAAATCCCTACAAGGAAAGACATCCCTGATCAGTATCAGCAGGAAACTACGATCCCTCATTAAATCATCCAAGGCTAGCTTTGAAAGAAAAATTGCCAAGGACTCCAAAGATAACCACAAAGCGTTCTTTAGCTATGTCAAGAACCTAAGTGGAAACTCTCAGATCTGCTCTGAGTTGGTGCAGAATGACACAAAATACACTGAACCGACTGATATTGCCAACATTTTGGCAGACAGGTTCAGTGCAAACTTCACACCCCTCTCATCCCCTAAAGGGCCCATAACCATACCAGAAGAATGTAAGGCCTCGGCAATCACTGACACACAGGTTAAAACAGCCCTATCCAAAGCCAAAAACACAGCCTCAATGGAACCGGACGGTGTCCCAGGCTGTGTCTTACAAGAGCTCCAAAATGAACTAACCCCTCACCTAAACACACTGTTCAAACTCAGCCTCTCTACAGACTACGTACCCACAGAATGGCGCACAGCAACAGTTATCCCACTCCGCAAAGGTGGCACCACAGTGGACCCCGGGAACTATCTCCCTATAAGCCTGACTAGCCTGGTCTGCAAGGCTATGAAGCGTATCATCATGGAACTCATTAGCAGAGACACTGGGAACCTCCAAACTTTGGACCCCACCCAGTTTGGCTTTGTTAAGGGCAGATCATGCATCCTAAACCTGGTGGACTTCTTTGATACAGTTACCAAGGCATTAGATGAGGGTAAGGAGGTCCACACAGCCTACCTAGACCTTGCAAAGGCTTAAGACACCATTCCCCATTCTGGTATTATAGACAAACTTACCAACCTGAACATTAACCCCTACGTCACGAGATGGGTTGCAAATTGGATCACTGACAGAACCCACACGGTGAGAGTTGCAGACTCTAGGTCCGACTCTAAACCGGTTACAAGTGGCGTCCCCCAGGGCTCAGTCCTAGGACCCCTCCTGTTCAGTATATACTTCTCAGAGGTACAGACAAACACAGGAGGACTTTAGCTGACTAAGTTTGCAGACGACTGCAAACTAGGGGCCATAATTGATTCTCTGGCTGATACAGACACCCTCCAGAAGGGACTAACTGAGACGGATACTTGGTGTCAAAATCATGGCCTCAAGCTGAATGCAAAAAAGTGCATTGTCATCCCCTTTGAAAAAAAACAAAGTATCCGTGAACTACCACATAGGTGGTAGTCCTCTAAATACAGAAAAAGCAATAAGGGGTCTGAGGACCGAAGTAGTAACAATCTCTCCTTTGATAATCATATTGCCAAGGTGGTTAGAAAATCTTTCTACGTGGCCCACCTAATCTCAAAAGGGTTAGCATCCAGAACAAAGGAGGTTATTGTGCCTCTCTACTCATCACTTATTAGAACCATAGAATACAACGCCCCATTTGGGATGTACCTTACAAGACACCTGCAACAGCTGGAAAGACCACAGAAGTACCTCACCAAGAGGATTACTGGCCTCAAACAGATGACCTATGCAGCCCGACTAAAGAAACTCCAGCTGCACTTGGTTGCATACCGCTTACTCAGAGGTGATCTCTGCTTGACATACAAGGCCATGTCCAACCCAGAATTGATGGATATGCTCCACCTAAAAAAAACAAATCCCTGAGAGCCACACGCGCTAGAGATATAAACCTTACCACAATGATAAATAGGACGTGCTAGAGGGATAGATTCCTGACCCAGTGACTCCCCATGCTTTGGAACAAGATTCCAGTATACATCAGGCAGAACCCCTCACTAGCACTCTTCAAGAGAAACCTTGACGGGTGGATGGGAAACAGAAAATTTACCCCGGGGATCACTGCAGTGGCTCTGCTGGACAGAGGCGCAGGGAACTAATCTAAAGGGGTAGCGAAAGCCAAAACACTCTGGCTAGGCTTATAAATGCTCTTGGGCAGATAGCCTAGTACTTACCTATGAACCTATGAAAATGTTAATATTTTTTTGTAAACTGGCAAATTTTATTATTTTGTTAATTGGTTTGTTATTATTCTCATAATGTCTTTTATTGGAAGTAATCTTGTGACATCACATTGGAGGGCTGTTTATATGACGGAAGTTTTTATACTCTATCTCTGATGAAGTTCCAAATAAACCAGGACAAAAGCGTTTAAATAGAGTTGTTGGTTGAGTTTTCTCTTGTTACAGTTGGTGTTAGTTATCATTGATTTGGTCAGTGTGTGCCGCGTTGTGTTTGATATACAAGAGGATCAGTTATTCAGTTGTTCTTTTTCCTCTGGTTTGGAGTCTGTTTTTTCATATGTATATATCTATGTACACACACACACGCACGCACACAGACACACACACACACAGACACACACACACGCACGCACACACACGCGCACACACACACAGACACACACACACAGACACACACACACAGACACACACACAGACACACACACACACACACACACACACACACACACACACACACACACACACACACACACACACACACTATTATAGCATCCAAAATAAAGATGAGAACAGTACGGACACATACAAAGGTTTGTACAATATACAAGTCGTCTATGTAGTGCGGTTAAAAAGTGCTGATTCTGATTATATCGGTATTTTAGAAAACCAGGAGCTATATTGGCAGCTGTTTGAAAGTAATCATTACTCTGGTCTTAATTACCAAACAAATTTCAAATGTTTTCTTAACCTGATATCCCATCAAATAGTATAACAGTAGTGATATCCCACTTACATGTTTTTATGTTTTCTTTTTTGGTGTACATACCTAAAAATGGTAACGTATATTATTTATGGAACACAAGTGATTTTCAGATGCTGTAAGCAAAGTTTTATGGAATAAGTTTAAATGTTACAATATTTTAATTTGAAAGCTAATTCAATCATTGAAATAATTTGAGAAATATTTACATATTACATAAAGTCTTTTAGAATATATGTGTTTGTTATATACTGATTTGTTCTGAAGACGTACTTTTGTTATAATGAAAGGAAAGTGCTAAATTAATTTCATTGTTTATTTTGTAGTTAAAATGTTTTTGCCATCTATGTTTGCATAGATTTTTTGTTGTTTTAGTGTTGAGTACATTTATATTCAGTCTTGGTTTCAGTATTAGATTTGTTTTTGTATTTAGATCTTGCAGTAGAGCCAATAAAATGTAAAAAAAAAAAAAAACATTCTGGGACATGTAGATAGTGGCAGTTAGGATCATGATGATTACATCACTGAAGCAACCATTTGTCAAATGTAAATATCCAATTACTGTAATTTCTGAGGCCTAAAATGAGTCCTTTATATGCAGAACACCACCACCACATATTTTGTGCTGTCTGTCATCCCCCAGTAGGATGTAACCAGGGATGTGAACTTCGCTGTTGAAGATAAAAGACTTAAACCAAGTTTCTGATGCTCCAAGGATATCAGGAATACATAGTCTATCATGGAAAAATAACAGACTCCTTCTGGAGCTATTAAGAGAAAACTTGGTGAAATGTTCAGTTCACATACAAAATGTTAAATTTTCCTTTGCAAAGGGAGTGCAGAATCAATATTACTTCAGTCTGACATGCAGTCTACAAGAAGCAATATAAGAGAGCACTAACAACCCTTGAAAACTGACATATATAATCACAAAAGTCAGGGGGTTGAGCTCCTTTATTCAAATCACAATTAAAAAAAATATTTTTTTTTCAGAATTTTATTTTTATTTTTATTCCTATTATGCTGAGTGGGTTTAACCTTACTAGGCTAACGACCTATTTTCAAGGGAAACCCTAAGAGGTATTCATACTGACTAGGAGAAGTTTGGGTAGAGAACCAGATAAATTACCCTGCTGTGTTGATGGTACTGAAAAGGCAGCTAATATGCAGTCATGTTGGATTGCAGGTAATGAGGGGTAGCAGAGTCCAGCTTCAATATTCAGGGATAATGTGAAAAAAGTGTGCCTATGCAATCACTCAGAACATGGAAGATAAAGAGATAGTTTTAAGTACTTGAGTTTGCAGCAGTAGATGTCAGTTCAAACTCTCACGCTACTACATAAGAGTGGTTGTGATGTACAGACGAATAGGAAGGAGAAAGTAGATCTGGGCATTCTTCATATCAATCCAAAACTGTATTTACTGAGCAGACTGTTGTATCATGTCCTTATTTTGCTGCAGAGATTGCAAGGACTAATGAGATTTCTGTTCTTCAGGAACAAAGAAATGTTTTTCATTTTCATTATAGGGGTTCTTAGGCTTCTCCACTGGACAAGTACTTTTCTGGAGATAAATCAATTGTTCTGCTGGGCTTCCAGGTTCGGCACATTAGAACTCTTTTTCACATGCCCAGAGAACATTTCTATGGTATGTCTTTCAAAATTATTTTTGACTATAATTTGTGCTTGTAGAAATTACAAACACTGTTTTCCCATGGGATCAGATTCTTTTTCATGAACTGGTGTCTAATAAAAGAATATTGCTACATTTTTAAAGAGCCAACCACAGACCCACAACTGTTCTTAAAATAGGTGTTAATCTCCACAAAACTAAAACCAGAAACACCAGGGCCAGAGCAGTATTAGTAGTGCTTAAGAACTTTATTTTACACTTTCGTTCGTACTAAACCAAAATTCTTCAGATTAAAAACAACAAGGAAGTCCAAGTACTGAAATATCCTGTATAAATCAGAAAAACAGTTACCACTGCCATTAAAGACACATATATATTATAAAAAAATCTATTTGATAAATACAAAAAAGTGACTAAATATACTTTGTGCTTGTGTACTTTATAAACCTTCTCTTAGTTAAAACACATCAAATATTAATAGTTTCATTCAAGCCAGGACTGCATTCTGCTTTTAATCTTAGTTGCAATTCAGTTTCCTTTAGATCTAGGTTGGCTCTAATATTAAATAAATTGAAGTTCTTAAATGCTAAATCACTCTATCCCCAGTGTCTGTGGTTTTAGTTTAATTTGTTAAAGAGATTTTAACTAACCTACACTTATGAACTGATTTCATGTAAGAATATGATGAAGAATACTTTGTAAAATGTTTGGGTTACGGATGGGGGGAGGTTGGGAAGAGTGCCTATACACTGCAGAAAAAGAGGTTGTGTCATTTAAAGTATGAAATCACTGTGAAAGGTTGGACTTGATTGCCAAATATAGAGGATGGCCTTATAGGCATTATATCTGCCAAAATAACCCTCATTTTAGTAGACAGTTGCCCTGATCATGTTTATACATGATGCGAACAAAAAGGGTACTTTGCATGGGAGTATTAACCCAAATATACTAGGTGTGAGGACTTTAGTTATTTTTGGCTTGACTGTTATATTAAAAGATGATGTGAAAATTCTCAGGCTGTTTTGCAGAATGTGGATCAGGTAGAATAGACTGCAGTTACACTAGAGATACAACAGCATGCTGTACCTGTTGAATGGTTTAGGGGCATTACAGCTGAAGAAGGGGTGGGTATTGCCTCACACCTTAATACCCTTGATGTGCTTCACAGTTGTGAGTACACTTTTACAGGAGAAGAAAGAGGGGAAGGTGATAATTCTGGATGGGATTACCTGAGTGAAGAAAAGGCATCAAGGAGTAGTAGATGGATAGGTAATGTGAAATAAACATTTTATCTCTCCAAGTTCATAATTTAAAGGTGGAACACTGCAGATTGTCTATTCTTGATTAGGTAAATGATCAGGAAAGTGATGATTCTTGAGAAATAGGATATTTTTTTCTTACAGCAAAGATGGAGAGATTGTATGCTTTGGTATAGGAGTCTTTTTTTCAATTTGGGGAATCTTCTTGAGTATTTTTAATCAATATCAGGGGGTTAGTGGTAGAGGATTGTGGTGCTGATGTTAAAGGCCATCTTTTGTATACTGATCAGAGGGTGGAGTTTTATAGATTTCAGTTGCGTTCTTTGTATGCAATTTTGGATGGAACACAGAGACACAGTAGAGTGTATAGTGAGCTAAGCAATTACATGTTGTATAAGAAGCATTGTTTATGAGTGGGGCATTACAAATGTAAATTATGACAGGCTGCGTAGCAAAATGAAGGATGTTGCCTTGGCTTTGTATTTAATGGTGTACAGAGACTTAAGCTTGATTGGCATAGAGAAAAGTGTGTATTTCAAAAGGTTCCTTTGTTTCTAAAATTGATTTTGAATGACTTCCACCTGAATAGATAAAACTTTGTTGTGATGCATACAAGTTTTTTTTCAGATCATAAGGCTTTATTGGGGGTTGTTGGACATAACAGAATGCTTAAGATGTGCACAGAGGCATACAAATATAGGGGTGGTGGGTGCGGTCCTAGTTGCAAACAGTAAGGGGGTGCAGCCTTGCCTTTTAAAAGCTTTTCACAATTTAAATGTGAAAAGTTTAAATAGAACCAGGGCCGGATCCTTTAAGGGTGCTCGTCTTCAAGAACGCCCACTGGCTGTGCATCCCTGTGTGTATTGATATATGCATCTGTTACTTACTCATTTTCAGTGTGCTGCATGGAATTTTAATTCAAGACATTCGTGCTGGTGTGTTGCTTAAGAAAAATACACTCTGTCTGTGCTTCCTTGCATGTGTTGCTTACTCCTTTCCTGTGTTCTGTTTGCAATTTAAATACAAGATGTTTTTGCTGGTGTGTTGCTTTTGTGTGTGTCAGGTTAGTTCATTTCCTCAGGCTCAAACCCTGTACCTTGCTTACAGGAAACATGAGACTGAATCCTCTACACCAACTACCAAACTAATAAAACATGACTTTGGTGCATTTTCAAGGAATTGTACGTTTTACTGCACTTTTAAGGAATTATGTGCTTGAGGTTTACTGCTGCTCATGCTAAGTCTGTTTTCAGTGTGCAACTATTTTGTTTAGCAGATGGTCGTAGCATAACAGGTACACTTGCTTTTGCTGCAGAAGGCTGTGGATTGTATTCCCACAGCATGTAAATGTATTGCTGATACTGTGTTGTACTTTAAGGGGAAGTGAGGTGGGGATGCGGATGCGGAAGTCCTGTGTCCTGCTTTGGATGAGATCCTAGTAACTATGAACCTGTTCTCTGTTTGCCATCCATTCCTTATTGCAGTATTACCAGCTTACCAATTGTTTTTTTTTAACATAACACAGGTAATTTATTCTTCAAGAGTAGCAGCCACTTTATTTGTGGATGAAATACTGAAATATAAAGTTATTTGCTAGTAGCAACCTCTTCATTAGTTACAGACCTCATTAATGTGGAATTATTCAGATGACTTTTACTTCTGTAGAGATTGCACATATTGACTGGTAATGGGGAATTGTAATGACAGAAGTCTGACTGGCCTTTTATGGTTGAAGTGTTCTGAAATGGTCATTTTTTTCATGATTGGGTCATACGTTTTGTTTCATTGGTTAACTGGAAAATTGTTCAAAACTACAAATTTAAAAACACAGTCTTAACAAGTGGTGCTGTATTATACAAGGAATACAGCTTAATACAATCAGGATGGTGAGTCAAACAATGCATGCACGTATACATGGTCCTAGAAATTTGTGCAAGAGGCCTATGGTTTGAAAACAGCCCAAAAGTAAACATAATCCACCACTGCCCAGATGCATTTTCTTTGAATGTGTGTTTCAATGAATGTGAGTTTCAGAGGTAGAGACGTTTACTGTTAATGCTAAGTCTGTTTTCATCATGAGACTGTATTGTTTTATTTAGCAAATGTTTATCAGTGTTTGTGCTATAAATTTTGAAACAGCAGTTTTAAATGAAATCTAAATATCTGTAATCATTATAGAAGTAAAGAAGAAAATAGTATGTACACTGAGAGGTTTGAACAGTGTTTATGTGTGTGATTGTTTGGGTGTGTGTGTGTGTGTGTGTGTATGTGATTGTGTGGGTTTGTGTGGAAGGCCCGATCCATTACTCTGCCTAGTGCCCCATTTGACAATGATCTAGCTCTGAAGCACTTTGTCTCTTCCTCTTGTGTGCATCTGTGTGTCCATGAGTGAAAATGTGGTACAGGATTGGAGGACACTTGGAAGGAACTACTAACAAGAACGGAGAGAACTGCGATTATTTTAAAAATTAACAGCAGCCTTCTCATGGTAGTACAGTGCAGTAGAGAGTTTTGCAGTGGAAAAGTTTTTTTTCTTTTTGTTTAACTGAACCCTGTGAACTGGATTAATCACAGCAAGTGAATCAACCAGAGCATTGTGGACTACTGGACTGAAGGTAAGTATTTTTTTAAATGTGACTATAACCAGATTTTCTTTCTTATTTTTAGAGAGGGGAAGGGGGATGGTGGCTGGCTAGTCTAGTGTGTGTGTAAAAGTGTGTGCGCACGCGCACGTGTGTGTGTTTCCAATTTTTTTTTTTTAATTTTAAAGTTTGGCTTCTGTGTGTGTGTGTGTGTGTGTGTGTGTGTGTGTGTGTGTGTGTGTGTGTGTGTGTGTGTGTGTGTGTGTGTGTGTGTATAGTGTGCACACATGCAAGCATTTGTTTATGTTCTTTTTTTTTTCATTGTACTCTTTTTCCCTCTTTTTGTTTTGGTGGGGTGAGAGGTAGCTAGCTGGGCTGTGAAATAAAATAACTTGCCTGTTTACTTGCTTATCTTAAATTCTGTCATTAATGCTGGCAGGTAAATATTTGTGTTAATAAAGTGGAATAGTTCTATCTCTTTTTTGGGGGGAGGGTTGGCCACCTGTGGTGTGGATGAATGTTACTTCTCCTTTTCAATTGGTCGGTTTAAATTCCAGCCTTAAGGTGCATCTGTGAGAATAAATCTGAATATTTTCTTTTTTTTGGGGGGGGGGTGGCAGTAACTTTGCCCTTTTCATATTCTTTTATAGACAGGCTAGTGTGCATTTGTGTGAAATAAATTTAATTTTTTTGGTTGGGGTGGCTAGCTGTGCTATGGGAACTTATCCTCTTCATTTATTCAACTTAAAGTCTGGTATTAAAGGCTGGCTAGTGTGTTTTTGCACGAACTAAATTGGAATATTTAAGATTTTTTTTTATTTTCTTGGGAGGGGGTGGCTAGCTGTGTTGCTGATGAAATAACTGGTGCTCAGTTTAAAGTCAGGCATTAATGGCTAGTGTACGTTTATGTGAAATAAATTGCAGTATTGTATGAAACACATTTCAAACTGTGTTTCATTTTACAGAATGTTCTTGTATTTCCCTAATATGTTTGGTCTGCAAGTTACTCTCATATTATTTGCTTAGCTTATAGTCTTCCTTTACATGACTAGTGTGCATCTGCATGAAATATGCTGCAATCTTTCTGTCTCTCTCTCTGGGTGCTGTATTTGTATAACCAAGTTGAAACTCTTCCTGATTTTGCAGAATGTCTGTAAGTTTGCTTCATCTTGATCTGTTCTCACTCGAATTTGGGGTCAGCTGTCCACATAAGTTACCAAATTCCAGACTACTGGATGAACACTTGGGTATGTTGTCAGTGTCACACTCAACTTTACAAAGGAGATGATAATGCATTTTTGACATTTAGCTTATTCTGACACTAGTTATTTGTTTGGGACAAGCCTTCCTGTAGGATGGCTGTGTCTTTTGGGGATTTGATCACTGCTCCTAGCTTGCTCCTTACTGACTATTATTTTGTTTCATTTCATGATCATTACTAAAAACAACAACTGTCATAGAGGAGGAGGTGTTAGGAAACCATCTGTGTGTGTGTGGGGGGGGGGTTAAAAAGGTCTGCTCTGGGTGTCAGATATGCTAGGTGTGCCAGTGGTTGGGCATGGCTTCAGTAGATTCACTTTTGCTATTTATTTCATGAAAGGTATTTTGGATATTTTAATATGTTATTATATGATGATCATGAAGGGATGAGAGATTTTATGCTACTTGGATAGATTGGTGGGCTGTGTGTTTTTAAATAAAAGCTTTAATATTATTTTAGCTTTGTTTTACAATTGAAATTGAAGGACTGTGCCTTTCATGACCAGAAGAGAGTGGAAACATTACATGTTAATATGGGAAATGAGGGATATGTTTGGTGGTCAGTTGTTTGCTAAATGGTTTGTTGAGTTTTGATGGGAATGATTGCAGAGAGACTTAAAAAAACAGAAGGCAGGGGGTCTAAACATGTTGAGTTTTAAATGTTTTCTTAGTTCCTTATGGGCATTTTTTTAGCCTCTTCCATGAGGAGCTTGGGGTTTAGAATGATTCTTAAAGTGGTGGTATGAAGCATTTTGGGAGAAGTGACAAGAAGAAAAATCACTGGAAATTATCTATGGTGAAGGATGCTGTGAAGGAGTTCGCTAAGAAATTTCTTAAATGGAAAATTGCTTTTGCAGACTCTGTTTAGTAGGAAGGCCTGGTATGCTTAGTTTTTTAGTGTGAAACTTTAGGATATATATCATAAGGTTGCTCTAAAGAGCATTTGGCATTGACTGCTTACTTCTTGATGGAATAAAATGCAATCTGAATACTAAAAATAATCATCAGTAATACATTCAATACTATGTATTTTACTGTGTACTTTTCCACATTTCCCATTATACAGATTATTGTATATTTTGTTAAAATTTTGTAACACTTTATTTGCATCATCAACTGCACTATCATCTATGTTAATGGCAGAGTTTCAATCATTTAAATTAACATTTTTGCAGGACTCTAATAATTTTAAAATGCAAGCTTTGAGTATAAACAAAAGTAAACCTAACAATATTATTGTTATAGATATAAGCATGAAAAGATTTGGGATCCTTCCTTCCCATCCATAAAAAAAGTTGGTTGACCATGCTCATTGGGAGCTATCAGCTTTTCTGGCATGTGAGGTGACTATGGATGACACCAGCATTATCAGGAATAAACAAACAGCACTCTATTTGGATGAGTGCTAATGTACCCCCTTTAGAAGCAAGGGTGAAATCAAGTGCCATACGATTTTGTATCACCACACTGTTCATTGCTGTCAGTTCTTCTGTTATCAAATTTATAAAGTCAGAATGGAATTAATTAAAATCTCTAGGAGCTTGGAAAATTTGTTAAGTTCCCAGATAGACTTCACCACTTCATAAACAAGAATAATTCCTGCCCAAGAAATTACATCATCACAAAGATCCATGCGAGCAAGCCCTTTAAAAGCAATGTGTTGCACAGCAATAATATATACCCCGGAAGCATCTATTTTACCATCTAGTTTAGGAATGTCTTTAGTGTCTCTCTTGCGAGGAGCATTACAATTTTTTCTTTCAGTAAAGCAGCAATATGAGCAATATAACAACTAAGCCAATCTGTAGGTTGCTAGAGATAAGTTTGATTTCTTACAAATATAATAATAATGCTGCCATGCTCTTTTTTTCCAGCCCCACCAAAAACTTTAAGTAATATTGCAAATATTAATTCTGACAAAAAGTGTTCCATTTTTATAATAACAAATAAATCATTTAGCAGCCATTGCTCGTTGAAGTGGCATTACAGTAAAGGGATTTAAAACATGTTTATTTTTTGATTTTTTAGCAAGAGAAATAAGATAAAATGTGGTGTGAAGTTCAGAATCAGCCACAGGTATAGGAATTAATGGAATACCCCCACTGTGTGCAGTAGGAATAAAAAACAGCAATTACTAACGTTAAGGGTTTGTGCATATGTATGCAGGGCAGCAGTAAAAGTATTAAATTGAGGATGCTATTCAGGTGCTCTTGCTGCTTTTTTGGTCAAGTGCCTTTCTCTATTTGTAACAGAGCAAGGATTTCTACTAGGAAATGATTTAGTGCAGAAGATGAAGCACTCACAGTTTCAGATGGCAAAAGAAATCGAAACAAAATTATGATAAAAAGCACAATGGTTATTGTCATGACTGTATGTAAATTTTTAGGGATGTGGGTGGCAGGCATTTTCATTGGCCTTCCCATAAGAATTTCATGAGGTCACAATTTCTTAGGAGCAATTACTGCACTTCTAATACTAAACAAACCTAAAGACAATACTGCTGGCCATTTAAGACCAGATTTGTCACAGACTTTAGTCTAAGATTAATGGTTTGATTAGCTGTCTTTACTATTTTAGAAGCTTGTGGTCTATAAAGACAATGAAAATTTAACCTAACACCCAAAGCCTTTCAAATTTGTTGCGTTATTTAACTAGTAAAATGAGATCCCTGATCTGATTGTATGCTACAGGGAACCTCAAATCTAGAATCAGTTATGCCAATAGTTTTTAGTTAGGGTATGTGCATCATTTTTTTGCACACAGATAAGCTTTTACCCAGTTGTTAAAAATGTCAACAAAATCAGTGCGTATTTCAAATTCTGCACTTGGGGAAGTTCAGTAAAATCCCACTGAAGGGAGCAAAAAGGTTTTCAAGGCTTTTCTATTGATTTGGACACATTCTCTAAACTACACAAGTATTTGCAAAATGTTGAGCAACCTTTGCGAGTTGCGGTGCATACCAGTCAGCAGAAATCTGTTTAATCAATGCATTATTGCCCAAAAGATAAGGTAAATGGTAAGCTTTAACCAATTGATTTAGAAAATTTGATGTGCTTACTTGCATCCCATACAGGTGGTGCAACAAAAGGCCAGGAGAGCATCTGCAGCCATTGCTTATCCACCTCCTTTTGTCAGATCTTGAAAAGACAATAACTACTCTATAGAGAAGTTATTTGTATTAATTTGCTGCAAAAACATAGCCTGAACAGGATAACATAATGCGGCTTGTCTAGCTTCCATATCAGCAAAAGTGTTACCCTTAGTTACAAAGGAACTGTCATTCTTATGTTTGGCACATTTTATTACAGCTATTTTTCTTGGTACTAATAAAGCTTCTAACAATTCATTAACAAAAATAGCATTTAATAACTGTCCCTGCTGGTATTAAATAACACCATTCTTTACAAAGTGTACCAAAATCATGCACAACTCCATATGCGTACTGAGAAATGGTATATATGGTTGTTGACTTATCCTTGTCAGTTTTGCATGCTTGGATTATAGTGACAAATTCAGCAACTTGAGCAGGCACATTTCCATTTAATTGTCAAGTTAATAAAATGTTTTCCTTGCATGCAAATTGAAAATGCTGCTACAAGTTCACCATCATCACTCTGAACACAGGAGCCATCTATGAAAAGGATAAGATCAGGATTTTGTAAGTGAACATCTTTTAAATCTAATCTAGGAAGAAGCATAGTTATTAGTAACAACTACACAGTCATGGGGTTCTCCTTTGTCTGCTGTAGGGGTTAAAGAAGCAGAATTAAGCTGTGGAGATCAAACAACCTGTGAAGAAGGGTCATTAAGTAATGTCAATATATATTTAGACAGTTATGCTGCAGATAAATATTGTATCTTAGTTTTTAGTAACAGAGCTTGTACAGAATGGGGATCTGCCATGTAAGTCTTGTGTCTGAGAGTCAGTGCAGCCACTATATCCACAATGTATGCCATTGCAGCCACCACCCTAAGGCAGTAGAGGAGGGCTGCAGCTACAGAATCAAAATTTGTACTGAAATAAGCAACAGGTCTAAAACCATTATCTTTAATTTGTACAAACAAACCTAGATCTACTTTATTTTTTCACTACAGAACAGAAACAATTTATTTGAGTAATCTGGTAACCCAAGTACAGGAGGGTTTAAAAGCAACATTTTCAATTGTACAAAGGCTTGTTCATGACAGTCCTGCTAGGGTAAAGCTTCAGGGGTATCTTTCTTTAACAATTCTAACAAAGGTCTTACCACTTCAGCATAGTTATAAATCCATTCTTAACAGTAACTTGTTAAACCCCAAAAGACTCCGCTGTTTCAGTGTAGTAGGGAGTGGTGCCACTTGAATCTCGACAATTCATGAAGCCAGAATTGGTCTAGCACCTTCTGAAATAAGATGTCCCAAGTATTGAACCTGCAATCTCTATAACTCCAGTTTACTTTTGTTAACCTTTAAATCCTAATTCTGCTAATTGAGTCAAAAGAAAAATAGTATCTTCTTTACAATAATGTTCCTTTTTTGTAGCTAAAAGCAAATCATCTACATGGTGGTGCTGCGGTAGCGTTGTCTCCTCATAGCAAGACGTTGTCCCATTTGATTCTCAGCTAGAGCGTCTTCTGTGTGGAGGCATACATGAATGGGGAGTGCCTTTGTTGAAGGTTGTGCGTCAGGGCTGGTAACCCGGTACGTAAAAATCCACTACCAATCATTAGCGGACCGGAGTTCCGCTGTGGCGACCCCTAACCGGGAAAAGCCGAAAGACACAAACAAATTGAATCAAAGTAGACCCACAAGGAAATTTTATTTTATCTAATTATTTTTTGATTTCCTTAGAAAATAAAGTTGGAGACTCTACATATTCTTGTGGTAACCTAGTCCAGGTATATTGCTGACCCCTGTAAGTAAAGGCAAACAAATACTGACTGTCAGGATGTACACTGATAGATATTTTGTCTACATTCTTCTCTATCACTGAGAAAATAGTAGCATCTGAAGGGATATAACTCAGTATAGTTGCAGGATTAGGAACAATGGGAAATGTTGGTACTACTACAGCATTTACTGCTTATAAATCTTGTACAAACTTATATGTACTTTTTCCTGTTTTTTTTTGACTGGTAAAACAGGAGAATTTTAAGTACTGCGAGCTGGGATAATGATACCTTGTTGTAACAAGGCAGAAATAACAGGTTAATTTCCTTTTTTGCTTCTACCGACAAAGGCTACCATACTATCTTAGGCAGATGCTCACAAGCCTTTAATGTTATGTGGACAGGTTCTGTATCCTGTGTGAACCCCACCTCATTGGTCATGGGTAGTTGAGAGCTGTGAAGGTATAGCATTGGGTCTATTTCAGATTATTGAAGAAGCATTACAGCGAATGCCTCTTCATTGACAAGAAAAGATCGAACCGCAAATTACGAGAATGGCCGAATCAGCAATTTTTTTCCTGGGGAAAAAAATTGCTTGGCCATCAGCATAAATTTGCCCCTTTTCTCACTGTAGCGTGATCTTGGAGTTGGTATATTTAGTTAAGAGGGTGGGGAGACAAAGCATCCAACATTGGGGGGGGGGCACAGCCCCCCCCCACTTTGAGCTATTTTTAGTAATATTTAGATGTTCATCGTGTTTCACTGTTGCAGTCATTACACTTGGGTTATCCTGCTGGCAGGCGACCCGTAGTCGGCCCAAGTTCCAAAGTCTTGGTCCGGCATCGGTTGCTGTCGCATCTTCCCTGATGTCAGTGTGCCAGGGGTATAAAAGTTGCAACCAACGCCATTTTCTTCAGTCTTTCTTGCCGCACGGTGCCCGAAGCAAAAGCAGTTCGCAAGTGCCGATCGGCCGACTCTTGAGATTTTCAAAATTGAATTTCAGAACCGAAGTCTTCGATAAAGCTAAGTACCCCGTTGGGGAAACTTTTTCTTGCTTCAGACCAATGTCAGTAAAAGTTAATAATTGTATTTCTTGTGGGAAGCAAATACCTCATAAGGACTTTCACTCTTACTGCATTCCTTGCCTAGGCCCTGACCACGACGTCACTAGTTGTCGGTTTTGTGCTAGATTCAATAAACGCACTATTAAACGTCGGTTTGATTTTGCCTTACATTATTTTGGACGATGATTTAATTATATAATGCCGTCGGAACAACCGATGACCGGAATGTACAAAAAATGCAAACACACAGAAAAAGACAGGCATCCGAGGTCCAAAACTGATGACGAAGCCTCTTCTAGGCCAGTCGCCGGTTCACCAGTTCTCAGTGAGGTGCTTTCGCAGCCCCTGACACCCGCTACCTCAGAACCACAGGCCGTAACCGACAGCCACGTGGAGACACCGAGGCCTGTGGAAACTCAAGGTATTGGGCATACAGAAACTATACCCTCAGATGGGTCCAGAGCCGCTGAGCAGGCACCGGCTTCTGAGGGTGTTTTCAGACCTTCACAGCTTACAAATAAGGCTACTACAGCAGCAAAGGCAAAGTCCAAAACACCATTAAAGACAAGGAAACAAGTGCAGCATTCTCCAGAACAGTCAGCCATGCCAAAGAAACAGATGCTTAAAATGGCCGAAGACCTTATTACTTTAATCAGGGGCTCCCATCCCCCTCCTGACAAAAGGCGTAGGCAAGACACTGATTATGATTCCCCTGATCAGGTTTCCATTTCCTCTGATTCTTCTTCTGATCAGGGCTATTCTTTCCCTCCCTATGAGGACTCTGATGCTGAAGAGTTCATTCCTTCAGCCTCACCACATGAGGATTATTCTTTTGGGGAAACCCTGCACACCATGAGGGAGCATTTCCATTGGGAGAGCCAGGATTACTCAGAATCCAAGAAAAGGCTCAGAGATTTCCTTTTATTGCCTCAGCACAGGCCCCTGGCTATCCCCCCTGTGCTTGATATTGTAGATGATGTTTTTTCTGAATCCAGTCTGTCTCCAAATTCTTTACCCCCTGCACCAGTAAAGCCAGACAGGTACTACAGGGTCCCTGACTCTCATAAATTTCTTTACAAAAACCCCGCTGCAGACCCAGAAATAATTCCTCAGGGTCCTAAAGGGGTTAAAGCTTCCACTGCCAAAAATCCTGTCCCCTCAGATAGGGATTCCAGAGCTCTGGACAGATGGGGGGAAAAAGTTTACACTTCTGCTACTTTAGCTGTAAGAGCTTTAAACTGTCAGTTTCAAATGCTTAAATATCAACAGTATCTCATGTCATTGTTAAAGCAGAAAATGGTTACAAATATAGAAAGTCCTGACAGTAAAGAAATGCAGGATTTATTGCATGCAGTTGAACAAGTGGGAAAGCATACTCTGCAATGTGGTTTTGATTCATTAGAGTTCTTGTAGAGCCACAGTTACAGGCTCAGTTATTCGAAGACATGCTTGGTTGAAAGAACAAAGTTTACCTGACCATGTTAAAGTAAAGTAAAATTATTGGATGCTCCACTACAGCATGATACTTTGGTGTTAAGGCAGAAGAGGTGTTAAAGAAAATGGAGGATAAAGCAAAGTCAATGCAAACGGTGAAAGATTTCTTACAGGTTCAACCACCTAGATTTAGCAGAAACTGGCATTCAAAAAATTGGTCCTTTCCAGTGTCAGACAGGCCACAAAGAGGCAGATACAGACGCCCAAGAGAGAGATCTCAGCCCCAAGGCTCCTACAGACCTAAACAATGGGGTGCTTCAGCCCCCAAAGGAGGAGAAGACAAATCACAACCTTATAGGAAACAGTCACAATAATTTCCCTCTGCAAATGCCAAGCTCTTACCAGTTGACAGCATCCCTAGGGGGAAAGCTAGCACTTTTCTCAAAAAAATTGGCACATGATCCCCCAAGACCAATGGGTGCTGAATATAGTTTCTCAGGGGTACAGGTTCCACTTCCACACGCTTCCAAAACCAAAAGGTATGCCAGACCTGCCACAAAACCAATGGGCAGAGGCACAAAAACATATTGCTGCTCAAGAAGAACAGGGACAAGGATTTTACTCAAGACTTTTCTTAGTACCCAGAAAAGACAAAGCCTGGAGACCAGTACTGAACCTGTCAATCCTAAATACTTTCTTGGATGTTCCAATATTCAAAATTTTAACACTACAACAACTTCTGCCCATGCTGGGCAAGGAGGCTTGGCTAGTTAATTTGGATCTCAAGGAGGCATACCTGCACGTCCCAATCAGACAATCGTGCAGAAGATACCTCAGATTTATAGCAGGCTCAATGCATTACCAATTCTCTGCACTGCCCTTTGGCTTATCGACTGCGCCCAGGGTCTTCACAAAATGCCTGACACCAGCAATTGCATTTTGCAGACAAAAAGGAATTCAAATATATCCCTACTTGGACGACTGCCTTATTCAAGCAGAGAGCAAGGACATTCTTCTAAAGCACCTGGCGTTTGTAAAAAGATTGCTAATTTGCCTAGGGTACACAGTAAACGAAAAGAAATCAAAACTAGTGCCCTCTCAAGAGAGAATATTCCTGGGTGCAAGCTTAAATACAACTGCCCAGATGGCTTATCTCACGCCAGACAAACAAAGGCAACTGACTCATTACTTTCAAATGATGGCAACAAAGACCCAGCTCCCTGCAAGAAAAATTCTGCAGGCCCTGGGTTTCATGGCATCCTGCATTCTACTAATTCCATATGCAAAACTGCATATGAGGAAACTACAATGGTATCTAAAAAGTGTTTGGACTCAGCATTGTCACAGCCTAGAGACAATCATAACCTTGATCCCCTGCCTACAACAGGAGTTTCGATGGTGGTCCCAGGCTGTCACCACAACAAGGGACAGCCTTTCACCTAACCTACAGCCAGGCAGACGATAACAGATGCATCGGATTATGCCTGGGGAGCACATATGACAGGAAAATGTATTCAGGGCACGTGGCCCAAGGAACAAATGCATCTTCACATCAATCAAAAAGAGATGCTAGCTGTACAGAAAGCCCTGACAGCCTTCAAGGCCCTAATACATCCAGGACAACTATTAATAAAGATGGACAATACCACAGTTATGTGGTACATAAACAAGCAAGGGGCACACATTCCTACCCCCTATGCAGACAAGCCATGACTTTGTGGAACACAGCACTAACCTACCAGGTACATCTGCAAGCACAATTCCTGCCAGGAACAAAAAATACACTGGCAGACTAACTAAGCAGAAATCTCATGGATCCTCACGAATGGAAGCTAAATCCACAGATGTTCAACATGATAACAAGGGAATGGGGACGCCCAGACATAGATCTTTTTGCCTCCCCTCACAATTGCCAAATACAGAAATTTTGCACAAGGACTTATCACTCAAGCATGGAAAGTGGATGCTCTATCATTCAGCTGGAAAAACCTGACAGTCTATGCCTTCCCTCCGATGCCTCTTCTCACCAAGGTGTTTCTAAAAGTCAGACAAGAGAGGCCAAAAATGATCCTGATTGCACCAGACTAGCCACGCCAGCACTGGTACCCAATCCTAAAGTCTTTGTCCCAAGGACCACCTTGGCCTCTACCTGAAATCCCTCATCTTCTGACACAGCAAAACAATCAGATTCTGCAGTCAACTCAGAAGCTTAAACCTGGCAGCATGGCAGATAATGTAGCCACTCAGACTGCACCTCTCCCTAAAGCTGTTATGGATGTAATTTTGGAAGCCAGGAGGCCCAGCACTAGGAAATCTTATGCAGAAAAATGAAAGAGATACTGTGCTTGGAACCAGGCACAAGGGCTCGAACCACTGGTTCCTAATATACCTCAGATTTTACAATACCTGACTGAGATGTTGGACAAAGGCCTATCTTTTTCATCTATTAAAATCCATGCCTCTGCCATTTCAGCTCATTACAATACGGATCCTCATATTTTTTCACATCCTCTACTACGACAATACCTCAGAGGGGCAAAGAATATAAGACCCCCTAGGAGAGCACCAGTACCTACTTGGGACCTCAATTTTGTTTTAGAAAAACTAACACTGCCTCCATTTGAACCAGCCAGCACAGCTGATCTAAAATAGTTGTCATGGAAAACTGCTCTGCTCCTAGCAATAACTTCAGCAAGAAGAGTCTCAGAGTTACAGGCATTGATGGCTGTGAAACCTTTCCTCATCTTTCATCAGGACAGGGTTTCTCTCAGGACAAACCCAACATTCATGCCAAAAGTGGTTTCTAATGTGGCCTTAAATCAAACCATTGATTTGCCTACTTTCTATCCAAATCCCCAGAATAAAGGGGAAAGACTTCTGTACACTTTGGATATACACAGGCATCTACGATTTTACTTGGACAAAACAAAAGCTTTCAGAAAAACTGAGCAACTGTTTGTAGCATATGCTGCAGGATCACAAGGAAAGCCTACTACAAAGCAGAAAATCTCCAAATGGATAGGACACTGCATCCATTTCTGTTATGCACAACATGGTAAATCTGTGCCTAAGGGCATTAGGCCTCATTCTACCATTGCAGCAGCCACTTCAGCAGATTTCCTCAGAGGGGTACCAACCAAAGACATTTTGGAAGCTGCAACCTGGAGCTCAGTGCACACTTTTACCAAGCACTACCACCTACTTCTCTACTCCAAATCCAGAGCAGGCTTTGCCACTGCAGATCTGCAGGGCTTGTTAGCCTCGCCAAATCCAATCTAGATCCAGCCACCCAACCTCAGCTTTGGGATTCTACCCAAGTGTAATGACTGCAACAGTGAAACACGATGAATATAGTACAGTTGTGTACCTACCATAAATGTAGATGTTCGAGTGTATTCACTGTTGCAGTCCAGGTTACCCACCCACCATCCCCCTCTTTGCTGGGACTATTTCTGTACTTCTCAACTCTATACTACCTATGTGGTGTATTTGCTTGTAGATGAAGGAAATGTGTATAGTAATATATGCATGGTTGTTTGGCATATTTTTATCTTTTCAGCCTTCCTATCTGGGGGCACCTGACATCTGGGGTAAGAAAAACTGAAGAAAATAGCATCGGTTGCAACTTTTATACCCCTGGCGCACTGATGTCAGGGAAGATGCGACAGCAACCGATGCCAGACCAAGACTTTGGAACTCGGGCCAACTACGGGTCGCTTGCCAGCAGGATAACCCAAGTGTAATGACTGTAACAGTGAATACACTCGAACATCTACATTTATGGTAGGTACACAACTGTACATTTCTTGCTGGATCAGTGATTTTTTTCCCTAGAGATTTGTCCATTTGCGTAATTCGTGGTTCGCTCTTTTCATGTCGATGAAGAGACATTCGCTATAATGCCTCTTTGATAATATAGACCCATAGCATTCAGTTACTCCATGTCAGCATTTTCTAATGGCTGTTCTGCTGTTATAAAGGCAAAAAAGCCACCCCTACCCCCCCCCCAAAGGCCTATTTGACATTCCTAATACTTGTCCCACACCTCACATCTCCATAGATCAAGTGTTAAAGGTCCTATCCAAGGCAAAGAACACAGCTTCCATGGGACCTGATAGTATCCCAGGCTGTATTCTGCACCATCTCCAGCAAGAACTAGCTTTGCCATTGAGCACACTATTCAACCACAGCCTAATTACAGGCTTCATTCCAGCAGAGTGGAGAACTGCCATTGTCATCCCCTTGTACAAAGGTGGTGCCACTGCTGACCCAGGAAACTATTGCCGCATTAGCTTGGCAAGTCTGATCTGTAAAGCCATGGAGCATATTATTGTGGCTCTCATAAACAAGGACATAGGCAATCTCCAAGCACCTGACCCCACCCAATTCGGATTCGTCAAGGGCAGATCTTGCCTGTTGAACGTGGTTGACTTCTTTGAGACTGTCACCAAGGCCCTGGATGAGGGGAATTCAGTACATACATCTTACCTTGACTTGACCAAGGCCTTTGACACAATCCCCCCACTCAGGCATCATTGAAAAGTTAACACAACTTGGCGTAAATCCCTGTCTCATCAGGTGGGTGGCCAACTGGCTCACTGATAGGACCCACAAGGTCAAAATAGGTGCCACCACTTCTGACAGCAGACTTTTCACTAGTGGTGTTCCCCAGGGATCTGTCTTGGGACCCCTACTGTTTGGCATCTACTTCTCAGAGGTCCAACAAAGGTAAAGGGCCTGTGGCTAACCAAGTCTGCGGATGACTGTAAGTTGGGTGCTGTCATTGTCTCCAAAAATGATGTTAACATACTGCAAGAGGGTCTCACAGCAACATATGACTGGTGCCAAAGTCAGGGCCTTAAGTTAAATGCAAAAAAATGTATTGTCATACCATTCGGCAAAAACACAACCCCTACTGATTACCACATTGACGGCAACCTCCTAAGCACATAACCTGTGGTGAGAGACCTGGGTACTCAGGTTGACAACAATCTCACATTCAACCACCATGTAGTGGCAGTGGTCAGAAAAGCCTTTTACATGGTTCATCTCATAAGTAAGGGGATTGCATCCAGAAAAATAGGAGGTTATTACCTCTGTGCACTCCTCCCTCATTAGGCCTATAATTTAGTATAATACCCATTTGGTATGTACCTCTCCAATCACCTGCACCAAATGGAAAGGCCACAGAAGTACCCCACAAAGAGAATCCATGGCCTCCCAACACCTGTGCTATGTGGACAGGCTCAAATAACTATTGCTCTACTCGGTATTGTACAGATTGTTCAGAGGTGATCTGTGTCACGCCTACAAGGTGATATCAGACCCTACCCTACTAGAGATGATCCATATCCGTAAGTCTAACTCCTCGCACATTACCCGCTCGAAAGGCCTAAATCTAATATGCAGCATCAACTAAACCTGCTGCAGGGACAGGTTTGTCTCCCAGAGGATGTACCCATTCTGGAATAGACTTCCCATACATGTTAAACAGAGTACCTCACTAACCCTCTTCAAGCGCAACCTTGATGAGTGGATGGGAAACCACAAATATGTCCCAGGGGTTCCACCTTTGTCCCTCATTGACAGGGGTGACAGGTGCTGACTGCGGTTTCTTTTTTGGGGATGAACTCTTGGCTAGGCTTGTAAGGGACCCAGGGCCATTAGCCTAGTAACCTCCTATGATCTTGACATCCTATGAAAAGGGCATCTTTATTTAAAGAATAGTATATATTCTTAAGTTTTATTATGGATATCTAAAAATCACCATCAGGTGTACAATAAACAGTATATCTAAGTTTACATAATATATGTCTTCCTAACAAACTTAGACTGAATTTTCTACAGTAAAAGCATGCTGGTCTTTTAAAGGACCAATTTTGACAGGGACAGGTTTAGTTTCTGGATAATGTATAGAAACACAGGACACACCAACACCCAGAATCATGCCTTTGGAAACTGGAAGATTTTCTGTTTGCTGAAGTAGTCATAGATCTAGTAGATTCCATGTCTATAAGAAATGGAACAGATGTATTTTGCACTATAACATTGACAAAGGGACCCTCTTGGTCAATCAGTACCAAGGGAAACAACTCTAATTCCTGCTTGTGGCTGTCCTAATGAGATTGCTGCCTCCCTGGTGGTGTCACATATTTTTCCATACTGGAGGATTTCGGTCAGGTTGCTGTGATGTTTGATAATTTGTCAAAGTTAGTTGTTGGCTAAAGAGTGGACAGTCATTTCACCAGTGCCCCATTTGGCCACAGTTAAAACAATTTAACCATGTTGCATCCTGCAGTGCCTGTGATAAGTCAGTGGGATAAGAATTCTGTTGATATTGTTCTGGGGTTTGCTGGAAAAATTGGGCTTTACCTCTTCCCTCACGATTTCTTCTTTCTCATCCTTTCCTCTGAAATAGGTATTGAACTGTTGAAGTTAAGTATCCACTAACTTTTTCTTTTGCTCTGTTCTTTTTCTTCCCTAAGAATGTTATCTGCTACATATTGTGCTTGATTAACAATTTAATGGATGCATAAACCTGGCCAATTTAAGCAAACCTTTTTAATCTGTTTTTGCGTAGGTGGCAACAAGTCCTCTACAAAAGCTGCTGACAACCCACTGGCTGCCGCACCTTCGGTAGTCACTGGATGTCCAGAGATGGCTTTGAATGCATCTTTCATATGTTGGAAATACACATCAACAGATTAATTCTCTCTTTGCACAATAACTTTAATTCTTGACCAGTTAGGAGCAGGGAGACACCCTGTAGTAATGTCTCTTGAGAGATTATTTCTAGCAGCTAGAAACCCTTCATCTGTATGTTTCAAAATGTTATCACTTAAGTTAGATTTCTCCCATATTTTCATAAAACTATCAAGAGGTGCAGGAGGCTTTTAGTATGGCTCTCAACTCTTCAGTGATAGGGTTTTGCAACTGTACGTATCCTTCTAAGATTTTTCCATACTTTGCCAAGTGTGTCTGAATAGGAGAAAGAGAATCTACAATGGTATGAAAATTCACTGCAGTTCGTGGCCATACCACTCTTATAATTGGTTCAACCACAGTGTTGTTAGCTGCTGCAGGGTTCGGAACGTCTCGCAAGGGGTGCATTTGTGTGGAAGGTACATCAGAATCAGCAGAAGAGTGAGAAGCTCCTGCGGGTTGTGCTGCAAGAGATGTCCACTGATACTCCTCCCCATTCATAATAATGGGTAATTGAGTGACAGTGTTTTTAGCATACCCAAAGTGCCACTTTTTCAGATGACTTTTGTTAGGAAATATTTTCAACTTTCCCCTGGATTTATATTTAATGTATAAATGTTTCCCATTATTAGCTATACGCACCAACATTTGGTCCAGTGTTACAACTGGTCTGCAGTTTTGTCAAAGTTTAGTGTTAAAACCTGACTCAGAGGAGAGACTGGAACTGCTAGAAGTAACTTAGGATGTATGTGGGGAACTGGTAGTTTCACAAACCAAACCTCCACCTCCTCTATTAAAGAGGGAGAAATGTTTGCTGATTGAGATTCAGAATCAGGTGGGTCATAAGGTGGAGGTGGTGCAGAAGATAATGGTGTCCAGTCATCATTTGATGATTCTGACTGTGCTAGTGATACTTTTTCTAACCATCTTAAAGGATACATACCCTGGGAATGGGACTTTTCATCTGTGCGTTTTTGTAAATTATTTTGTTTTTTACCTGAAATTAGGAATTTAGCCTAGCAGAATTATATTTTAAGCTTTTAAGTACAGATTCCTTTTTCTTATTTTTAGATTCTTCTTGCCAGTCATTAAAGCTGACCAACAAGAGCCTAGTACCTTGTTACCCTTTTGTTTCAACTTATTTTTTAGGTTTTGTAAACATTTCTTATCAAAACTACCTTTTTCTGGAAACTGTAAAGCACTATCATTACTCATGAGCTCAGACCAATTACAGCTAACTCTATCATATTTATTAAACATATATTTACCTGGAATCCCCTGCTCCGGCTCCTTAAATTCACTTGTAGTGGTGCCCGTTACAAAAAAACACTCATACTAAAGGGATAGATCTGCAACTATAATTAGAGTAACTTACATTCCCAGTAAAGGAATCCTCTGTTCCTTTTTCTTTATATTTTGATTAGAACTTGCAATCAGTCCTGAAAAGCCTTGTCCCAAGAACCCAGTCTACTTGTTCTCACCTGAGAAAGGGATGTTTCACGTCCTTCTACTTAGGGCATCTCTGGCCCTTTAACAGGGAATCTCTGTCCTTGTATATTGGTTAGAACCAAGTAACACACAATTATACAGAAGCAGATTAGTGAAAAGTGATCACACAATCATTAAGTTTCCTCTTTTCATTCAATTTACCCACTCAAATTTAGTTAAAACTAGTGCAGAAGGTGTTAGTAAAGCTTACCTCTAGAGACTATACTCTGATGGCATTCAGAATTGAGTACTGTCACATGAGAAATCTGCCTGACAGAATACCTGTCTCTTTAGGGCCCAGTAGAACTCTCTAATGCAGCAGCAGCACACAGATGGCTTGGAAATCTGAGAAACTTGGGACCCGCTCTTGAGGTAACACATAACTTTCAACCGAGACGGTTCAGAAGATGACATCAATCTCCTTTATTTCACAGAAAGACACGTATGTAGGAGACCAATAAGTCATAATCCTGTCTCCCCAAACTATAGAAATTAGTAGGTTTTAAATTTACACATTCTTTTCATTAAAGGCAACATTATTGTAACAATTTTTAAACTGCCATGAGCAATTAAAAATAAACACTACAGCATTAATTTTGCTAACTAAGATCTCATTACTGCTTGTTTACGACATTCCATATTGGGCACATATTCCAGATTCCATAATGGAACACTCTCTTCACAGTAAATCTTATACCTTTCAGACCTTGTCAGCATTTGCTAATTTTAAGCAGGAAGCAAGCTAACAGACACATACTGAAGGACATTCTGAATATTTGAATCTTGCTGTGAAATCATGTTAAAAATGAAATGCGCACACAAACATTTAGTCTCATTAGTCTCAGCACACACCCTATCTGAAGCGTAACTGAATGGATAGTTTGGGGTGGACATGGGCCAGGAATGGGATGGATGTCACCATGGCAAAATGAAAGGTCCTAATCATTCACTTGGCATTAGGTAAACTAACCTTAGCTCTTGGGAAAGGAGGGTTGAGCACGTTTTGGATCTGGTTAGAAGTATTAGGGGAAGGGCGAGGAAAGTAGATTCCATCATGCCAAGGAGGCTGGGTATCTGCATTGCTAAGCTGGGAGAGCCTGCAAGATATATTTGCAGAATCGTAAGATGGACATTGGTTACAATAAGATGAGAAGGTAAGCACAAATCTGAAGAATAGAAGGGAACCATTAAAAGGGGTCCAGGTCTGAATAGTATTACGAGTCAGGCAGTGTTTGGATTCTATGTTCTAAAGGGAGGGAGTAAGATTAGTTGTATAGGTAATAAAGTGTTGGGGGAAGAAATAAAGGTGGAGTATCCAAAGGGTGGGAGAGCAAGCCTGACTAATAGGAGCGTGAGGAGGAGAGAAATCATGAGGAACAATAGATTGAATGGATGTTAAGGGAGTAGAAGCTGAATGGGGGGTGGGTTCTAGGCTGTGGTAGGATAGACTGGATGAGTTAGAACTCTATCCCATCTTCTCCTGGCTTACAGGTAACATTCTACATCTGCCTGACTTCTTCTCACTTCCTATTCTCGAGCAGTCTCAGCTCCTCTTGAAGGCATCAGATGAATCACACTTCACCACTCTTTAAAGCAGTTCATTCCATATATTAACAATCCTCTTCATGAGGTCCATGTTGTTTGTTCAGGCCAGCTGTTGTCCTCTTTCTGTGTACATCCATGTGTGTGTGTCTGTGTGTACAAGTGTCTGAATGCATATGTGTTTGTATCTATGTGAATACCTATGAAAGTTTGCTTGTGCGTGTATGTAATTATTCTTTTCTTTCTTATCTTGCTACATGAAACTGATTTGGAGTCTTTCCCTATGTTGCCTCCTTTAAAAACTTGCAGTGCTGCATATTGGATTAAGGCAATGAGCTACAATCCTATCCTGTAGACAAGTTTATTTTCTACAACTTCCATGTGTATGATTAACCACTATGTGACTGAACATATTTTAGCAGTAAGAGGTAAGGATCTACACAAGGAAAAGCAGTACCTTTGATGTCAACCTACCTGATGGATGAAGCACAGGTTTAGAGCAGAAAAGCCAGTAGAAAATAATGGTAAAGATGCATTATAATTTGTGATATATGTAGCAAGTATAGAAAAGAAAAGTAAGGCAGAGGTGTAAAAATGCAAGAGAGCAGAATTAAATTTACTGGAACACACAAGCAAAGTAGAAAAGTATGAGGAACTGATAACAGTGAAGGAACACTGGGGTTTGAAGGAAGGAATGAGCCAATGAATGAATACCTGTGTAAGCGAAGAGGTACATGTATTATAGGTGAGACAGCTAGCAGGGTAAATGAAGAGAATGGACTTCCGTGAGGGTAAAAATTATGATATACAGAAGGATGACAAGTGTAACTATGTGTACCAAGTGGGCAACAGACAACCAGCCATTGTTGTTCATGAAGACAAGTCAGCAATATATTAAAATGGGTAAAGAATATACAAAAGACTTTCCTGACATGTAGAGACTGCAGAATTCAGTGAGTTTAAGCTAATGGAGAAGTGTGGAGGAGAAGGTATGAAAAAAACAGGGACTAATGCATTGAAAATATTCTTTATCTTGCCCTTTTCATAACATTACATTTGCAGGACACCAGCATAAACATGGAAGAAGGGGATGGGTGGGATCAGAGGTAAAGATGACTGGGGAGGACAGAGAGAAACATGATTAGATGATTTTTGGGAAATGAAACACACAAGACAAACAGGTTTCCATTTCCTCCTCACTTGCTGAAGTAACTGGCAGATGGGTTGGACCAGTGCTAAAAATATATATGTTCCCCTTGAGGACAAGAGTGTCTTCAGATGACAAGATGATAGAAACAAAAGAACAAAAGGTCCACAGCAGATGCATTTAGGACTCAGTTAGAAATAACTAGCAAAACACAGAAAAATCTGTATAAAGATATTTGCAAATCTTCCTTTAGTAATGGTGCCAGAGCCAAATCCAACATTATGTGACCTAGGCAGCTGCCTAGGGCTCATTGGCTTGGAGGCCCACTAGCAGGGAGGGCCCACTGGCCAGGGGGCTGTCACAAAAACGTACATTTCTTCTTTAAGAACACACTCTGTATGTGTTCCATTTTTTTTTAAGGATGCACATAGAGTGTGTCCTTGGTAGCATCTGTAGTATGACGCATGCACATTTAAACTGAAATGGAGTGAGAGATTTTTAACAAATGAGCATGGATTTATGCTGTTGCCATTCTGGAGAAATGCAGAGAAAAGTCATTCATGAAATGTGTGTGTGTGTGTGTGTGTGTGTGTGTGTGTGTGTGTGTGTGTGTGTGTGTGTATGTGTGTGCGTGTGTAAAATGCCCCAGTACAGGACCATAGAGCCTAAATCCTCTATATCAGCTTCCAAACTGCCATCAGCAAGTGTATTTCAAGGACTATTAAGTTTTAGTGCATTATCAGTAAATGTTGAGTTTCTGTTCATTTACAAACAATGTTTAATTCAGGTATATTTTCAAAGAATGTTGAGTTTCTGTGCATTTTCAAGGAATGTTGAGTTTCTGCGCATTTTCAAGGAATGCTGAGTTTCAAGAGATGAGAAGTTTACAGTTATTCATGCTAAGTCTATTTTCAATGTGCAACTGTTTTGTTTACCAAATGGCCATTATCAGTGTTTGTGCTATAAATGTTAAAAACATTGTTAGTTGTGCAACAGGTAGTGTACTTGCCATTGGTGTAGAAGGCTGTGGGTTCTACTGCCACACCATGTATGTGGAATTCAGATATTGCAGGGCCTCCTTTAAGGGAGGGGTGGGGGTGCTGCATTCCTAAGTGTGTCCTCCTTTGGATGAGATGTCTAGTAACTATGAACCTGTTGCTGATTTGACAGCCTTTCCATATTGCCATATTACCAGTTTACTAGTTGTTTAAGGGTAACATGAGCAGTTTATTCTTCAAGGGCAGCAGGCACTGAATTTGTACATGAAACACTGAAATGTAAAGTTATTTGCCAACAGCAACCTCTTTATTAGTTACAGATCTCTTTAATGTGGAATTATTCAGATGAATTTTACTTCTGCAAAGATTGTGTTTATTGACTGATATTGGTGGAATGTAATGACAGAAGTTTGAGTGGCCTTTTGTGGTTGAAATGTTCTGTATTGGGTAGTTTTGTCCTTATTGGTTCATGTTTTGTTTAATTGCCTACTGGAAAAATGATCAAACCTACAAATTTAAAACACAATCAACATGTGGTGCTGTATTATACAAGGAATATAACTAAATACAATCAGCATGGTGCAAAGAACACATGCATGTATGCCTGGTCCTAAAAATGTGTGCAAGGGGCCTAAAACAGCCCAAAGGTAAACTTAAGCCACCACTGGCCAGATACTTTTTTTTGAATGTGGGTTTCAATGCCGTTTCTTGTGAGTTTCAAGGGTAGAGAAGATTTCTATTCATGCTAAGTCTGTTTTCATTGCAAGACTGTATTGTTTTGTTTAGTAAATGGCTATCGGTGTTTGTGCTATAAAATTTGAAATAAAGGTTTTAAATATCTCTAATCATTGTAGAGTAAGGAAGAAAATTATATGCGCACTGAGAGGTTTGAACAGTGTTTATGGTGACTGGGGAGAAATAGTCAAGCAATGGGACACTGGAATGGCTTGGGAGGGGGTGCTGCTGGGGAGGGGCCTGCCTAGGACCCAACTTGACCTCAATCCAGCTCTAAATGGTGTGCAAAGCAGAGTACAGAAAAAAAAAAACAAGTAATTGCAGGCAAGTCAACCTTACTTCCATCTCAGGGAAGGTTATGAAGAAAATTCTGCAGACTAGGCTGATGGTGTTTATAAATACAGACTGTTCTGCAGACAGTTAGCAGCTCTAATTCTTAAAGCAGATGTCTTACCAGTCCAGTCTGATCCATTTCTCTGGCTGGGTCACTGCCACAGCTGATGTGGGTAATCCAGAGGTTGAGATGAGATCCTCTGAGGTTTTTAATTCCAAACCTTATAAGACACTAGTGGAGAATCAAATAGTATGATGGTATCTGAGCAACTAAATAGCTGATTTGATGCAAAATGTGTCAGTTAGTGAATTCTGCTGAGCAAGAAGGCAGTTAGTGGTAAGATATATTAAGGCTCAGTGCTAATGTTGATCCCTATTAGGATATTTATGTCAAGCATCACACTGAGGTTGGAGAATAACATCAATGCATGTTGTAGACATTTACATTAGAGCTGCAGTCAATAACAGAGAGTAAGCAGCTGACCTGATCTTTTTTTTTTTAATACGTGCTTTTTGCTTCCTCACCTGTCAGCCATCTGCCTTCCTCTAATTATTCTCAATCCATTCATAGCATATCAGTGACAGATAGCCACTGATTCAGGTGAGAGCTGACTGGAAGGAGGCATTATCCAGACAAGTATGAAGGTTGCTTTTAACCTGGTCATCCATAGACCATCAGTTTACCTGCCGCCTGTTACTTACTGAATACCTCATCAGTCCCCTGCCACAGACTGTCCCAATTGGTAGCAGTGGCCTACAGAAGAGGGACAATGCCAACTCTGACCCTCCCATGACATGATATTTAGAGCCACTGTCACCATTTTAGTCGCACCAACTGGTACATCCCTGATTTTGGCCATGTTGGTGTTGCACAAGTCACTACTTGCAGAATGGCAACCAGCCAACCAGAGCCATCTTTCCCTCCAGCTGGGAAGGGCTATCAGGTATTGGCTGGTCACTTCCATCTCCCTACCTAACTTTTCCAGTACCCAAGTTGCTGTTCAAACTCATTTCATCTGGGTTTTAGGATTTTATCCCTAAATGCCATACAGCCGGTCTTGCCTTTAACCTGGTCTTGAACTACTTTTGTAGTGGGCAAATGATCAGTGTTAAAATTTGCAAGTTATGAACTTTTGTAGGAGGAGTCAAGCGACAACGTGTGTTTGGACTGCGTTTATACTGCAAAAAAAGAGAACTCTTAGCTGGCTTTTATAAACATGCTAGGCTAAGCTATGATGTGCAAAGTGAAAGACAGATAGCAAAAGACCACACCATGGTGGGATGTAGATTACAGAGGTGTGCATGGTTTCTCTTCACATTATGCAACAAGTTGGTGAATTGGTAACCACAATTTTGTGTTTAGTTCTGGAAATAAAATCATAAGAGATACATTAAAATGACTGAGGCAGTGTGAAGAAAGGTTCCCAAATTTTTAAGAGGGAATGAGCTACAAAGAATAAGAGTGACACTTCTAGGAATATACAAACCAGTAAAACAGGAATACAAGGGTGGAATGGATGTGAATGAGAGTGCCATATTATCTTGGAGTGATGCTGCAGCACATAAATGAAGAGGAAAGATGGCTGTGGTGGGAGTCATAATGTGTAATATTGGGTAAAGATTAAGATTACATAGAGAACTATCACTTTACCTAAAAAACTGTAATGGGACCACAGAATGTACTGCTGCAGTGATGTTGGAGTATTACAGCTCTACAGAGGGTCTCAGAGGTTCCTAAGACTGGCTAAAGCAAAGGTTAAGAAGGGAGGTATAGTAAAATAACCGCAGCACTCAGGTGGACATGAGACCAGAAATCTTCTTCTTTCAGAACCTTTGCATGTTTGTGAATATGCCAGCTCACCCCTTTATTCATTAGTTAATAAAGATCATTTAACATAAATACATTTTGGTAGTTTATTGCTTTTCATATAACTTACTACTTTACCATTCTATCAATGCAAAATCATGCTTAGGGAGCACTCTCACCGAGTTGCATACATACTTATTTTACAATAAATTTGATCCTTGTCCCACTGATTCCGCAGAGTGAGCACCTTTCATAGGCTGATAGGTTCAAATCATCCTGACAGCCTATTGCCCCTCCAGTAGCTTTACAGCAGTTGTCCCACGTTTGGAAATTTAGCAAACCCATGTATTTGTCTATTTTCTTCTTAAACATTGATAGGGTCTGACATTTTCAAGCGGAGAGAAAGACTGCACTAAAACATAAGTGAGATGTTCGGTAATGAATCACTCACATGGCACTACTTTTAGTAGAAATTTTAATGTTGATTCTGTTTGTGTGAGTTGACCTTTCCCAGATTATATTATAGAGATTGAGTTTCAAACAGGAGAATGTGCTTCTTGGGCTGGAATGTAGAGCACAGGTTGTCTCACGGGAAAAGATATGACACAAAGAGCTAGGAAAGTTCCTTAATCTTCTCAGGGTAACTCGGATGTCTAAGTCTGTCACTTCTTTTGGTCAGAATCCTTTGTTCCCTTTCAAACTATTGGCCAAATTATTTTATTAAGAGCATATAGATTAAGGCATAGTACTGAAAGATTTGTTGAACCAGTGACATGTAAAGGGGAACAGTAACCTCCCTAAACCAAATGGATACCCCTCCTTGAGTATTACATCAAAGGCCTTCCTTACTGTTGAGTTGAACTGATGATAAAACGGAAAGAGTTCTATGTTTCAGTGTGTCCAGGTCCTTTACAGTGGTGTCCAATAAGAATAGTTTTCTACTTATACAATAATTGAACGAATTGTTTGTCAGATGTGATAATGTTGCATTTTGTGGCACTGAGACACAGACTATTGTTCTAATACCAGGACTGGGTTATAGCCAACTCACACTGGAGCTCTGACACATCTCTGGTGGTAAAGGACAATTATACTGAGATTGCAAAAATGGCATGGATGCCATCCCAAGCATCTGAGGTAAAGATGCCAGAATGTAGAAGACATAGTTTAATATCTTCAGCATCTTACTGGTGACTTCCATAGGCATCAGCATTTAACGGCTTACTCATTACATGGTGCAGTGGTGCAGCGGTAGTGTTGTTGCCTCACAGCAAGAAATTCTCCGGTTCGATTCTCGACTGAGGTGCCTTCTGTGCAGAGTCTGCATGTCTTCCCTTTGTTTATATGGGTTTCTTCTGGATAATCTGGTTTCCTCCCACATTACAAAGACGTGTCTGGAGTGTTTCTTCCCAGGCCTCTGTTGAAAATTTGTTTCGCTCCAAGTCAGTCTTTCCCAGTTAACAAATGTTAAATAAATAAAATAAATATTTTTGCCAAACAGCTATCCACCTCATCACATAAGTATTAATCACATTACATTATATTTGTTTGATGTCAGACGGAGACAATAAGCCTATATAGTCCGTCCTTTTAAGTTCCTTAACATTCTACCTCCCCTTCAACCTCACCTCCCTCTTTACTCTTATTTCTTCCATGCCCTCTTAAATGCCTCCATGGATTCCTTCTCCACCACTGCATCTGGTAATCTATTCCATGGGCCCACAGCACTAGCTGTGAAAAAGTACTTTTCAGAGATCCAGGGAGAAGTGAGCCTCTACAATCTGCTCCTTATGGTTCCTTCTTCCATCGACATCTTTCCTGTTCAGAATGACCACTACACACCTGCCTGACACAATCCTGTGATCATGTCCACCCCACCCCCAATCTCTTCTTTATTCTATCCAGTTTTAGGAATTGTAATTTGCCCAGCACTTCAGACAATCTGAGGTGCAGGCTGGATATCAAAGTTTGCTCTACTAGAAGTTGAATCTTATTACCTTGTCTACTTCTATTCGCTGACATCCCATTTCACTGAAACCCATTTCGCTGACAGCCCCATTTCATAGACAAAAGTAATCAGGGCAAAAACCTGGGATTTGCCCCCCTTGCCACTGTTGTGCGACTGTGGAGTTGTAATATATAGTTGGGGTGTGGGGCACAGCCCCCACATTGGTGTGTAAGGCAAGCCCCCACCTTGAAAGTTTGTCTATGAAATGAGCTGTCAACGAAATGGGTTTCAGTGAAATGGGATGTCAGCGAATAGAAGTAGACCCATATATATATATATATATATATATATATATATATATATATAGGTTTACTATCAAAAATTCGAAAATAAAAAAAAAGTGTACCCAACGTCGAATTTTAACATCGGAAATGAACATTTCTGTATGCACCTAATGTCGAAAACAGCTGTTAATTGTCGAAAATGTCACTTGCGACATTTTAGACAATTAACAGCACTCCCACCCTTCCCTTAACTCCCTACCTAACTAGCCTACACTCACATCTATGCAGGGGGCAAGCCCCCCTGCATCCCCCTGTGGGGGGCTGTGCCCCCCACACCCCCCTAACTTAATATTCCAACTTCGAGATCACACTACAGTGAGGAAAGGGATGTATTTCCCTAACCGCACTGTACCGCGATCCCCTTACATGAGCGAACGTTATAATTGCGAATGCACAGTCCATTCGCAATGATAATGTTCGCTCACATCACCTGCCGAACTATGATGTATTCGAACATATGTTGTTCGAATACTTCATAGCCGTGCAATTGCACGTCGGCATTGTGATAGTAAACCATATACATACATTTTTATTATATATATATATATATATATATATATATATATATATATATATATATATACATATACATACATACATACATACACATACATATGTGTGTGTGTGTATGAATATGGGTATATACAAAGAGATAGGCAAACACACGCACGCACACGCACACACACACACACACACACACACACACACACACACACACCTGGTCTTCACAGGCAGCTCTACCTCTGCTGTGTCACTGCGATCTGCACTTAACACAAAACAAAGAAAAAATAATGGCTGCTGGTTTTGGACTTCTAATTTTTCTGTTTGACATAACATTGTTTGTGTGGTTCACCTCATATATGTTGGCCTGTTACACTAACTTACTGCATTACTGGGGCTGAGTTTTTATTTACTTAACAAATGTAAAACTGTGAGGACAGTTTTGCAACAAACTATTGCATCTTCCTGACAAACGCTGGACTTTCAGTACCTGACTCGCCCTGCTACCCTGTACTGCAAACAATCTATCCAGTTATCCTATGAAGCAGTCAGCAACACTTTAGAGATATGCATTCTGTTGTTAAAAAGATTATTTTTCAGTAATGACATACCTCAGAATCAGAAAATAGGATATCCGCCATAAATTACCATTAGTTTAATGTCAGTGGCTCAACGTATAGCATACTTGCCTTTCTGGCTAGAAGATCAAAAGGCTGTATGTTGTATTCCCACGGTAGATGCTTTGATACATTTTTGCAGCACTGACACCACAGTACAACATTCCTAAATGTTCTGTCCTTCAGATGCAGTGTTGAACCAAGGTCTCATCTACCTGAGTTGATGGTAAGTCAATTGGATGTAAAGGATGTCATGGCGTTTAGTTACCTGCGTCTCTCTGCTGGTTATGTTCCCAAGGAGTAGAGCATGGCACTTGTTCTGCCCTTGCATTATGGCCTTCATTAACCCTTGGAATTAAAGGCCTATTAATTTCACTATTGTTATTTGCAAGAGTTTGGATTGTATTATAGCTGAACAAATAAACAATGATATAGGTGACTGTATACCCCTGAATACACATCAGTTCAGCTTTGTAAATTTGTAGATTGTGCCCGCTCAGCCTGATTGAGGTCTTTGAAAGGGTTACTGAGCCCATGCATAAGGAGTATACAGTCCACACTGTGCTTATTAAGACCTTGCCAAGCTCTTTCACACTATCCAACATTCCAGGATTATTGACAAATTCTAGATAAAAATAATGCTGTTGATGGTCCAAATGGTTTAAAATCACAATTTATTCAAGAATTGAACACTTTTGTCCCGCTAGGAGACTTCAGAATAAAAGGCATTAGTGTTCATCTTTAAATACTTGGTCAGTGGCCTAATTAAAGTTTTTAATGAATGGGGGTGAAATATAAACCCCTGTTAGGAGTAGACTTGAAGAAAATACAAATGGAGGAAAGGGGGGAATTATATGAAAAAGTCCTTATTATATAACACAGTTTTCCAAGGAAATAAGAGAAATTGTAAAGAGAAATTGGAATATTTTTAAAGTAATTTCTGATATACACAACATGGTGTGTTTGAACCACCCTTTATTGCTAAAACTGCATCCAGTTTTAAACAGTTTTGTATAACTTCTGTGGTGGTGCAACGGTAGCATTGTTGCCTCACAGCAAGAGGTTCTGCCGTTCGATTCTCAGCTGGAGTGTGGGGAGTGCCTTCTGTGTGGAGTCTGCATGTCCTCCCCGTGGTTGGGTGGGCGTTCGAAAGACATGCGTAAATGGGCATGCCTTCACTGAAGGTTGAACGTCGAGCTGGCACCTCGGCGTTCATGAAAATCTACTGCCAATCACTAGCGGACCGGAGTTCCGCTGTGGCAACCCCTAACTGGGAAAAGCTGAAAGACAACAACATTTGAGAATAAAAGATCTCAGGTGCCATCCACAGACAGGGGTACCTTCCCCTGTGTTTGTTGTAAGCAATGCCCTATTATTATAAAGGTACAAACTCTGTTACTTGACAACATTTTGAAAACCAAAATTACATTTCAGAAAGGGAACTGTTCTACCCCAAGAGTTGCTTATTTGGCAAGGTGTGGTGGGTGTCTAGCATTCTATGTTGGCAAAACAGAATATGTATTGAAAGCACTTATTTATGAACATCTTTATGTATTGTCAACTGTAAATAGAATAGTGCCTTATATAAATATTCCATTGTTTGTAGAGGATTTATTACATTGTCTTTTGGAATATTAGAAAATTAACATTAACCCCAGAGGGGGAGACTGGAAAGGATGGGCCAGTAATGGAACTTATGTGGCAGTTTAGGTTATATGCCACTTTTACACCAAAGGTTGAATGAACATGTATCTATAGTACTTGTTTTAAATACAAGGGCTATTAAATTGTAAAAAAAATCATTTTTAAGTATTTTTAAAAGGGTTATGTTTAAGCAATGGGTGGAAAAGTTTTCAGTATGGTGTATATATTATTGCATATGGAGATCGGTCTTTTATGAATTCATTCTTGTAGCTTTAAGAAAGTATTTGGTGCTTATACTGTAGTAATTGCTTAATTATTCAGTTATTTTTATCAGCCAATGGAATGCCTTTTAGAATAGTATTTAAAGCTGACCATTAAGATACATTTTATTCTGATGAAGTCTCCGATGAAAGTGCTCAATTCTTGAATAAATTGTGATTTTAAACCATTTGGACCCTCAATGGCATTATTTTTATTTAGTATTGGTTGGATTATAATGCTACGCTGCTTTTCTACATTACTGACAAATTCTCCAAGCTCAACATTCACCCATATATAGTTCACTGGACTGGTAACTGACTGACTGGGAGAACCCATACTGTTAAGGATGGGAATATTTGCTCTATAGACAGAAATGTCACTAGTGGTGATCCACAAAGCTCTGTCCTTTGTCCCCTCCTCTTTGGTATATATTGCTGTGACATAAAACTCAATATCAAAGGACTTTGGTTTATGTTTGCTTATGAATGCGAACTGGGGGTGGTTATCAAATCCCATTCTGATACTCAAATTCTCCAGGAAGGCTTAGAGTGAACAACTGCTTTATTTATTAATCATGGGCTTACCCTCCACACAAAGAAATGCAGCATAGTTTCCTTGGTAAATCTAGCATCACTACTGCTTACCAAATAGGTAACATTCCACTTAAATCTGACACTATCATCAGGGACTTTGATACATACGTCGATAACAGGTTAGAAAATCCTTCTCCCTTGCACAGCTTATTCTTTGTGGCATCAAGGTCCAAAGGAATTATAGTTTCAATTTATTCATCCCTTATTAGGCCCGTCACTGGATATAATACACCCTTCTGTATCTACTTCACCAAACAGCTAAACCAGCTTGAAAGGCCTCAGCATTTTCTCATCAAAAAGATATCAGATCTCAGTGCCTTTAGTTACTCTGATAGACTGAAATAGCTCTGTTGCTCTACTCAGTCCCATACAGACTCCTGAATGGTGATCTCTGATTAGCTTTCTGCACAATTTGAACTCCTTCACTTAAATAGAACATGTGATAAAGTAAACACTCATTCTAGAGACCTAAACTTGTGCCATCTCATCAACAAGACCAGGTGGTCTGACAGATAACTAACCCAACATATACCTTTTTTCCTAAAAAAGGCTGCCATTACGTATCAAGCAAAGTACTTCCTTAGCAACCTTTAAGCCAGTCTGGGTGACTGGATGAAAGATTGTGCATTTTTACCAGGAATATGTGGAGAAAGACTACTTAAACGGGACAATGCTAGTTTCACACCAGTTCTGTGTGATGTGGCTAAGCTTCTAGACAGTCTCTTTTGGCCATAAGCTTAGTAAGAATCTATGAATATATAAGGTATGAACAGGACACAGATAAAGACTGAAAGCAGATACAAAGCAGTCCTAAGATGCCCCAAATACTCATAAGTCTCATAATGTAATGCAAAAACAGAGTCCTGACATCTGCAAAGAGGCAAGAACGTTGTAAAAGAGGCAGAGTTAGCTGGAATTTACATCTGGATGAAATTAGAACAGTGAAACAGTGTCACGCTAATTATGTTAACATATGGCACCTAGGAAAATAAATTTAGTCAAGAAATACTTTGTGAACTTCATTTCTGAATGGTGTTTTATAAGGCATGTTCTGCATGCATCACGCATTCTTTGTTTAACACCAGTATATCACATGGGCCCAAAGAATTTTTGTTTTATGGCCAGAAAATGATGCCGTTATAGTATAAATATTACAATGCATGAGTGATTTCTTTTAAGGTTTAAGCCACAAAAATGTTGTTTTTCAGTTAATTGGGTAAACTGAACTGTTCATTTAGATTCCTTTTTAGCCATCACTGAAGCTATAAATGAAAAGGTCAGTACAATATATCTTCAGAGAGTTTCAAATCATTTCAACTAGTATGTTTCTTAAAGGTGGGAAATGGCCAGAAAAGCACAAAGACACAGAGAGAGAGTCCAGACTCCACAGAGATGGTAATCAGAAACATAGGTCTCAACCCTTTAAGAGGCCAGTGTGAAACACAAACCCTAGCAATGTGTAACAATTCAGAATGTGGAACACCCTATTTTTGCACTGCTGAAAACACACCATCGCCATGGGGCCTGGCAAAACATTTGTAAAATTCTATAAGACACAATTGAGTCAGATCCAAAACTATTGTTGTGTGTCTGCAGTAAAAGGGAGGGGAGTTAGGAATCTGACTTTCAGTGGAAAGCTGTTTAACAATTATGAATGACTTGTTCACTGCTGTTCGTCTTTCTGCTAGACATATTTAGACCATGTAGTACTGAGATTTTCCCCTCTTGAATGGAAGTATGTTAAAAAATAGAGTAACTCAGATGTCATGTTTTCTTTCATCACATTTTTGTTTCCTTTAATCCAACTCATAGACTACCACTTTTAGAAAAAAGTAACATTTAAGTACCTCTTTTAATTCTTGAGTTCACCCCAGTTTATAGTCCCTAAGCCATTTTGCCTCTTTTTGAAATTTTATTTCCTTGTGTATTTTTTTTTGTCATATCAAGTGCTACAGTTACAGAAAAACCTACATATAACTTTTACAAACTTAAAAAAATAAGTAGGCAACTGCTTTTGAATTTATATGTGATCAGTGAGTAAATAATTTGTGGAAATATTGCTAAGTTTTCAAGTGTGATTTTCAATTGCAAATATTTTTAAATGCATTGAGTGGTAGGCCATTTGAGACTTCAGCTTAAAATTAAGGATGTTATGTAGTACTATCTCGCCTACATTCTTCACCTGTGGGTTCGGAGCCGAATATAGTCTCTGACTCGGCCTATTTACTAGCTCGAAAGTCTTTGATTGACTGGGCTAAGATGGTATCCCACAATACACTGCTCCATATCCCCAGATCTCGTTTGCCACTTGTACAGCTCGGACGTGGTCTCGACTTGGCTGTGGCTTATTGCTAAAACCTTTTTCCTGTGAAAAATTTTGCTGATTGTTATCCAAATAGAGCTTTTTCATAGCTATTGTTGCTGCGTTAGTGTTTTGTGAGTTGTGAGTGTTTTTGTGTGTTTTGGTATCCCTAACTTCCCTCAGGCTTGAACCGTTTCAGTTAGAGGACCTAGTCCTCCATTGTGGTGTTTGTCTGGCTGTAGTTTTGGTGCGTTGTAGTTTTTTAAGTGGAGAACCGTTTTGGCTAGAGGTTCTCCCCTGTGCCTTGGTTGTTTGTTGTACTTGTGTTGACTCTCGATCTCTGTGTTAGCGGTTTCCCGCCTTTTGTCAGTAGCGGTTGCTACGGTTGTTGGCCTTAAGATATCTAAGGAGCAGAAAGAGCATAAGCCCTCGGGCTTTAAAAAGTGTACAAAGTGTGCTTATAAGATGTCCATCACAGATGGACACTTGGTCTGTGTTTACTGTCTTGGAGCCATCCACCTACAATAGTCATGCAGTTTCTGCCACACCTTTAGTCCTTGGGTGCTCCAAGAGAGAAAAAAACAAATGAATCCTAAAGGGACTGCTAAAACCGTCCTTTGAGGAGGATTTAGGTTCGGCTCCCACCTCCCTGTCGAAGTCTAAATCCTCAAAATCCAAGAAAAGGTCTCCGGCTCCATCTTTTGCTTCAGAGCCACCTTCTAAAATCACTATTGTTGAGTCTGCTTCCTCGGCTCCACCGTCATCGGGGCCGTAGGAGGTAGCTGTGTCTAGTGAGTCTGCGTCCGCTCCGATCGTACTGGAACCAATTCGGAGCCGGTCGCCAAGTTTGAGGCAGTGTTCTCTAGATAGGAGGTCTAGGTCTCCATCCATCTCCTCCAAGTCCTCCAGGCTTTCCGATTTGGATGTAGATAGGATGGTGTAGAGGCTCCTACAGTTGCTGGTGTTGGCCAAACTTTTCTCGGCTCCTACCCAGTCGGCTCCGGAGCCGGCTCCTAAGGTTGTTTCTGCTATTCCTCCTCCGAGTGCATCCTTGTCATCGGAGCCAGTAAGCTCCGCTCCAAGGGACGTTCCTGTTCCGGCTCCGATCCCCCAGCGGGGTTTATCAGTGCCCGCATCAGCTCCGACCTTGTCGGTTCTGTCCACAGATTTCGAGACTCGGGTCTCCTCAGTCGGGTCTGAGGGGGATGCCTCGGAACACCCTTCGGTTCCGAGCCTCCGTCTCGGTGCCTCGGCTGCGGGGACACCGGTCCCGGTCATAGCCTTGGAGGGCGGTCGGTCCTCCGATTCGGGAGGTCCCTCCTTCGAGGCTATGCGGAGCACGCTGGCTAGGTCAGCTACTTCTCTCGGACCGGTTCTACCTTCCCCCACAACACCGGCGAGAGCTTCTGATGCCCACCTGTCCTTGGACAGCAGAGCGCCAGGGCCTAAGGATATCCCCATGAGCGGTCCCCTTCTTTATGAGGGGGCCCTCAGAGCCTGTGCCTGAGGAACCCCCCAGAAAGAAATTGTGCAAGAGGAAGCACATAGACTCCCAGGACGAGTCCCTCACTTCCGATAATGACCTCGAGGAATCGGAGGGGTCCCCCAAGTCTTCCTCTGAGGACGTTTCATTCTCTGATATCCTGGAGATCCTGAAACAAAGAGGAGACTGGCCCTCCAAACCCTCCTCCGAGGAGGAGTCAGTATTCCTTAAGGCTTTTGGCACTCAGCCCTCCGCATCCTGGGTGTCTCCACCTTTTGACGAGCTTCTTGACCTTATTTGTCGAAGGGTGTGGGAGAGTCCTGACTCTGTGGAGCCTGTTTCTCGACACCCCAACAAATTTTTGTCCGCTCCCCAAGGAAAAGAATTTTTAACAAAGGGAGTCCTGGTGGATGATATGGTGGTGGCGGCAGCCACTCAGAAGGAAGTTGGAGTTTTCCTCTTCGGTCCATCCTCCTAACAAGGAGTCTAGGACTATGGACCGGTATGGGAAGCGTACCCTGTCTTCAGCTACCTTTACCCTGCGGTCGCTGAATTATTTGTCTCATTTAACTTGGCTCCAGAGAGATCTCCTTAAGGATTTAGGAGATACTCTAGCATACCTGTGGCGGTGGACGACTGTCACCGCTCAGCTCTCTACCCTCAACTCCATCGCTAACTCGTCCATGCGACTTATTTCGTACGCGGCCGAGGGAGCGAGTAGGGTGGCTAGCTCAGGGGTGGCCCTCAGGAGGCAAGCCTGGCGCAGCCTGTTTCACTTTGCGGAGGCCTTTAAGTCTTCCTTCACTGATGCCCCCTTTGATGGTTCCTCCTTGTTCGGGACCAAAGTGAAAGACACCCTCACCAGGTGCGAACAAGAGGGAAAGATCTTGTCTGCTGTAGGAGTCCGTTTTTCCCTCCCATTGAGACCTTATCCCAAGGCACAGTGAGGGGGAAAGATGTGGTTCAAGATATCACAAAGGCCTTTTCCTGCCGCACAAGGTGAGACCCCCTCCCGAGGCAGGGGAGGGGGGTCGTATTCAGGGAGACATCGCCCCAGAGGCAGAGGGGGGCCCCGCAATTCTGGGGACCGTGATTCCTTTTGTGGTTCCCCATACTCTCATTCCTGAGGGTGTGCCCGACTGTGCTTCTGTGGAGCCAGTCGGGGGTCGAATTTCCCGGTATTCGGAAGCCTGGGTCAACATCACCCAGGACCGATGGGTATTAGGGATAATCACCGGAGGTTACACCATCCCATTCTACTCCGCACCCCCTCCCATCAAACGGATCCCAGACGTTCCACCCAGTCAAAGGGATCAAGCAACATCAGAGGTTTCTCAGCTGCTAGAAAAAGGAGTCATCCAACTAGTCGCCCCAGACCAGATCGGATTAGGGACTTACTCAAGATTCTTTTTGGTGTCGAAAAGAACAGGAGACCTGAGACCCATTTTGGATCTCAGCCAACTCAATCATTACGTACGCAAGTCCAAATTCTGGATGGTCATGCTACAGTCGATTCTCCCATTATTGGGGAAAAGAAGTATGGATGTGCTCCATCGACCTGAAGGATGCTTACTACCACATCAAAATGGACAGAGCATCCAGATGTCATCCACGCTTCCGACTGGGAGCCAGGCATTTCCAGTTTCGAGCCCTGCCCTTTGGTCTCACCACAGCCCCCAGGGTGTTCACCAAGTGCATGGCAGTGGTGACGGCTCACTTGAGACGTCAAGGATTCCAGGTGTTTCCATACCTGGATGACTGGCTCCACTCTGCCCCCTCCAAGCATCTACTTCTTCAAAACAGAGATACTACCATCAATCTATGTCACCAGTTAGGCATTACAATAAACTGGAAAAAATCTGCCTTGCTACCCTCACAGCGTGTCTCATTTATAGGAGCAGAGTTGGACACTATTTGATTGAGGGCATTCCTGCCACTGGAGAGGATCACGGGGTTGCAACAACAGGTTTGTTCGATGATGCATCTGAGACGTGTGAAGGCAAGGCTAATTCTTCAATTACTGGGGACAGTGGTGTCTACTATCATGATGGTTCCATTAGCGAGGTTACATATGAGAATCCTGCAATGGCTCCTATTTGCCCAATGGTCCTTTCAAAGACTGCCGCTATCCCATCCAATCTTAATCACAGGTAAATGCAAGCAGGACCTCAGTTGGTGGCTATGCACCAACAACTTAAATATAGGAAAACCGTTTGTACCACCCAACCCGGTAGCCACAGTGACCACGGACACCTCCCAGATAGGGTGGGGGGGGCATTGTCTCGGCAGGATGGTCCAAGGCACGTGGCAGGAGCACGAGATAGACTTGCACATAAATGTCCTGGCAATGAGAGCAGTGCTTTTTGCGTTGCAGGCACTTCAGAATGTCCTCCCTCTAGGGCCTATAGCAATACACTCAGACAACATGTCAGTAGTGTGGTATCTCAACAAGCAAGGAGGAACCCGATTTACCCTTTGTGCAGGGAGGCCATGAGAGTGTGGAATTGGGTGATAGCTTCCCAACGGTCCTTGGTGGCAACGCACATCCCGGGGAAAACCAATGTGATTGCAGACAGGCTAAGCAGAGCGATCCTCATGCCCTACGAGTTGTCCCTGAACCGCCGGGTGGCGGAAAGCATATTCAGCAGATGGGGTCAGCCTTGCTGCGATCTGTTTGCCAGTCCCCTCAATGCGAAATGCAGCAGCTACTTCTCGCTGACCCCCCCCCACGGGGGGAATCTCCAAGGGACGCTCTTGCGCACAATTGGCCCTTGGGTCTACTTTATGCTTTCCCTCCGTTTTCCCTTATCTCAAGGGTGATTCAGAAAGCGCTATCCTTGGGAAGCAGGTTGATTCTGATTGCGCCACACTGGCCTCGTCAAGTATGGTTCCCCTTCCTTCAACCTTACATTGTGGATACTCCTTGGATTCTGGACCCTCGTCCAGACTTGCTGACATATATGTCGGGACAGTTCCACCCCTCCCTGGGGACCCTCCGGCTGACTGCCTGGTTACTCCACTTCCATCCGTAGTCAGATGTCATGATTTTTCTCCAGACGTGGTCCATATTCTTTCGTCCTCTCATAAACCGTTCACTAGGAAGATCTACTCTAGTAAGTGGAAAAGGTTCTCAATATGGGCCCAGTCCAAAGGTATTGACCCCTACACAGCCCCCATCGATTCTTTTATGGAATTTCTGTCTGCTTTGTTCTACCAAGGGTCTGCCTCAGCCACCATCAAAGTTCAGCTGGCGGCTATTTCAAATTTTCATGTAGCTTATGAACCTAGCTTAATGGTACACAGACTGTGTAAAGCATTCCTGAAAGGCACTCTTCTGCTTCGTCCCCCTGTATCTCAACCTGTTATGCCCTGGGACCTCAATTTCATTCTGCAGGTTCTCTCTCCCACCCTTCGAACCTGCGGCCTCCTTCAAATTTCTTACATGGAAATCTGCCTTTTTGATAGCTATCACTTCAGCTAGATGAGTCTCAGCAATCCAGGCCCTATCAGTCAAGCCCCCATATTTGATATTCCATAAAGATAGAGTCTCTCTGAGACCAAATCCGTCCTTTCTTCCCAAGGTGGCTTCCTTTTCTAATATTAATCAGTCCATTGAACTGCCGATCTTCTTCCCCAATTTTTCCAACAAGGCAGAGTACCAGTTTCATCTGTTGGATGTTCATAGACAACTGTGCTTTTATCTACATAGGACAAAGGATTGGCAGAAGTCAGACCAGCTCTTCATTTTGTTTTCAGAGAATCGCTTGGGGTCTGCGGTTTCTAAGGTCACCATCTCTAGGTGGATAGCTGGTTGCGTCTCCTTTATTTATCAGGCAGGGGGAAACAGTCTGCCCTTTCCAGTCAGAGCACATTCTACAAGAGCTGTTTCCACTTCCACAGCCTTTCAGGCTAGGTTATCGATGGATGATATATGTGCAGCTGCAACGTGGGCTTCTCCTCGCACGTTTGTCTCCCATTACAGATTGGATGTGGTGTCCAGGGGCAGATCTTTTGGCTCCACAGTGCTCAGGAGTATTTTCCATTGAGCCACCCAGGATGTAGGTGCTAGGGATGCTGTCCCACAGGTGAAGAATGTAGGCAAGATAGGACTACATAACATCAGTAAGTTATGTACTCGCCATAACGTTAGATGTATGTAGTCCATCTCGCCTCACATTCTTCATTACCCTCCCACCGTCCCCCAGGCCTGGAGGATTTGGAGGAACACCATGTCCTTCTTGTATTGCAGAGTCCCTCTGGATAATTTGTTGGACCTCGTTGTTAAGGGTGTGTGTGTGTTCGGGTGATGTATACTATGCTTCTGTTGGCAGCAAACTAGATCTGGGGATGTGGAGCAGTGTATTGTGGGATACCATGTTAGCCCAGCCAATCAAAGACTTTTGAGCTAGTAAATAGGCTGAGTCGGAGCCGATATTCGGCTCCGAACCCACAGGTGAAGAATGTGAGGCGAGATGGACTACATACATCTAACTTTATGGTGAGTACATAACTTACTGTTTTACAAAAGCAAAATGCTTACAAGAGAATAAAGTCTGATTAAAAGCTATCTTCTAGTTAAATGCAGAAGGAGACATGCTAAAAGATGTACTGCCACTCTCCAGAGACACTGAGAAATTCAGAGTGCTACAATCTTAAGTAATTGGAGTGACAAGACGATAGTGCCTTTGTCTTGTAATGCAATATAGACTGCATTATGAGAAGGTAGTGAAAATGCTTTAAAACAAATCATTGTCTCCCTTCTCCATCCATCCTACTCTAATTTAAAGGAAACATTTAATTTGATTTCCCTTGGATATATTATGTATCCAGGAAACAAGATGGAAGGACAGTGCAGCAAAGCCACTTGGCTTGGGGTCCAGAGTCTACTACACAGGAGCAGGACAAACCAGAAATGGTATGGGAATTGTGGTGGAGAGGCTTCAGAAGGCAGTGAGGGATGTCTTCAGTATTAGAGATAGACTCATGGCAATCAGACTACAGTGTAAGGAAAGGTCACTGTTCAGAATCTCAGCCTATGACTCACAGCAGGGTTGTAACAGTGAAGAAAAGAGTACATTCAGACAGCAGTTGCAAGACCTACTAGGTAAAGCAGGACAAACATGAATTGGTGCTGTTAATGTGTGACCTGAATGCACATATCAGAACGGAAAGAACAGAATATGAGGATTGCCTTGGTTCCCATGGGTGGGACAGCAGGAATAAGGAAGGAGAGGCCTTTCTCGACTTCTGTCTAGCAAATGGCTTGATGATGGCCAACTCATGGTTTAGCAAGCATGACAGTCACAAGATCACATACAAGAGTGGTCAGCACACAATTCAGAAGACTTCCTCCTAGTAAGGAAAAAGGGCACTTGGGGTAGAATCAGCAATTATAAAGTCATCCCCACTAAAAAATTTGGCCCACAGCATAAACCACTGGATGCCACAATCATCTGCAAGCATTGGCCAGAAAAGGATCTAAGGTCAACAGAGACTAGGCTGAAGACCTGGAATTTGACTGTAGAGAAAGAATGAGTTTAAGGAATTACTCAGGGCTCTAGCACCACAAGAAGAAGAAGAGGAAATAGCTGGAGTTGAAGATGGATGCAGCTCCTCAAAACAGCATATCTTAGGAAGGTTCCATAATAGCACATTGAAAGCACAGGTCAGTGAACACCTATTTGCCAGCCAATAAAGAGCAAACTGTCATTTCCATGAATGGCCACTTCAGCAAATTTTTTTCCTGGGGGAAAAATATCACTTGGGCATAGTTGTGGATTTGCCCCTTTCCTCACTGTAGTGCGATCTCAGAGTTGGTATATTTACTTAGGGAGGATGTGGGGGTGAAGCCCCCCCCCCCCGCTTTGATAGGTTTGCAATCATGTCTTGTTTCTGGTTGGCCAAGTGAATTTTTTCCTCCTAGGAAAAAATCATTGAAGTGGTCATTCGCGGAAATGACGGTTCGCTCTTTACTGGTTGGTGAACAGGAGTTTGCTGATCTGTGCTTTTGATGTGGTAATGTAGACCCCTTAGGAATACAGTACAGGTACATGATCAAGCCAGCGATAAAAATAAGGTACATAATGAAAGCTAGTGGTGTAATGCAGAAGTCCAGAATGTTATCAAAAGAAAAAAGGAGCGCAAGAAAAAGTGAATGATAGAAAGGACAGACTCAGATAGGCAGGAATACTGGCTGGCTAACAAACAGGCTAGGAGAAGAGTTACAGTAACAAAGAGCAAGGCATAAGAGACCCTCTGCCAGCTTCTGGAAAGTGACTCAGTAGCTGGCACAAAGAAAATCTATCAGGTTACAAGGCAAAGACAGACAGATAAAGAAGATAGTCAGATACCCTTCATAAGAGATGCCAGCAACAATCTGCTCACCAGCCCACAGAAAATTAAAAGCAGATGGAAGGAGTACTTTCATCAACTTCTGAATGAAGAAAACACCCACAGAAGCTGTACTGCCCAGACACAGCCTACAACGAAAGAAGAGGAGGAGCCCATCCCAGAAGAAGTAAGAACAGTACTAAGAAAAATTAAGTCAGGCTCGGATGAAGCAGAACAGAAAGTAAAATGGCAGATGAGCAGTTTGGATTCAGATCAGGATGCAGCACAACTAATCCAATATTTGCAGTGAGACAGATAGTTGAGAAGAAGCTTGAGATGAGGAAAGAATCCAACTGGGCATTCCTAGACTTGGAGAAAGCATATGACAAGGTTCCAAGAAAGCCAATTTGGGCAGTCCTACTGTGGTTTGAAGTCCCAGAAACATTGTTTGAATTAGTGCAGGCTATTTACAAAGACCCAGTGATTCAAGTATGAACAGTGTTCGGTCTCATAAATGGTTCCTAGTGGGAGCAGGAGTGGAAGTGGGACCAGATCATACCTCTCAACCTGGAAACATCAAAAATCTGGACAAAGGCCAGTGAAAAATAGGTGCAAATCCACATGCTGATTAACATACAATTTGCATATATAATTCTTGCCATGCCCACTCTAATGGAATTGTGGGATAGCATCATTCAAACACAAATTGAAGAACAGACAAAATATTAAGCACAAAATATAACCAGAATAGTGTTTTAAACATCTGAACGTATATCATACTTTGAGCCTGTATAAAATTAAAATACAATTAACTTTTATAAAATTAAAATGAACTGCATTGAATTGAGAGATGTTGAAAGCTGACAAGCAACAGCAGACCCCATGTAGAAAATCAGGAAAAAAAGGGGGAGGTTGATGATGATGATTTAATTCCAATCAAGCTTGCATTGCACTAGTTAGCCAACAGGTTCATAGTTACTAGGTATCTCCTTCAAAGGAGGACATTCTCAGGACTGTAGCATCCACCGTCTTTTAAAGTACAGCGTAGTACAGTATCAGCAATCCATCTGTGAGAGTAGAACACACAGCCTTCTGCATCAAAAGCAAGTGTTCTACCTGTTGTGCTATTAACAATACAATTAGACTTGGCATAGGCAGCACTAAACTTCTCTTCCCCCGATGCTCTCAGCTCCTTGTAAACACTCAACTGTCCCTCTCAACTTTGCAGCACTAGAAATCTGGAAAAAGACAAAATTTATTGTGGGGGACAAAAGCCCAATAACCAGGGACACATTTTAAGCATTGCTTGTATAATCTTGGAAAAGTTGCTAGAATAAAATGTTGTGTTACTAAATTACAATGCATTCCCTGAAAGATAGGAAGACTGAAACTTAAATGGTTATCATGATTTAGTGAATTCAGTTCTCACTAATTTGGTAGAAAACCACAAATTCTAAGAGGAACAGACCAGAGGTATGAGCTGCACGGATGGCACAGTGGTAGTATTGTTGCATCACAGCAAGAGGTTTTCCAGTTTGATTCTCAGCTGGGGTGCCTTCTGCACAGAGCTTGCATGTCCTCCTTGTGTGGGGTTCCTCCCACATTTTCAAGTCAGACTTTCCTGCTAAACAAGTATGGGTAGAGAATTCAGGCTCTTGCTCCTTGTGTAATGCTAACCACCAGGTATTCTTAACTGGGGCATTTACACACACACAGCAGATAAATAAACTCCACGTTCTTTTCTAATTAGATGCCGTGAACTACAAAACACAGTCAGGCAGCAAAAGGAGCAGATAAATAAAATGAACTGCACAGCAGATATAAAATAAACTTTGTGAACTGCATGTTCTGCACACAGCAAGCAAAGCAGATAAACTCCACATTCTGCTCTGACTAGATACTGTGAACTACACACACAGATGCTGGCAGCAAAGAAAGCAAATAAATTAACTCCGCTGTGATGTTCTGTTTTAACTAGATGATGCCAACTACAAATTAAACTCGTCCGTGGACTACAAATACACCATGTTCTGTTCTAATTAACAGCAGATAAATCACAGTTTTGAACGGAATGGCAAACTTGCAAATAAAACACAGTTCTTTTCTCTGCATAACAAACAAGCTAGCAAAGTCTAACTACATGCCAGCAGCAAAGGAAGAGAAGCAGATAAATAAAATAAACGTACACCATGTTCTGTTCTAACTAGATGCAGACAGCAAACTAGCAGTTACAAGGACTTACAAACAGCAGAGGGTAAAAGCTATGACACTCTTCAATGGTTCTTCTGCATATCAACAGCACACACAGGCTAGCAGCAGTTCCATAACATCAGAAGCATTTAAAAATAAACTCAGAATCCCAGCACAGCAGATAAAAACACAGTTTTGAACGGAACTGACTTTGCAGATAAAACACAGTTCTGTTCTCTGAAGGTTCTGAATACCAACAAACAAGCTAGCAAAGTCTAACCACATGCTGGCAGCAAATGAAGAAGCAGATAAATAAAATAAACTTACACCATGTTCTGTTCTAACTAGATGCCGACAGCAAACTAGCAGTTTCACGGACTTACTAACAGCAGAGGGTAAAAGCTCTGACACTCTTCAATGGTTCTTCTGCATATCAACAGCACACACAAGCTAGCAGCAGTTCCATAACATCAGAAGCATTTAAAAATAAACTCGAAACCCCAGCACAGCAGATAGCAATAATTCCCAACAGATAAAACAGAGTTCCTTTCTCAATGGACTTACAGCAGAAGCAGATCTGCCATTACTGCTCTCTATTTCCCACCAGTATAATTCAAAATAGTCCAACAGGATGTAGCTGATGTCATCACGCATGCCCCTATAGACTGGTGATGTGTGTTGACGTCACCCATAAATTTAAAGTGGCAATACAAAAATAATTAAAAAAAATCGGGAATTAAAGGAGCCACTCGGAAATTCGTGGCACCCTATCATTTTGCCCTCAAAACCAGTAAATATTGGGGAATTCAGTATGATTGAGAGGTATGGTCCAGATTTTCACAGAATGCCCAGATTTTTGCCTTGTATTTTTAGTCTGCTCCTCAAAGTTTGTGGTTTTCTGACAAGTCACTGAGGACTGAATCAAAATAATGGCAACTAACTAAATACAACAAAATTTAAACTTGAAGAAGCCACGAGTATGGAGCAATTAATTCAAAAGGAGTCACCACAATTTAAAAAAACAAAGACAATTTATTCACAGAATATGCTTAGCACCTTCATCCCTTATGCCTACAGGAGATCTTCAGAATATTTAAAACCAAAAAAGACGTACTTATTTATAATGCTTAAGTAATCATTACCAATCACTATCATTTCTTAAAGGCATAGTAAAAGGACCACAACTGTCAAAATGTATTACTTTCCACCTCAAATTGTTTCAAATTACTGTTACTATTGTTTACAATAAAATCCTAAAATTAAAATAAACTTTCATTTATAATCTTGTTAATAATTTATTATTTAAGCAGTTCATACCAAACTAATGTCAATCTAACCAATAAACATACAAAACTATAAAAAAAAAGTATTGACCACCAACAAAACAAAATAAGTTGCATCAAATTAAAATTTAGCAAATCTCATTTTCAAGACAGGTTTTGTAGTTATATGTTCATTCAAACCCAGAATCACACTAGCATTAGTTTTTAATTGCCATAGAAACTCTCTATATTCCAACTTCATCTCACACTCCCACTGATGGTATTCATCTTACATAGACTTTGTTAATATTTTCAATAGATGTGGATTTGAACTTATGGGGCTTTTAAAAGGAATGAACTGATAATCAATGAAATTTCTAAGGACATTAATGATTTGAACAGAATTATTAGAAATTTATTATTTTGTGAATATTTAGAGTTGTAGAATAAGATATTTGATGTAGTTGACAATACTCATCACTCGTTAGATCCATTATAGAGTACAACACCCCTTTTGGAATGTACCTCACAAGACATCTGCAGCAGCTGGAAAGGCCACAGAAGTACCTAACAAAGAGGATTACTGGCCTCAAACAAATGCCCTACACTGACCGCCTCAAAAAACTCCAGCTTTACTCCGTAGCATATCGCGTACTCCGAGGTGATCTCTGCCTAACATATAAAGCTATGTCAAACCCAGAGATGTTGGACATGCTACACCTAAAGAAATCCCAATCCCTCCAAGCTACACGCTCTAGGGACCTAAACCTTGTCACCACAATAAACAGGACATGCTGGAGGGATAGATTCCTGTCCCAGAGACTTCCTATACTCTGGAACAAGCTTACCCATCTATGTCAAGCAAAGTTCTTCATTAGCACTCTTCAAGAAAAATCTTGATGAGTGGATGGGAAATAGGAAATACACCCCGGGGATCACTTGTGTCTCTGCTGGACAGTGGCCCAGGAAAATAACTTTCTTGGGTGGCGTAAGCTATGGTACCTTGCTGGCTAGGCATACGTAGGCCCTTGGGCTGATAGCCTAGTACCTACCTATGAACCTATAAACCTATAAATGTGTTGTGATATGGAAAAATAAAACTAAAAATAGATAGGGATTTGAAAAAATACCAAAATAACAAAGCATACCTTATCAAATCCAGTAATGGTAAGAAGCAGGTAAACAGCAACATTCCTCTCAACAAAACCATATGCAAGAATGAAAGACACCCTGTAGGTTATATTACAAGTACAGAGAACAGTGTAGATGATTGGGTATTGGTTATGAATTAAATAACCAGTAGGATTTTCAGGTCCTATGCAGGATGGAAATCTTGGCAAGTAAGTTATACCAATAGAAAGATACAGGACTCCATGTACTGACACAAGGACATGAGATGACTGGTTTTACAAGTTTTAAAAATCCAATGAATAAAAACCCATCCAACCAACACAGCTAAAAACGTAGATTTAATATCATAAACGGTAAAAATTAAAACAACAAACAGGAGAGATTAGCACTTTCGCACGTAAGTGCTTCTTCATTTCTACTTACAACCAAAAAAAGCTTCATTTTTAAAAAGACCATTAACAAGTAAAATGACTAAAGCAATTAAGTTCAATGAGGTAGCGTTCATGCCTTCAATGCAGGTCTTAAAGGAACATTCCCATTTAAACTGGGAATCTTATCAGCCTGCAATCCATTTCATTTCACCTACTTATGTTAAATTCAAAATGTCCCCACCTCTATTGTTTTCTTCAATAACCTGTAAAACCATAAAAGTAAAAGACTGTCCACCACTGGCAAAAACACATTTATATAAGGCATTAGATAAATCAGCGTTTCTAATATCACCTACATGTTAAAGTATATGTTCTTTTAAAAGTCCATTTGTTTTGCCTACATAAAAGCTAGTACACTGCTTAAAGCAAGCCAGGTACACTAAGTTCTTAGTTTTACAATCTGTGATTGATCTCAGACTATATGCAATCCCAGATGTTAGATGTATAAACAAATTGGAGATAGAAATCAATTTACAGGCAAGTCTGGCATGGAAATGTATCAGCTGTATTAGATACAAGATACCTCATTAAACTTAATTGCTTTGATCATTTTATTTGTTAATGGTCGTTTCAGAAATGAAGCACTTGTGTGAAAGTACTAATCTCTCCTGTTTGTTGTTTTAATTTTTATCAAGTATATGATATTAAATCTATTCTTTTAGCTGCGCTGGTCGGACTGGTTATTATTCATTGGATATTTTGTGGCTAGGACTGACTTTTGGCTGTTTGCTTTGCTTTTACTTTGTTTATTAAGTTTTAAAAATCAATCAAACTTTGGAAATATGAGGAAACGGAAAGGGAGGTGGACAGGAAGGAAGTGATAGTAAGTGAATATGATGGTGTTTTGCTATCACATAAAGGTTTCAAAATTTTCAATGATAGTCATATGGAAGTTACCTCGGAGCACTTCTCCTTGTTCCAAAAATGGTTTAAATGCATACCTAATAGGTAGATTAATATAGTGGACGTATTAGTGGAACCTAAAATTTTTACTAGAAAATTAAATTTGGCTTTATACTTTAAAGAATATGGTCCCAAATGAATAGAGTAACATGAAGATCTGTGCAACAGAAATAGCAGATCCAACCCCCCTCTACATCTATTAGTTCAATGTTTTTAAATAGCATGCACACAAGATTTGTAAAGATTGATTAAACAAAACAAGAATAAAAATTCCATGAAGCACAACCTAAATAAAAATGAAAGGGTTACTCTGAACAATTTAATACAAGAAACCAGAGGGGGCAGAATGGATATATACAACAGTATTAATTATTATGGTGTTATGTTAAATATTTTACACAACGTCAGAACTTGAATATTCAAGTTTCTAGAAACCAGGTCAATATGGCTTATAGGAAAATAGACCTGCAGCTTGAAGAATTTTTGTTTGAAGGGAAGATAACTGAAACTTTGTTTAAATACTTCAGAAATCCAAATCCTATGATTCTAACCATCTGTGGTATCCCCAAATTACACAAATGACATTTTGGACCCACCTTTTAGACCAGTAGTGGGTGCATATGGGTAAAAGACCTATCCTTTAGTGACTATGGTTGATCAAATAATTTTAAAACCAATTTCTCTTTGAGAACCCACATGTTAAAAGATTTGTAGGATTTTTGGGGAGGCTCACCAATGATGTGTAAGACACTGGGTTAGGATTTCTTACTATTGACATAATAGATTTGTTCTCTTCATTCCCAGCAATGAAGGGCTTAAATTTTTCAAGGAGGACTTATTTTTTTTTTACTTTTTGAGAGTTGGTAAATTATTTCATTAATCAACTGTACAAGTGTGGTCCTTGAAAATAACTAGATATATTTTGACGGAAAATTCTGTAAACAAACAGGAGTAGCAATGGGGGCTGCATGTCCTCCTATATATGCCAGTCTGGTCTGATTTGCATGGAAGCATGAGTATGTATTTAAGTCAAAATTTTATAAATATGGCAAATTATACTTATGTTTTTTTTTCGATAACATCATTATTTTATGTGAAGGGACTGATGAAACTGTGGAGGATTGTATAGGCTATCTGCATAGTACTACAAGGTTTTTGAAGTTCATTTACAGTTATAATAAGAAGTTATTGAATTATTTGGATACTACTAGCCAATGTGTAGAGGGTGGCTTTATGTAGAAAGCCTACCTTCAGCAGTACATATTTACATTTTTCCAGTTTTCACCCCCCTTACACATAAGAATAGTTTGATTAAAGGCCAAGCTATTAGAATAGCTTGGATGACGTCAAAGAAGGAAATCTTGAAGGAAGAAAAAAAAAGTATTGATATGTTTCTCAACACGGGTTATCCTAGGTTATTAGTAAAAGGTATTGTCAATTAAGTTTTTGATGAATGGGACAAGTGTTATAAACCGCTTTTGGGAGGGTCTATATTAGATCACCGAACTCTTAGGTTAGCGAACGGTGATTAATCGACCCCATGTAAGCGAAAGCTTACAAAACCGAACTGTCAGAACAGCAGTTTTTTTCCAAGGGAAAAAAAAATGCTGTTCCAACAAAAAAATAAAAAAAATAAAACATGAAATTAAGTGGGGGGCTTTGCCCCCCACACCCCCCTACTTAAATATACCAACTCCGAGACTGCCCTACAGTGCCGAAAACGGCAAACTACCGAAGCGGCCAAGTGAATTCTTTCCCTGGGAAAGAATGTGCTTATATGCCGCTTCGATATTTTGCCGTTTCTGCATTTACAGCTCGACCAAGACGCATTTGCTAACCTGCGTCTATGGTCAGCTAATAGGAACCCCTGTTGGGACTGGGTCTTGACGTTGATCAATCCATTAATAAGACTAGTTTAAATGAAACAGGTTTAGAAAGAGCACTAAATAATGCAATATCATGATGGGATAAATCAAGTAAAAGGGATTGTTGATAAAAATCGGGTTACAATGAGAGCAAATCAAACTGTATTTGAGGTTTTTGGTGAGAAGCATGACTTTGTGTACAAAATGGGAAAAAATGAAAGAAACTGATGTAAGGTAATTTTTTAATTTTAAGATTTTATTGTAGTCAATAGTAACAGCAAGTAAAAAGTATTTGATGCGGAAAGTAAAGTATTTTGACAGTTGTGGCCCTTTTATTATGCCTTTAAGAGATTATAGTGATTGGCAATGATTGCTTGAACCTTATAAATAAGCATGTCTTTTCTGGTTTAAAATGTTCTGAAGAAGCCCTGTAAACATAAGGGACAAAAGCACTAAACATGTTCTGTGAATAAATTGTATCTTTGTTTGTGTTTTTTTCAATTGTGGTGATTCCTTTCAAATTAATTACTCCATGCTCATGGATTCTTCAAGTTTATGTTTTGTTGTTTTTAGTTAGAAGTAGTTTTTATGTAAATGGAACCTTTCTTTTTTGTTACTAAATAATGACAGACATTTGAATTTTAGACTTGGTAACATAAATTTTTTATCAATATTCAAATTATGTCCCTATTTTTGAGCTTTTGTCCCCCATTACTTTAGGCTTTGTCCAGATTTCATGTGCTAAGAGGTTGAAAGGTATGGATAGTATTCTTCTATTGCTGACAATTTTTTTATGGGGCGGGGGGGCTGAGGGCAGTTTGCTTGTATCACAAACTTGTACACATTCTTTAACATATAGATCGCTCTCTTTCCATCTCTATATGTTAAACTGATTAACAAACAGCAACCTTTAAAATGAATCCATTAAAGTTAAAGGGAAGGTTGCTAACTTTCTGACTAAGTGTGCTGTAATTGGTCTCAAACTGATTTTGTAGTGTCAGATGTTGCAATCTCAAATGCATATAGGCATGCTTTTCAAACGGTACGTAAATTTTAACTTACTTACTGCATTGACTTTGTTGTTTGCATGATCCATACGAAACCAGGGTATCCTATACTGTCCAACCCATCTTCTCATTCATAAGTCCTAATCAGCCACATCGTTTTACTTTTTACCATCATTCTTCAATAATGCTGTTCAGATTTATCACAGGCTCCAAAAGAAAATACAAGGATTACCCTTTTTGTATGATTTCACCTTAAAATCTGCTATTATGTTTAAGTCTTGTAATTAGAATGATACTCTTTGCTTTACCACTTCTGTTAATTATCTGGAGGTCTTAGACAGGATATTGGTAGAACTTCCATTAATGGAATTCTGGAATGTCATCTTTGTTGTGTATTTGTATTTCCCTTACAGGAGATGAGGTAACAAGGCAGTGACTGTCTTGAATATTTAGTAAAAGGTAATGGTCTAACACAAATTATTAACAGATGTACAAATAGAATCACTCTGCAAATGTGAATATTCAGTCCAGTCCTCACTGGCGGGAATGACTCACAAGTTGAATGAAATGTATTTTACCTTAAAAACAATGACATGCAGGATAAAAAGAAAAAAGAATAAAATAATCATAAAATATAATTGAACTACTTAAAATTGGAAACAGATGAAACTTGAATTGGGTAAATGGGAATGGCAGGATGACATCAAAAAATCTAACGCTAAATGAGTTGTAGTAGCATTTAATATCCAATATGCCAAAAGGAACATGGATCATGAAAGATAAGAACAAAAAGACAGTAACTGCAACAGTAAGAAGTTATATTAAGGAAGAGATGTTAACATACACAAGAAATGAGGGAACCACAAAGGAAGTGCTAGAAGACAGTATAATAACCTGCTGGAGGGAAATATTTGTCTCCCAGAGGTTACCACACCTTTGGAACAGACTCCCACTTCTTGTCAAACAGAGCACTTCATTGGCCCTCTTCAAACACAGCCTGAGCGATTGGATGGGTAACCATAAATTCACACCAGGGGTTTCACCCGTTTCCCTCTTGGACAGGGGCAAAAGGTGCTGATCGTGGAAATAAGGGTAGAACTTGGCTAGGCTTATAATGGCCCTAGGGCCATTAACCTAGTAATTTCCTATGATCCTATGAAATCAAAAGTAGTATTAAGAATAAGGTAAAATCACATTGAAAAGGAAACATTTGCTGGTTGCACTAAATATAAAGGGTAGTAGAAAAGCTTAATATGCACGCTTGCAAAGTGTTACGAAAAACAGTACTAGAGAACAAAAAAATAAAGAAGGGAAAGAAATGACAATAAGAATTTATGTATTTATTTTATTTACTAATTCTTTAATTATAATTAAATTGTTGACTGCTTTAGTCCTACTGTGCTAGTGGCCTCTTTTTGCGGAGACCCAAGGTGATATTTCAGCTACTAGGAGAAATATGGCCAGGGCATTGGGAAAAGTTATCTGCTCCTTCCAGCAGGTACTGTGGGATCTTTTACAGCTACCTGAGCTACCACAAACTCAAACAGATGGGACCTAGATTTTAAGTCTCATCTGAAGTATAAGGACTTTAGTGAAAATTATGCAACTTTCTCTTTAAAACACAACCATATGCAAAAAGGAAAGAATTTTTTTAAAGAATAATAAGCAGCTACCTATATTTCTAAGGCCTGGGTGGTCAATGTCTAGGACCTTGTAGGAGGGAAGTTAAAAAAAAAAAAAAAGATTCTGAAAATGTGGTATTAGCCATGTTTCATAGATGGCTGTCAGGTCCAGATCACAATGAAGAATGCAAGATGAAGGTTGTTTAATTTATTACAGACACTACCATTGTTTAGAAGGTCTGCAATTGTGGTTCAGCTCACATAGTTGATGACATCACAGATCCAAACAAAATGAAAGTTCTGAACCATGAAGGAGCAGAAGCATTTCAGAAAAGAATAGGAATGGAAAATCAAACCAGAAGTAGATGGAAATTAGGCAGCAACAGAAATTATCAAGAAACAAAAGACTATAAAGAACAGAACCAAAAGAAAAGGAAGAAACCTGAAAAGCCCACAAGTATAGAAAACTTCTGAAACAACCACACGTTAATCAAGACATGACTGATGAATGGTTAAGGAGAGGTGCATTTAAATCAAAAGATAAAAGGTTATTGATGGAAGCTCAAGGTAGTGGACTGCATATTTTTTGGTTTACAAAGTCTTTAGAAAAAGTGGGAGATACAGACAAATGCAGGTTCTCTAGTATAGAACTAGAAACAAAAACTCATTTTGTTGGGTGTTATGTATGTTAGAATAGACTACATACTGAAGTACAGAGCAATGTAGAAAGATTGTTGCAGTGGGGATTGTATAAACATGTGGAAATATAAACCACTAAGAATTGCTGACTACGAAAAAATTATGATCATATGGGATCATCCAATAACAGAAAGTAGAAGCAAGAAAACCAAATATAGTAATCTAAGAAAAAAGGAAAAAGCATAATTAATTAAATCACTAAATAGCTACACCTAGTGATTATAGTGTCCAGCATACCGAGAGACATGAAGTCACAAAATACCAGGATTTGCAAGCAGATTAAGACACCCAGACAGTTCCAAAAGTAGTACAAGCAACAGAGTTAATAAAAAAAGGAATTTCAAGCATACTTATATTATGGATACAACTAACTCAATATGAATTTCAGAAGGAGACAGCTCTGGGTACGTTATGGGTGCTGAGAAAAGCAGTCTTAGCAAACATTAAAGACTCAAGCAATACCAGTTTCACAAACTCTAATCATACGTTGACTCAGGAAAGGGGTCCATTCCAGTCTCAGCATAGAAATTCCACTCACAGCATTAGAAACCCAAAACATTTTGAGAAATTAAAAAAGCAGCTGCTTCATCTGTTACATAAAAAGCTAGCATAACATCTTGAAAGTTACATAGACAATAGCCACTCTTGACTAACTTAAATGTTTCTTGTTTATATTATTCTGTTACTATACTGTATGAAACAATTAGACACAAATGTTTAAGGATCTATATTTATTGATTTTTGCAATTTCTCACTGTGTTCTCTCGTTTTATGGAGAAGGCTATTTTTTATATTTTAGCAATTGCAACATCAGTAGGTAATACATTTGACTTTGATGTTGAAAAGAGCTATTTCTACATTTGCTTTACTACTGATACCTTAGTAAGTTTTTTGACCCTTTCCCATTCTCCTTTGCTTTCCTCCTATGCCAACATACAACCCCCTTTCCCTTTATTTAAAACATTGAACCTACACTTTTGCTATTCACTGGAGTACCATCATAAAATAATTTTACTAAGCATTAACCTAATCCCCCTGTCTTTTTTCAACCTTGTCATACTCAGTTTTCATACTTTCTGCTGGATAGGCCTGAAGTACGCAAGTAGTTGGTACACTTTTTCTGCTTGACTGCATAACAAATATATTTAAAGTCTCTGTATCTAATAATTCAGACTTTCTGATTGATATGTCTGGTTGTAAAAATGTATAATAGCCAATATGGTGTTCAATAATTTCTGCTATTCTGTGGTAAAATACATTGCAAATTAGTTTTTGTTCAAACTATCTAATTACCCTTTGTATTTCTCAAGAATTTTGTATGCATCAAGTGTAGCCTTCATTTAAGTGCACAATTTTTCATTTGCCTTGAGTTTGTACTCCAGGACACAGCTTGAAAAGGGTCCTTGAGATCAGTGCTCTACCATGGTTATCAAACTGAGGTACATAAAGTTCAGCTGAACTAGGTTCTTTCGCCACCTCGAGTAGCTGGATTCATGTTTGGATACTGACACTGTACCATAGAATAAAGGAGTTGCTGTACTCCCAAGGTTTCATCATTCAGATGTTAAATTGATTTTCCATTTGCATGAGATGGTGTTAGTTCAGACTGATGTGAAAGAACACATGGCACTTACTGAAAAACAATAGCGGGTCGTAATCGTATTTTATATATATTCATAAGTGTGTGTGTGTGTGTGTATATATATATATATATATATATATATATATATATATATATATATATATATATATATACATACATACACACACACACACAGATTTATATATATATATATATATATATATATATATATATATAATTGAAGTTTTAAAACGTCAAACATTATGAATGGAGTTCTCCATACAGCGTGGAATGGGAAATTTTCCCTTTTCCTCGCTGTAGTGCGATCTCAGAGTTGGTATATTTAAATAGCAGGGGGTGTGGGGCGTGCAGGAGGGCTTGCTCCCCCCCACACACACAAAAACACCCAGGAACATTTTTTTGTTTTGTTTTTGTTTTTCTTTCAGGTGTTCAAAGTTTTGAAACTTTGATCATATGTTATCAGCCATATGAAATCGAAGTTTTAAAATTTTGATCATCTGAAGTGAATCCATATGTGTATATGTATATTATATATGCCCCATATGCCCTACAAACAAACCACACTGTTACAACTTTATTCTGCATACCATTATGGGAAGTAGCACGCTTTGACAGTATTATTATTCATACCTCTCAACTGTCCAGATTTTTGCCTCAAAATTTGGTCTGTTCCTCATAATATTTGTATTTTCTGCCAAATCACTGAAGATTGAAGCCATTAAATAATAAATAATTACACCCATTTTTGTTTCAGACTTCATAGCTAGCAATTAAGTTTATAGGAGCAATATTTAAAATCTGTCCCTATATTTGGGTCTTTGACCCCCATTATTTTTGGCTTTGTCCAGATTTCTCGCTGTGATAGGCTGAGAGGTATTACTATATTCACTGATTTTCTGGAATGAATGTAGAAGATATCCTGGCTGTATGAACTATATAAAGGGTGCCCATACACACACATTTGCATGTGTGACTGTTTTTGTGCATGAGTACAGGTATCAAGGGAATAGCAGCAGACATATCTGCAAAGCTTTTTTTTCCTGTGTGCCTGCTGATCATTAAGCCTCTTTTTCTTGGTCTTGAGTTCATTCATTCTACCATACTGGGGATCCCCAGCACAGGGCGAAAGACAGCTGGAGGGGATGTCATGCAGCTATGGAGGTGGTTTGTGTCTTCATCAGTATCCTAGCAAAGAGTGCTTTTCTAATGTGGCCTTAACCTCTCCCATGGTGGCTAATATGAGAACTTGCATACTTAGGGTATTCTACAGTTTTGCCACATGCATGTACAGGCTTCTGCTCATATTCCAATTAGAAAAATGTCTCTGGTTTGGACAGAAACATAGTTGGTTCACACTGCTCCCTGGTCTTGTACTATGAATCAGTACCCCAATCCCCCAGCTCTTCCATTGAAGACAGAAAAAAATGGATGTTCCTTCTCCTGACACACCAACCAGGTGGACAAATGCACAACAAGCCTCCCCTCCCTCCTGCCCCAGCCATTCATGTCTCATTTCTGTGCCCTGCTCCCAAACCACCTTCAATATTGTTTTAAAGAAAAAAAACTAACAATAATAATATCTTCTTTTAAACTGTAGCAAATCATTGCTACAAATGCAGAAAGAAGTTTTTATAGTTTATACGCTGCCTGCATGAAGGGGTATGGCGCTCATGTTTGAGTTAAAAAAAATTATTCTTTTTAAACTGTAACAAACTATTGGCCACAAATGTAGCAAACAGATGCTACATGTTATACCCTGCCAGCACAGAGCACTACAGCGCTCAAGTTTTACCTATAAAAAAAGAATATATTTTACTTTTAAACTATAGCCAAATGCTTGCTGCAATATAGCAAGCAGTTGCTACAGTTTTGACCATACATGATGCTCTACAATGCTCAGATTTGACCACAAATGCAATCATCATCTTCTTTTGTCTGTTCCCGGTAGGGGTCACCACAGCGGATCATCTGTTTTCATTTCTTCTTGTCCTCTGCATCTTGCTCTGTCACGCCAACCACCTGCATATCCTCTCTCACCATATAAATAAACCTTATCTTAGGCCTTCCTCTTTTCCTGTTACCTGGTAGCTTCATCCTTAGCATCTTTTTCCCAATATACTCAGCATCCCTCCTCAGCACATGTCCAAACCAACGTAATCTTGCCTCTCTGGCTTTGTCTCCAAACCTTCCAACCTGGGCTGACCGTCTAATATACTTATTCCTAATCCTATCCACCCTTGTTACACCCAGTGCAAATCTTAACATCTTTAACTCTGCCACATTCAGCTCTAACTCCTGCCTTTTTGTCAGTGCCATTGTCTCCAACCCATATAACATAGCTGGTCTCACTACCCTCTTGTAGACCTTCCCTTTCACTCTTACTGGTACTCGTCTGTCACAAATCACTCCTGACACTCTTCTCCACCCACTCCATCCTGCCTGTACTCTCTTCTTCACCTCTCTTCCACACTCATCATTACTCTGAACTATTGATCCAAAGTATATAAACTCATCCACCTTCACCACCTCTACTCCTTGCATCCTCACCATTCCTCTATCCTCCCTCTCATTCACACACACATATGTTCTGTCTTAGTCCTGCTGATCTTCATTCCTCTTCTCTCTAGAGCATATCTTCATCTCTCTCCAGGGTCTCCTCCACCTGTTCCCTACTCTCACTACAGATCACATTGTCATCTGCAAACATCATAGTCCACGGGGACTCCTGTCTGATCTCGTCTGTCAACCTGTCCATCACCATTGCAAATAAGAAAAGGCTCAGAGCTGATCCTTGATGTAATCTCACCACCTTAAACACATCCATCACTCCCACCACAGACCTCACCACTGTCACACTACCCTCATACATATCCTGTACCACTCTTACATACTTCTCTGACACTCCCAACTTCCTCATACAATACTACAACTCCTCTCTAGGCACCCTGTCATATGCTTTCTCTAAGCCTACAAAAACACAGTGCAACTCCTTCTGACCTTCTCTGTACTTCTCCATCAACACTCTCAGAGCAACCATCGCATCTGTAGTGCTCTTTCCTGGCATGAAACCATACTGCTGATCACTAATCATCTCGTCCCTTCTTAACCTAGCTTCCACTACTCTTTCCCATAATTTCATGCTGTGACTGATCAGTTTAATCCCTCTGTAGTTACTGCAGCTCTGCACATCACCTGCTATATCATTTTTTAAAGGCCAGTATTGCATTTAAGAAAGATTGGGATTGGCTGATCGTGCCCTCCAACATTTTGCGCAAGGGGCAGTTGCCCGTCTCACCTCACCCTAGCTATACTACTGGATTTGGGATCAAAAAGGCCATGTCCTCAGTCCTGGCTGTTTTGGTGCTCTGTAAACCTCTGCCTACATGGTAATCAGCTGGCTGCAGCCACTACCCCCTCCCCATCAAGAAGGACAATAAGTACCGGACACTCACTGCCATCTGCTTCCTCCCTGATCTTTCATTGTTTGAACTGCTATTTAAATGCTGGTTGGCAAGGTCATACTCAGGGGTTTATCCCATTATGACAAAGATATGGGGAATACTCAGTCACCATACCTCTCAACCTCTTAGAGCAAGAAATCTGGACAAAGCCTTAAATGATGGGGTGACAAAGTCCCAAAAGTAGGGACAATTTTTTAATGTTGCTCCTACAAACTTAGAAAGTTGATAGAATAACAGGTTTTGCATGGTTTTGCATTAGCATGAATTTTCTGAAGGGTTTGAAGCAAATGTCTGTCATTATTTTCTGACTTTAATCTTTAAAAGATTTGCCAGAGATTTGCTAGAAAACCACAATTTTATGAAAAATGGACAAAAATATGAGGTGAAAATCTGTACAGTTAAGAGGTACACAGCTTTTATTGTGTTATCTAAGGGTGTTACTGTTCAATGCCAGAAGTCTAAACAAGAAACTCCACTCACTACAAGCTCTCTTCTCCCATGAGAATGCTGACATCTGAGACATGGTTTAAAGCTGCATAGGACACACCAGCAGTGCAAGAGTTGAATTCATCCAGCACATTTAGACCAGCTACTGTATAGGCAGGTGTCTCAATTTATATCAAAAGTAAATATATCTCAAGGCTGGTCAAACAATGATGCACTTGGGCTTCTCCACATCCAAATCACCACAGGCAAAATCCCATACCACTTCCTTGCAAGCTGTAGGTCCCTCTCTATGACCCAGGAAACCTATAACACATATTTAAGCTTACTGGTAACACTCACCATCCAACTCAATTCACAAGCAACTTTGATGATCCCACTATTAACTGGGAATCATATAAAGCACCAAATGTGCAGGCACAGAGTGTCCTGGACCTTGTAAACACAAACTGCCTGAAAAGATTGTCAGTATGCCAACAAGGGGTGCAAATATGCTGGATCTGGTCCTCACTAATGTGGGACATCATTGAACACTCTAGTGTACTGTCATCTCTGGTGAGATCACACCACAAAATAGTCTCCTTTGAAGTAAAAAAATAAAACCTGGAACCCCATGGACTACTCTAAGTCTAACTTTCTGCTGTTAAGTGATAACCTGGCAAAATTTCACACAAAAAAACGGGTTCATATTAAAACACTGAACACTGAAAACAGTGAATGGTGTTTTATCGACACATATTCAGCGAAAGTTGAAAATGTCGAAACCACAACAGTGATTTCTTTCCCCCAAAAACCAGTAAACAACTACATACACATATGCGCATAACCCAGCCATACATCTAACAAAATAAAAAACAGTAAACATTTTAAAACATATGCACTTACCTTAACTTGCACCCTAACCGTAAGGTCAGTAACTCTCGCACATTTACATAAACAGTTCCAAACACATACACACTTACCTTAACCCTAATCCCACCCCCCCGCAAAACAAAAGTAAACATCTGAAAACACATACATCTAACGCAAAATAAAAAAACAGTAAACACTTTCATACATATGCACTTACCTTAACCCGCACCCTTAAACTCTAAGGTCAGTAACTGTTGCACAATCACACTCGGGAGCTATACCAGACAAGGGACCACAATACACTTTCAGAACAGGCAAAGCAACTAAGCGGTCAAGCAACTTCTTTCCCAGGGAAAGAATTCTCTGAACAGCTGCTTCGCTGTTTTGCCTGTTCGTCCTACATGTGTCGACGAAAACGCATTCGACAAAATGCATTTTCGTTGTTCTAATAGGAACCCCAAAAACCATATACAAGCATGTTAATAACTGTACAGAGGCAACTGTTCCTACCAGGGATAAGTAAAGAACTAACTCAAAAAGTAAACCACCCTGGTGGAATCACAAGCATCAGTAGGCTGTATAGCAGAAGGAAGACAATCATGGCAAAATTTGAGGTGTAGCACCCAGCAAGATAAGTGCTCTCATTAAACTAAACAAAAACTCAGTAGACAAATATAGTCTACCAAAGCCAGATTTTAAGTAAAGCTGCCCTCCCAGGCCAAGGACAACCACAATGCATTCTTTAGCTATGTCTGCAACCTCAAAGGCAGTACACAGAGCTCATTGTTTAAATGAAGTCACCTACACTGATCCAGAAGATATAGCAAACCTACTGGCAGACAAATTCAGCTCTTACTTTCCTGAGAGGAGGCTGGGGGAAATGGGTAAATACCATCAAATGTAAGTCTCCCAACTATCATTGGGGATAAGGTCCTCAATGTTGTCTTTAAGGACAAGAAATTAAAAGGCCCTCTGAAGTTAATTTTTAATCATAGCCTCAAAAACGGGCTTTGTGTCTCATGAATGGAGATTGGCAACTCTCATCTCTCTGCACAAAGGTGGGCCTTTTATAGACCCTGGAAAGTACAAACCTACAAGTCTCACTTGTGTTATATGCAAAGTCATGTAAAGCATTGTCATGGAAATGATCAATAATGACATAGGAAACCTGCAGTCACTGTACCGAAGCCACTTTGGTTTTGTCAAGGACAAGTCATACTTACTGAACCTGGTGGACATCTTTGAGAAGGACACCAAAGGAACAGTTGAGAGCAGAAGAGTTCACAGTGCCTACCTTGACCTGGCCAAGGCATTTGACACAATACCTCACTCAGGCATTGCTGACAAAATCAAGACATCTGGTATTAAACCTTATGTCACCCAGCATATAGCCAGCTGTTTCACAGACAGGACCCATGAAAATAAAATCAGTTAAGCCCACTTCTACAAAAGAGGATAGTGACCAGCCTAGTCTTTTAGGGATTGGTCCTGTGACCACTTCTTTTTAATATCCACTTCTAGGAAATCAAGGCCAACATCAAGGGCTTCTGACTGAGCAAGTTTGCAGAAGACTGCAAATTAGGAGCAGTCATAGAATCTCTCACTGACACTAATGTTCTTCAAGAACAGCTGACAAAAAAACAACTGGTGTCAGAGCCATAAACTAAAACTAAATTTCAAAAAATGCAATGTTGGCCACCTCTGATAACTACCATATTGGCAACACACCTCTAAGAATTTACCCAGTAGTCAGAGACTTGGAGAGGCATATAGACTGTTATCTAAGCTTTACAGTCGCACGTCTACAATAGTGAGTAAATTATTTTATGCTGCACAACTAATAAACAAAAGTATGGCATCTAAAGCTTAGGAGGTCATTGTCCTACTGTATTCAGCACTTAGAGCTATCATTGAGTACAGTAACTGCTTTGGTATGTACTTATATAGGCATATCCAACAACTGAAACATCCACAGAGATTCATCACTAAAAGAATACTGGGCATAAATAACATGTCCTACACAGATCACCTTAAAGCCCTATCTTTGTATTTTTTCTTTTACATGCTGTTGAGGGAGGAGATCTCTGCATCTTCGGAGCCCATTCTATTGGACCTCCTACATATTCACAAAACAAACACCAGAATTACTCATTATAAAGACTTAAACTTTGTCTGTAATATAAATAGGACTTGTTGGAGAGACAAGTATGTAGCCCAGAGACTGCCTCTTTCTCTGTACTAGGCTCTTCATCAATGTGAAGCAGAGTTCTGGTGCCTAATCTAATTCAAGTGTAACTTGGACAACTGGATGGAGAGCTGTAAATTCAGCCCTGGTTTGGGGTCTGTGTTTCTAATGAACACAGATAGCTAGAAAATGGTTCCTCTCCCAGGCCCCTGCTTTTGAATGTTTCATCTCCCAAGCCCCTGCTTACACTTATCAAGAGTACCAGAACTTGCCAGAGATTTGGGATGCATGACAAGGCTTAAATAGGACCCAGTGGTTGTTAGCCCAGAGTACACACCTGTGAGTCTATGAACATATGAACTTATGCTATACATTATATACCATAAGCCATGCCTGAAGAGAACTGTACTGCAGTAGCTGACATATTATCTTTTTAATTTTTTTGTCTCTTCACCCACTACAATGCCAGTCAAACATTTGCCCTTAGCTGTTTTATTGATTCTCACAAAGGTGAAAGCCCACTAGCCCATTTCTTCTCCAGAAGGCAAGACTCAGACCCCCAGAGCAGTACCATCATTTGCTGTAGAAGATGTTTTTTGGTTATGCTCCTAACTCCCCCACCTTGAGTATGACTTCTGCTTATGCTTGCATAGATGCATGCTACCCCACACATCATAATCCCAATTTTTGGGTGAAACCACTAATTGCACACGTTGTTAACTAGCCCCTAAAACAGGAACCAACCACAGCTACTCCCCCCAATGTGAGCGAGTGAGCTCATGTTTGCCTTGCTGTTCTTATCTCATCTTCAGTGCCATCTGCTCAAGTGCCCAGATCATTTGTCATACTTGGGTTGTCTGGTGAAATACCACTTTGCTTTCCTAATTTTTGTTGTCACACAACACAGAATACTGAGATAATACTTTTTACAATTTGTGTAGGCACTGCACACATGGCTGCAATTTTCGTATGTATTGTGCAAGTGGGGCATTTTCAAGTTCACTCTGTACAGATACTGCCTGCAGTTCTTTGATGGTGGAGAGTGCATTTATTACTGTGACATAGCTATGTACAGCTATGCACATGTTAAGCCTTTCTGCTAAACCTCAGTTACAACAGATACTGTAAGGCTACTCCATGGTTGCCTGTATAGCAAAGGGAGACTCAGGCTTACACTGCCTTACATTAGGTACCATCACACTGTTAAATCCATGAACTATCTGTACTGCCTTACATTAGGTACCATCACACCGTTAAATCCATGAATTATCATGTTAGGTGCAGTGCAGGAAAGTATTCTTCCTAACATGAAGGTTGCCAGTAACCTTTCTCAGTGTGAAGAGCTGTGAGAATTTTACATTTAGTCTGGTCATTTAAAAATGACTACCTGTCCTTACACAGTTTTGAGGATGTGAGTCAAAGGCAGTTTTCCCATATCTAAAACAGCTTGCACTGACAAAACAGAGGGTACTGTCAAATAATATGGCAGCCTTTGTGACCCATAAGTGAACAGGAGGCTTAGAACCATTAGCGTGTAATGTGGATTCGATTTGCACTCACAATGCTGTGGACAAACTAACTCCATTTTAAAGAATTGAGTAACCTACTCTCCTGCCCTGCAGATAAATCTCTTGTACAGTGACTCTACCCCTCTCCTTCGCCTGAGACTGGCTGTTAAGATACACCTTACAGTGTTCAGTCACAAGCCAATAATGCCCAAGTTATTGACCAGACCCAAAACGTACCATCATTCCCTGATCACTTTTTCTTTTTTTGGTTCCTAGACTACGAAACTCCATCCTTGCAGAACTCCATAACATATCAGACTACAGGGAATTCAGAATACAATTATTAACCAGTCTACAAAAGACAGCTAGTGAAATGATGCATTACTCACCCTCCAGCACCTAAACTCCTCCTTGCCTAGCTTAACTCCTAGCTTACATTCTCCTGCTATATACTAGCCATCATCACTACCATGGACTTAGTATCTTACAATTCACTCATATTTACACTGAATCCCAGCCTCCCCCCATTCTTATAAACTACTAGTCTTCCCTTCCTTATCTGCTTTCAGCATCCCAGTCCTCTCAGCAGTGTAGTACTCCACTATATTGTATGTAAATACTGTATACTACACATTTTGTGCTCTAGGCATAAACTTGCTAATTCTTTCTCTTCTGTTAATGCATTATATTCTTTAGCTACTATTTTGAACCTCCTGGGCTGAAACAGATCCGGTTTAGAATAGTCTACTACTCTGGTCAGAAAACCGAAATAAATAAATAAACAAACAAATAAATATTATCAGTATCAGTGCCAGAGGTGGTAGCATGCTTGTCTTTGGTGCTGGAAGACTTGAAGGCTGTGGGTTCTATTCCCGCTTCAGGTGATTGAATTCATTTTTTTCAACTTGACGATGTGCAGTGCAGCATTAGGGGGTGCTGCACTCCTGTGTGTGCCATCCCTTGGAGGAAACATTAATTCGAGGTCCCATCTGCTTGATTTGGTGGTAGCACAGGTGGATATAAATGATCCTATTGAAAGGAGTAGGAGATGTTCCCCTATGTCCTGGCCAAATTTCCCATAGTAGTATAAGTACCACCTTAGGTATATCCTGAAAGGAGGTCAATAGCCTAGTGGGATTAACCTGGTCAACACAGGCTAAATAAATAAAATATACAAATAAGTAATTAATGTTGAAACATCATGAGCCATTTCATTTTAGATATTTTTGCTAACATCTCGTCATGCCCGAAAGTTTCTTGTCTGGTATCCTTCCTGTCCTTAGTAATATTTAGTCCTGTGGTAAAAAAATTATATGCTTTCCTTTTGTAACTGCCCCACCACAACTGCCACTGCCTTTATTACACAATTTAGAAAGCCTTCTGTTACCTACTACTGCACATCTGCCTATTACCCCATTCAGTGAAAGAGCTGGGTATCTGTCTCACAGTTAGACCCACTACTAAAATCAAAGATTTGCTGTTTCCTTGTCAACGTCAGCCTGTTTTTTCTTTTAATTTGTGACTTCTGTCTTACTGGAAACCACTGAATCCTCATCCCCTATAGACCCGTTCCTTCTCTCCTTCCCTGGCAACTGAGGATGCGAGGACAGGGAGTCAAGAGTCAGAGATCAAGGCCGTCAAATGACTGGGGTTAGGAGATTTTCCAAATGCTTCTAACCCCTCCAGAAAGTGCAGTTTAATGGTCCCAGTGCTGAGATCTGCAGCACATATAAGAAGACATTTCCAATTAAATATCACACTTTCCACTATTAAAGAAGTCACTGCTAACAAGATCAGAAGTTACAGGCCTGTATCTATACTGAAACCTTCTATAAAATTTGCTAGGAAAAGGGTTACACAGATTACTAACTTGTCACCTTGGGTCACACAGTCTTTTGATGTACATTAACACAGGTTTCTCAAATAACATGGCACCAATGCAGTGCAAATGATGTTAATTAATTACATTAATTCAAAAGAAGCATATAATGGTATGCCTACTGGAGTGATGTTCATTGACCTGATGAATGCCAGAAAATACGAGGACACAAGTGATAAAATGCTTTTCTCTAGCCCAACATATATTCTTACCTTGTAGCAAGTTGGACCTTTCGAACTACACAAATCCTTTTCCTGGAGCTAATAAGTTGTTAATGCTGTGGAGGCCAGTGACTCAATGAACTATCTGCTTCTTTGTACTGAGTCTGATGCTGTCTATTCCACTGTACTGCATTGTTCACACGTTCTTTGAGTGGATGAATCAAATTTATTAAATGGGATTTGGCTGTCTTTAATATCTTAATGCAGTGTCCTACAAGGACCCATATAAGGACAGCTCCTCATTTCAGGATTTGTGAATATGGTCATAATTATTGGAGTTTGCTAGCTTAAAAGTGGTGCTGAATGCTGATAAACCTGTTTTCCAATCTACTAATAACACTGGTATTCAGCACCATTTATAGGCTGCATTCTTACATTTAGACACATGGCTAATTTTCAGGGGTTATGATTTAAATCTACCAAGATCTGATAGTTTTCTGTGGGATGGAAACTTGGAAGATAATCATTCAAAGCTGCTCAGTAGTTTACTCCTCCACTGGTACTGTACTCTGTACTCTGTACCAACTACTTATTTTCTTACCCACTGTGACGCCTGTGCCCTGGCCCAGCAATCAAGGAGCCTCAATCCTCACCACTGACACCAGAGAGGGCTTCTCCTAGAAGAGGAAAGGATAACTAATACACACAGTAAAGTGCAATTTCCCTTAAGTGCACACAGAGATCACAGTCAGTCTGGGGCTGGTTGCTGCCTTGCTCACCAGGTCCCCAATAAGACTCCCCACTGGCACAGCTATAGGGTCTTGATCTCAGCCTAGTGGGCAAGCTAACCTCCAGTACCTTCTCTGTCCAATCAGTGCTTCCTGTCCCTGCCCAGGTAGCTGACACACCCACACTTTGAGATAAGTATTTATACAACTTCACAGATACTCCTGGGAAAGGCTGACACAGTTTCTCCAGCTGTGCCCCTTTAGCCAGACTATACGGTAGTAATTTCTGCCACCACCAGCTAATATTATCAGCTAGTAAAAGGCCCTTAAAAGGGTGTCCAATTATTACTGTGCAATATTATCATCCGATTGGTAATGTGACTATTCAGTCTAAGGCTTATTTTAGAGTGGCCTATTACAATGAACTCTATAAATATGCAATGTACTCTAGAGCCTACTTCTCTATACAAACCAGCCACAGGTAAGGATTTTTAAAATATTTAATAAAAAATAATTAAAGCACAAGACAATACTACTACACCACAGAGATATCTAAGAGTTCAGAGATCACACAGAAACTTAAAATAATACAGTAGACAGGTCTGATGTCAAAGAAAAACACAATCTAACTTTCTAATCTTTAGCTATTCTTAAGAGAAAACACAGTGCTATAATCTTACTTACATACATAAAGAATCAGCGCTGGGTTGATGGTCCAAGACAAATGCTTTCAGTCTCTCACTGAACTATAGTTTTTAAACACTTGCCAACAGCTCTGCTGAGGCCCTCCCAAATTACATCATTTTGACACTTAGTTTTTCTTAGTATTCACATTACATCATCTTGACACTTAGTCTGGAGTTCCCAGGCCACAAACTGCATTATTTAGCAAGCCAACACCTGCTCAGGAAACTACAACAATACAAGGCATTTCACATATACACTCTAGCAGAAACCAGAGCAATAAAGCACCTTCCACATGTAAATTCTGGCCCTTAACTTTAACCTTAAACCAATGGGCATGAAACCTTCATCCAGACTCACTGGAGTCAACTTGTAAAACATCAAAGAGATTCATAATATCTTTCCAACTTCAGAAGACACATTTGAAATGCTTGGCCTGGTTTTCCTTACAGCAGGTGGCAATGTTGCAACAATCTTGAAGTTCACATTTTACAGTGTTTTCTTTCATTTAAAAACACAAGCCTGTATTTATTTATACAGTTGATAGAATTATGTATCAGATTCTATTTGAGTAGGCTGGCAGCCTTCGCCCATCTTCCTCCAATCTTCACATCCCCCCCGGAGAACTCAAGCAAGTTTTTCAAGTGCCCCTTGAGAAACATTGCTTGAGAGTGTCAGGTCTATCTGGGTGTACCTCAACCATTCCCTGTCTTGAGAGCCCATCTGCATTGGCATTGCTACTCCCACTGCGGTGCTGCACTCACATATCATATGCTTGCAACCCCAGGCTCCATCTTAGAAACTTGGCATTTTGCTGACTGGCTCTGTTTAACCATGTTAGAGGGTTGTGATCTGTCACACAGTGAATTGTCTTCCATACAGATAAGGCTGAAGTTTTTTGAGTGCCCACACTGTGGCTAGACATTCCTTTTCTACTACTGCATAGCATTCTCCCTGGGTTGGAGCCTACAACTGAGATAAACCACTGGGTGCTCTTCTCCCTCTGAAGAAATCTGGCTAAGTACAGCCCCCACCCCATAGTTTGAAGCATCCATCTGCACAACAAATTATTTGCTATAGTCTTGGATGGCTAACACAGGGGGTCCTCCCAAAGCTTCCTTAAGCTTCTGAAATGCCTGCTCACATGCTGAGGTCCACACTCACTTATCTGGCCTGTTTTCCTTGTCATGTCTGTGAGGGGAGCAGCTATGGTACTATAATTGAGAATGCACTTTCTGTAGTACTCTGCTGTCCCTAAGAATGCCCTCACCTGCTTTTTGGTAACAGATGCAGGCCATGCCTGAATGGCTTCCACTTTGGCAGGTTCTGGCCTTATCTTACCACTCCCCACTCTATGTCCTAGGTAGGAGACCTGTGCTATACCCACCTGACATTTGCTCGGCTTAATGGTCAACCCCACCCTTTGCAGTCTGCCTAGCACCTCCCTGACATGCTGAAGGTGCTCTTGCCAGGAATGGATGTAGATAGCAATATCATCCATGTAAGCAAGGGCAAACCCTCCTGCTCCTGCTAGGATATTATCCACCAGCCTCTGGAAAGTCGCTGTGGCATTCTTCATCCCAAAGGGCATCTTTGTGAACTCATACAAGCCAAAAGGAGTCACAAAGGCTGACTTCTCTCTAGCACTAGGAGTCAAGGGCACCTGCTAGTAACCCTTGGTAAGATCAGTGGTTGTAAGATACTTAGCTTCACCCAACTGCTCTAGGGCCTCATCTGTCCTAGGCATGGGGTAAGCATCTGACTCTGTGTGACAATTTAATTTCCTGTAATCCACACAGAACCTGGTGCTGCCATCCTTCTTTGGCACTAGTACCACTGGGGAGGCCCAGGGACTGTTGGACTCCTGAATCACCCCTAGTTCCAACATCTCCTGTACCTCTTCCATAAGAGTCTGTTTGACTCTCTCAGGCACCATATAAGGGTCCTGCCTGATAGGCCTTTGGGGTCCTGTATCCACTGGTGTTGCATCAGGTGGATGCTCCTTAGTTTCCCAGTGAACATGCCCCAAGCTCCTGCAACACTGCTCGGATTTCTCGAACCTGGTTAGGAGATAGCTGCTGGGACATTGCTACCCCTTCCACCAAGGTGTCAGCCCAAGCCTCACTGAGGAGATCAGTCACAAGATCTCTCTCAGACTCCTCCTGCAATCCACTGCAAATGCTCAGCACAAGGGCCTCCCTATCATGGTAAGGTTTCATCATGTTAACATGGTACAATTTGTGCCCCTGCCTTATGCCTAGCAGTTCCACCATATAGTTAACATCTCTTTTCTTTCTTACCACTTTGTAGGGTCCCTCCCAAGCTACTTGCAACTTGTGTCTGACAGGAATGAGAACTATCACCTGCTGCCCTACAGCATACTCTCTTGCTCAAGCATTCCTGTCATACCACACCTTTCTGTTGTTGGGCTTCTGCCAGGTTCTCCTGGGCCAGGCCTATGAGTACCCTGAGCTTTGTCCTGAGGTTCAGGACATATGCCACAACAGACTCCTTATGAGACTCACACTCACTTTCCCACTCATCTCAAATTAAATCTAGAGGTCCCCTCACCCTATGCCCATACAGCAACTCAAAGGGTAAAAAACATGTGGATTCCTGGGGAACCTCTCTGTAAGCAAACAGATGGGGCAAATATTTGTCCCACTCCCTCTTAAACTGATCTGCAAATGCCCGTAGCATGGACTTGATTGTAGAGTTTAACCTCTCAACAAGACCATTAGTCTGGGGATGGTAGGGGGTGGTCTTCATGTGCTTCACCCCACAGGACTTCCACAGACAAGCCAGCAGGTCTGACATAAAATTGGCACCTCTGTCAGACAGTATTTCCTTTGGGAAACCTACCCTGCTGAAAATCTCTAGCAAAGCATTTGCCACCTTCTTGGCCTCACTGGAGGACAAAGCCACTGCCTCAGGGTATCGTGTAGCATAATCTACAATCACTAGGATATACTTTTCCCTATGGAACTTGGGGTACTCAGAGGACCCACAATATTATTTATTTATTTATTATTTATTTACATTTGTTGACCGGGAGAGTTCGACTGGACACAGGTCCATTTTCAGAGGAGGCCCAGGGAGAAAAGCTCCACATTAAGTATTATTTGCATTATACAGTTAAAAAACATAGCATTTAAATATAGACGTTAGTCCAGTTAAGGACGCAAGACAAGAAGAAAACAGATGTAAAACAGCTGTAGAACATAGTACAATTTTAAAATATGGTGACATACTAAACATGGTTACAAATGTAGTTGAGATTCATCAGTGAACAACTGATGCAATCTGTTTTTGAGGTACATAACGGCCATTAGTAGTTGTTGCTACAAAAAGTTAGTATTATGTGGTAGGTAGCCATAGCTACCCTGTGAAATGGCTCCTCAATCACAGGCAAAGGCATCAAAGGAGCTCTCACCTTCTCTCCTGCCTTGCCTACCTTTTGGCACCGCTCACAGGTCCTGCAGTACCCTGTTACATCTCATTACACTTAGTCTGGAGTTCCCAAGCCACAAACTTCATTATATAGCAAGCTAACACCTGCTCAGGAAGCTACAACAACACAAGGCATTTCACATATACACTCTAGCAGAAACCAGAGCAATAAAGCACCTTCCACATGTAAATTCTGGCCCTAACTTTAACCTTAAAACAATGGGCATGAAACCTTCATCCAGACTCACTGAAGCCGACTTGTAAAACATCAAAGAGATTCATAATATCTTTCCAACTTCAAAAGACACATTTGAAATGCTTGGCTTGGTTTTCCTTACAGCAGATGGCAATGTTGCAATAATCTTGAAGTTCACATTTTACAGTGTTTTCTTTCATTTAAAAACACAGGCCTGTATTTTACATTTATTTATACAGTTGATAGAATTATGTATCAAATTCTGTTTGACTAGTCTGGCAGCCTTCACCTATCTCCCTCCAATCTTTACACCCACCTATAGCAGCCAAATTAAGTGTCTACAAATGCTGTATGTAAGCCTAAACTTTGAAGCTAATGTTAATAATGTGCGGTCTATTGTAGTTGCTCTACTTATTTGCTGTTGATCGTGCACACATATCTCTCTTTCTGTCTTGTTGCTGATTAACTTAGGCCTTTAACCATATATGTAACATCTACAATGCAAATAACGTACTTTTGTACTACAATAACTCTACTTAGCTTTTCCTTAATATTCACAGTATTTTATTTCTTTTTCTCTTTGGTTTAATAGTTAGAAGTACCTACTCATTGATATAACATGCACTTTGTCTAAGCTTTACCTGAAAGTTAGTTGCATTATTTCTATGATACTTAGACTCCTATTTCTTACTGTAACCATTTATAAAGTTAATGAATGTATTTTGTGTGGAACTTTTCTGCCCAGCCCTTCTCTGAAAAGGTGCCTTCTGCCCAGTTGGACTATCCAGGTAAACAAATGCTAATAAAGAACAAATAAAATACTAAATTCTCTTCACATGACAATTTCTCTATTTCTTAAACTAACAAACAAAAAATGGCATCCATGTTGATCCAGGTGGTGCTTTGCTTCTTGGACCTACAGTCTATTTCTTTTTACTCAATTACACAAAAGCAGTCAAAAACTGCTCTTTCAGGCACAAGCACCATCCTTAAGCTTGAATCCTTTGATCAAAGTAGATACGGTTTTATTAACTTACTGAGCCTGAGCGATTAAAAGTCTAGCAGAGGCTGGAGTATCGAGGTACATGTCTCCTAGTTCACTAACTAAAACTAGTGTAGTGATTGTGTCTTATGTATTTACTCTCACTTTTTAGTGCTTATTTCCAGGTAAGAAAAAATACAAGCAGTCTATTATAGTATTTTGCAGCTGTGATGGTATGCTTGGCAATGTTTAGATTTGCTTGTGTCCTTCTGTGGCCTTGTTTACACACTCTTCCTCTTTTGGCAACATTATATCCTTTTTGCTGTTTCACAGTGGATAAGCACTGCTGATAACCTCTGCTTTTGCCGAAATGCAGTTATACAGACATGCTTGCTCTGGCCCCTGAGTTACTTAAATGCTTTCAGCATTTAACCTGATTGTGTCTGCCATTTGTTATGACTGCTCACTGCTATGATATCTTTTTGTCTAAGGGAATTTCATTTTACATTTTTCTGGAGTCAAAAATGCTATTTATTTTTTCATGAACTTGCCTTTCATACCTTGCCTTAGTTTCTTTTGGCCCCTTCCTCATAGCTTTTGCTCTACTCCCTTCTAATATACTGCCTTTCTAGCAAAAAGTGCTTATATAACTCTTTTCATGTTACAGTGGCTTGCTTCCTCATGAAGTATTAAGATTTGTGGTGATTGTCATTATGATTTACTGTTTATGCGGCTTCTAAACCAGATCTTTTCTATGAAAGGCGTAATATGATTCACGTGCGGCTGGCAAGTTTGAGAAGAAAGAAAGAAAGTAGAGTGGATTGTCCAGATAAACAAGACCAACATTAGTATGATTTTCAAGCACCAGCAAAGAGATGGCTAAAATCAAAATGATCCGACAATACTTATATAGAGTCCGAAATGACTTTTTATAACTGTAAAGTCTGAAATAAACTTTTTTTCTTGATTATATTGCTCTACCATGAAAACCTGCAAAAAAGGTGGAGAATGACAATGGAAGAACCAGAAAATCCTTCTCATCTTATTGAACAATATGATTCTGTAATGTCATTGCAACCCACATATTGTGATTAACAACTGAAGAAATTTATTTCTTTTCTGAAATAACTTATTTATTTTATTTATTTATTTTACATTTGTTTACCGGGAAAGTCCGACTGGAACAAGGTCCATTTACAGCGGAGGCCCAGGGAGAAAAGCTCCAGAACAACATAATTACAACAACAAAAAATTCTGTACAGAGGTATATATACAATAAGAGAGATATGTCATACAATAGTTTGTTCTAGGCAAGCTTAGCTTATACATAGTAGACCCTGGATGTCAGTGTTGGTAGAACAAAAACACACATTGAGTTATGCAAACAAAAAAAACTGATGCCGTTAAGGAGACATTTTGCATGATAAAATATATTAGGCCCAGTATGGGAGTAATTGAGTACTGTATATTAGTGATGGTAAGTTGTGTAGAGAGGAGGGTAGCAAGATTTGGAGGAGAGCAGGCAAGCATTTATGTGTTGCGGGGACAGAGCCATGACTGCAAGAGGTGTGATTTAAGTGACTTTTTGAAAAGTGAGATAGATGGTGCTGAGGAGATATTTTGGGGGAGGTTATTCCATTTCCCAGCAATGGTGTGAGAGAAAAGAGCTTTCCCTGCAGTATTGTTGGCTTTGGATATGCAGAGCAGGGTTTTGTTGGATGAGCGTAGAGGACAAATTGCTGAATATTGGTTTATTAGTTGGTTTAGGGCTGGGGTTTTGTGGGGGTTCCTTATTATGTTGAAGGTCAGAACTAGTTGTTGGTAGTTAATTAGCTGAGGGAGTTCTAATCACTGTAGTTCCTTTAGGGCAAGACAGTGGTGTCTTCTAAAAGTAGAGTTATTGGCGAATTTTGCAATTTTATTGTAACATGATTCCAGTTTGTCTAGGTCTGTTTTCCTAATATGAATTAGGATTGGAGATGCATACATTAGGGTAGACAAGAGGTGGGTTTGGGCTATGCTTGGTCTGATAGGAACTGTTTGCATTTGTATAAGGTTCCTAATTTTTTTATGTACCTTTTTAATGGTTTATGAGATATGGACATCAACGTGAAGATCCTGATCTATTTCTACACTGAGCAGCTTAATATGGGGGGACGGGGAGATTTATGGAGGTGATAGTGAAGGAAGGAGGTATGGTTTTGGATTTAGTGGGGTAAAAAGGAGTAATTTGGTCTTGCTGGGGTTTAAAATAAGTTGGATCTCAGTAATCCATTGTTCCACGGAGGAGAAGGATTCTTGGGTAAGCTTTTGAAGAGTATTTATGGATGGGGCTGAACAGATTAGTGTGGAATCATCTGCGTACTGTATAAGTGATGCATGCAACGTGGAGGTATGTAGTCTGTTAGTGAACATGGTGAAAAGTAGAGGACCCAGTACTGATCCTTGAGGAACGCCTACAGTAGTTGACAGTAGAGGTGACAGGAAATAATCAGTCAAATGGCAAGGTATACCATCAGAGAGAGAGTTTTAGAACCAGGAAGTAGTGGAGGAGGAGAAGGACATAGTGGATAAGGTGTCTAAGAGTAGGTTATGGGAGACCATGTCAAATGTTTTAGATAGATCTAACAATATGGCTGATATGAAGTTGTTGTTGTTTCTTAGTTGGTTAACCTGTGTAGTAAAGGAGAGAAGAGCAGTAGTTGTACTGTGGTTTGGGCGGAAGCTATGCTGTGTGAGGGAGAGGAGATTATGTGAGGTTCAGAAGTGCATTACTTGGGTGTGGATACATTTTTCCAGGAGCTTGGACAGTTGGGATAGGATAGCAATGGGCCAGTAGTTTGATAGTTCATAGGAGTTGCCGCCTTTGTGAAGGGGAATAATATATGACACTTTCCATAGTTGGGGGATATAAGCTTCTTGTATAGAGTGGTTTATAAGAATTGAGACAGGGTAGGCTACTGACTCTGCAGCTAGTTTTAGGAAATTAGTGGGTAGACCATCTGCTGCGAGAGTGGTGGATTTTAGTTTAGAGAGTAGTTTTCTAACTGTGGAAGTTGGTATAGGTGAGAGTATAAAGGTGGATATGTTATTTTGATCTGTAGTTGGGGTGAATTTAGAGTTATTGTTGGATAGCTGGGTCAGTAATGAGAGAATAGATTCTGTGTAGTGATGGTTAAATTGAGAAAGAAGATTGGCAAATGAATGGACTGATTAAGAGCTACACTGGAACCCACCTTGGGCATGAAGGATGGATTGGTCCTGAGAGATACCCTGTCCACATGTAAGATGATGAAAGCCTCCACTGCCATAGGCCTCTAATTCAGATATCCTTCCAGCTGAAGTGATTGCTAAAATGAAGGCTGATTTCCAAGAAAGAAATTTGAAGTCTGCAGTAGCAGCTGGCACGAAAGGAGGTAGAGTGAGTTTCTCCAAGACAAAGTTCAGGTCCAGGCAGGGGTAGGAGCTCTCCTTGGGGGTCTCAAGTTTTTTGCCCCTCTGAGATACTGCTTGAGCAGAGGATGAGAGAAGAGGGGTGGTTCTGTGTTATAGTGAGCTGAAATAGCTGAGGCATGGATTTTAATGGAGAAAAAAGCATCTCAGTTAAGTATTGCAAAAAAGTCTGATAGGAACTGTTTGAATTTGTATAAGGTTCCTAATTTTTTTATGTACTTTTTAATGGTTTATGAGATATGGACATCAACGTGAAGATCCTGATCTATTTCTACACTGAGCAGCTTAATATGGGGGGACGGGGAGATTGTGGTGCCATTTATGGAGGTGATAGTGAAAGAAGGAGGTATGGTTTTGGATTTAGTGGGGTAAAAAGGAGTAATCTGGTCTTGTTGGGGTTTAAAATAAGTTGGATCTCAGTAATCCATTGTTCCACGGAGAAGAAGGATTCTTGGGTAAGCTTTTGAAGAGTATTTATGGATGGGGCTGAACAGATTAGTGTGGAGTCATCTGCGTACTGTATAAGTGATGCATGCAACGTGGAGGTATGTAGTTTGTTAGTGAACATGGTGAAAAGTAGACGACCCAGTACTGATCCTTGAGGAATGCCTACAGTAGTTGGCAGTAGAGGTGATAGGAAATAATCAGTCAAATGGCAAGGTATACCATCAGAGAGAGAGTTTTGGAACCAGGAAGTAGTGGAGGAGGAGAAGGACATAGTGGATAAGGTGTCTAAGAGTAGGTTATGGGAGACCATGTCAAATGTTTTAGATAGATCTAACAATATGGCTGATATGAAGTTGTTGTTGTTTCTTAGTTGGTTAACCTGGGTAGTAAAGGAGAGAAGAGCAGTAGTTGTACTGTGGTTTGGGCGGAAGCTATGCTGTGTGAGGGAGAGGAGATTATGTGAGGTTCAGAAGTGCATTACTTGGGTGTGGATACATTTTTCCAGGAGCTTGGACAGTTGGGATAGGATAGCAATGGGCCAGTAGTTTGATAGTTCATAGGAGTTGCCGCCTTTGTGAAGGGGAATAATATATGACACTTTCCATAGTTGGGGGATATAAGCTTCTTGTATAGAGTGGTTTATAAGAATTGAGACAGGGTAGGCTACTGACTCTGCAGCTAGTTTTAGGAAATTAGTGGGTAGACCATCTGCTGCGCGAGTGGTGGATTTTAGTTTAGAGAGTAGTTTTCTAACTGTGGAAGTTGGTATAGGTGAGAGTATAAAGGTGGATATGTTATTTTGATCTGTAGTTGGGGTGAATTTAGAGTTATTGTTGGATAGCTGGGTCAATAATGAGAGAATAGATTCTGTGTAGTGATGGTTAAATTGAGAAGCTATGCTGTCATTATCAGTATTTGTGTTGGGAGCTAGGGTGGTAATTTTGCCGAATTTTAGAAGGGAATTGATAGCCTGCCAGAACTTTTGTGGGGTTTGGAATGTTTACTTTGGATGTCTTCAAAGCAGTTTTGTTTATCCATTTTTGTTTGTTTTTTGGCCTGATTCCGAAGTTTTTGATATTTTTGTCTTTTTTGGCTAGTGTTATTCTTTTTCCAGTTCTTCCAGGCATTGTCTCTGGCTTTTAGTAAGGCTTTTGTTGTCCTATTTAGCCAAGGGGCATAGTTAACTTTGGTTCTAAGTTTCCTGATGGGAGCTAGTATATTTAGAACATTCATAAAAGTACTGTTGAAGAACTCAACTGCCAGCTCTAATGGTAGAGTTTTTAGTGGGTGCCAGTCACATTGGTGTAACATGCTGTTAAGAATTAGTGGATTTGTCTTGTGCTCATCTCTAGTTTCCTTAACCAGTATGGGTTTGGGTATGTTTGCTTGTTTACGAAGGAGGAATGTAGGGCAGTGGTCACTCAGTTCATCAGGTAAGCAGCCTGTATGGTAATTTTCTTTGGAGAGATTAACTAAAGTCCAATCGAGAATGGAGGTTCTTTTGGATTTTTTTTGTCAGCTCTGGTGGGTTCTTGGATTAATTGTCAGAATCCAAATAAGTTAATATGGTTTGAGGGATTGTTGGACTTGCAGGCTAGCCAGTCTAGATTTAGGTCGCCTAGCAGGATGCTTATTTGGGGTAGGTTGATTGCAGCCCATTGTAATATTTCTTCTATTATAGGGGAGTTACTTCCTGGAGGAATATAACTGCAGAGGATGTTGATTCTCTTTTTGAGGGACAAAACTGAGCCTATTGTTTCGGCATTCTGAAATTTGGGAAGTGGGGTTTTTAGAGGCTGGAGGTTGTGTATTTTTAAATAAGATTACAACTCCCCCCCCCCCCCTTTTGGTATCTCTGTCTTGCCTTAGGATGTTATAACCTGGGTGAGAATTTCTTTGTTTTGAGTGGTAGGTTTTAGCCAGGTCTCAGTAATGGTTAGTATATCTGGGGAGTAGTGGGCTATGAATGTGTGTAAGTCATGTAGTTTGTTAGATATGCTTCTTGAGTTTTGGGTAATAATAAGTATATCTGATTTTTGTTTGTGTGAGAGAATTGGGTTGCATGGACCTGGGTTGGGGTGTATGTCTCCTGAGATTAGTAGCCAATTTTTGAGGAATTGTGTGAGTTTTATGGTGTGAGCTATGTCTGTGTGTCTTCTGGATGCTGTTTGTCTCTTGAGAGATAATGTGGTTAGTGTGTTGTGTATATAAAGTAATGAGCTATTGTAAAATAGTGTGGGGCAGATTAATATGTTTTATGTGTGTGTGTGTGTGTGTGTGGGGGCGTGTTTGTTAAGTGAAAGGTAATGTTTATTGGTATGCTAGAGTTTATGGATGCGGTGTATGTGAGAGTAGTGAAAGTTAGTAGTAGTAGTGGTAGTATGCTTTGCATGGTCTGTGTGGGGTAAAGAAGGGGATTGTAAGCTGGAGGGTGTGGTATGGAAGTGGGAGGGGACTGGATGGCTGTGGGATGGTGATAGGCTGCTGCAGGAGGGGTGTGGCTATATGGGGTATAAGTTTAGCAGCACTGGGGTTGGGTGGAATTTGGGGGCAGGGTAGCGGGAAGAACAAAAGAGAGGTTGGCTGGCAGAAACCAATCAGCCAGCTGTAGCTGAAAAGTGGGAGCTGCTTGAGTGAAATGGGGGGGGGGATTAGGAGGGAAGCTAGGTAAGGGTGAAATAATCAGAGAGCAACAGCAGTTGTTACACGTTATGAGAGAGTAGGGGGTGAGATGAGGGAGAAAGACATAGAATGCTAAAGGTGTAGGTTAATTAAGGGGAAAGTAAGGATGGTAAGCATAGGGATGAGAGAGTGTCTATGGAAGGTCCCTGAAGGTTGGGAAAAGAACAGTAGTGCAAGGCTTAGCTTTTGGGCTGAAGACTAGAGTAAAGCAAATACAGGGGGGTTAACATAACAGAGAGGAGATTAGCTGCTGGCGACCCTGGAAGGGAGCATACACTAACCACCTAGCAAAGGTAAGGCAGGTTATAATTGCTATTACATTTAAACTCTATATGCACATACTTTATTTTTTCTTTTAGTTAGGCAATATCTGGGAGTAGCCTTCGTTGGAGTCCTGTACTGGACCTGAGGTGCAGGAGTAATTAGATGTCCAGCAGGGCAGAGCCGAGGAGAAAAAAGGTTTATTTTTTCTTAAGTTAGGCAATATCTGGGAGTAGCTTTCGTTGGAGTCCTGTACTGGACCTGAGGTGCAGGAGTAATTAGATGTCCAGCAGGCCAGAGCCGAGGAGAAAAAAGGTTTATTTTTTTTCTTTTAATTAGGCAATATCTGGGAGTAGCTTTCATTGGAGTTCTGTACTGGACCTGAGGTGCATGAGTAATTAGATGTCCAGCAGGGGCAGAGCCAAGGAGAAAAAAGGTTTATTTTTTTTCTTTTAATTAGGCAATATCTGGGAGTAGCTTTCATTGGAGTTCTGTACTGGACCTGAGGTGCATGAGTAATTAGATGTCCAGCAGGGGCAGAGCCAAGGAGAAAAAAGGTTTATTTATTCTTTTAGTTAGGCAATATCTGGGAGTATCTTTCGCTGGAGTCCTGTACTGGGACCTGAGGTGCAGGAGTAATTAGATGTCCAGCAGGGCAGAGCCGAGGAGAAAACAAAAGAGTGATACCGAGGATGCTAGGGCAGGGACGCACAGCGGCCGAGGGGCAATTGCAAGGATAGAAAGAGCAAGAATAAGACATTGGGCAGATGTTACAGTAAAATTACAAAGAATTATCTCCATAACTCGAGTGCTGTAAAAGTGATACTGCATGTTAAAGATTTGAAACATTAGCAGGCTCTCGACTGAGGGGAACATTTTTCTTATTAAGAGATATGCATAAACAAAGAACACATCTGAAGGCAGATTTTGGGGCAGCTGAAGGACTGTATAAAGAAGTAACTACTTTAATTTGGACTGACAGACATATGAATCATTCTTTCTTCACAAAGAGATTCATGAGAATTTAAAGGACGGTTCTTCTCAAAAACGGAAAAAAGCAATTGGATTTTTACTTTCTTTGCAGTCCTAAAACCTGTGCATCACTAATAAGTGGTCGGTTTTATTCTACAATTTGTCATACCCAAAAAATGGTCTGAAGGAGAATACTATACTGATATGATTTTGTTTTCTAGACACAGCTTCTTCTCACAATGAAGTCTTTGTCCTCCATTATATAAGTCAGTAAGGATACATTGATTAGAGTGTGGAGATCAGTGCATGGGACTTAAGTTGAGAAGTATTTTGTTGTCTTTTCTGCCATCACTACATTGCACTGACTTAATATTCTGGTCCTGGTGACCTATGTGGAGGATACGAATATGTACATTGGCCTTGAATAGTAGGGATATGCTCTCCATGAGGGGTTGACTGACATCCCTAACTTGAGGAGTGACCAAAAATAGTGCTGCAGACATTATAAAGACTTGTCTTTTGAATTGCAAACCTGTGTCTGTTTTTTTTTTTTTTTTTTTTTGCAATTAAGAGGTATAACTGTTTAGAATTTTTCATGTTTTATATTGCTTGCTAATTTTATTGGGTTAATGTGTTCATTTTTCAATCTTATTACCCACTAGACTTTTTTAAGAAATGTGACAGCTGTAACCCCCGTGTTGATATTTTCTAATTTGCATATATACCAAGAATTTCTCTAAAGAAAATTAATAACTAACTTCTGATTTTAATGAACTTTTGTTCCATACTCTTGAAGGGTTTTATGTTATACATTTTTCATGTTTTCTCTATCATTACATTATATTACATGTACTTGATGGCAGCAGCAGACAATAAACCTATCTGGTCTGCCCTTCTATATGCATTCAGCATTCCCTCTTTCCTCCCCTAATTCCTTAACATCCCCGTACCACTTTCCACCTGTCACATGTTCACTTGTAAGTTTCTGTGAATTCCCTTTGCATCACTCATTCCTGTAGCCCATTCAGTTGGTGCAAAAGTACTTCTGGAAACCCAGAGAGTAGTTAGTCACAACAATCTTGTAATTGTAGCCCCACCTTCCCTCTCAGTCATCTGTATTGAGATTTACCTCTTCACATCTCCCTTACATAATGCAGTGCACCTGTGTTATGCTCCCTGAATGTGTCTTTTCTGGTCTTAAGTGAGAAGAGTCCTAGCTCTTCTAGCCTCTAGTCATCCATAGTCATATTCTTCCCCCTCCGTTCCATGGATCTTTCTGGTAGCTTTCAGCTGAACTTTTTCTGGTAGCTTAATGTCATTTCACATATTTGCCTCCCAGAACTGCATGCAGTATACAACCTGTGGCCTGATCAAGGCTTTGTATAACAGAAGCAATACTTCTTCACTCTAGAATCTATCCTTCTTGAGGATGCACACAAATATTTTGTCTGTTGCTTTCCTTGCCATTTCATTCTGATCTCAGTGATCTGGTCCACATGTGATCTTCTTTTCCTGTTCATTTGCGATAAGTTCTTCTCCCCAGATGATATTTCCTAACAGGGTAATTGAGGCCTGTAGTACTTTGTATTTGTTTGCATTAAATCTAATCAGCAATATTTCTGCCCACTTACCCAGTTTTTCCAAATCCTTCATTAGGCTTTTCCCCCTTATCCACAACTGCACCTACCTTTGTATCATCAGCAAAGAGGTGGATTCTTTCTTCTTTTCCCCTCAGGCATTCCTAAAACAAACACACTGAGGAGTGCTGAGGTCCATACTTTTCAACCTCTTAGCACAAGAAATCTGGACAAAGCCAAAAATAATGGGGGGACAAAGACCCAAAAATAGGGCCATATTTTAAATATTGTCCTTATAAACTTAGAAAGTTGCTAGAATAAAAGGTGTTGTATTAACATGCATTTTTCTGAAGGATATGAAGTCTGAAACTCAAATGTCTGTCATTATTTAGTGACTTCAGTCCTTAATAATTTGCCTGAAAACCAAAAATTTGATGAGGAACAGACCAAAAAAAAAATGAGGCAAAACTTTGGACATTCTGAGAAAATCTGAACAGTTAAGCGGTGTGCTGAGTTCAGTACAGACTCTTTTGGTTCTCCAGTAGTTGCTTTCCATATTCAGTAAGGATACCTTGATTGGTATGTGGAGATCAGTGCATGGGATTTAGGTGCAGAAGAATTTTGCTGTTTTTTCTGCCATCACAACATTTTATGCCCTTCCACTCAACCACAAAGCTATCCAGTTCATTACTTTTGTCCTGCCCCCAACCATCCAGTTTTCTTATCAGCCTTTTGTGCAGTGCCAAGTCAAAGTTCTTGCTTTAGTCCAGGTAGTCTATGGCTATTGGTACTCTCCTCTTAAGTTCACATGCAATCCAGTCATAAGATTGTATCAGGTTTGACTGACAACTCCTTCTAACCATGAAGCCATATTGGTTGCTGAACTGAAGGTTGTTGTCTAGAAATGTTACCACTTTTCCCTTCAGGATTTTGTCCATGACTTTTCCTGCTACTGTTGGTAAGATGACAGGCCTGCTGTTCAACAGAGATACCATGTCTGACGTCAGACAGTCTTCTGGCTATTGAAGTTCTCTGTCAGGAGGTATGCCAACACACAGGACAAATTTCTGAGGACTCTTGGAGGGGCAGCGCATCGGGCCCTTGAGATTCATCCTCCCTAAGACCAGGCATTTACCCCCTGTACCTCCTCCCTCTCCATCCTGATGATTCTCTAGTCTTCTTCCCATTCTACCCTGACTCGTCATAGCATTGAACTATTCCTTTGCTTTCTTTTGTGGACTGCAACAAAATATTTCTTCAATACCTTTTCTTTTTTCCTTGCCTTCTGTTTGCTCCCTCCCATCCTTGCTCAACCTGGTCAGTACTGTCCTTCTCTTTCTTCTTTATGCTATGTACCTAAAAGGTCTTCCTCCTAAGATCCACAGCAAAAGCAGGATGAAGAAGGTGGCTGCCCCAGGTGTGAGCTTTTAGGGGACATGATCAGCAATTCTGACTGGGCAGAAGTGTAATACCAGTATCGGCATGAATGATAGCATCATTCATTCAAACTACTGTTGTGGTTTAAATGAAGGAATGAAATTTGTGTGCGTGTGTGTGTGTGTATATGTGTGTGTGTGTGTGTGTGTGTGTGTGTGTGTGTGTGTGTGTGTGTGTGTGTGTGTGTGTGTGAGTCTTGTAACATCAGAAGAGCTTTTTTTTTTCTTTTTTTCCTCTTGTTTGGTTTAAGGGGGGGGGGTCCAGTCTGAAGAACTGTACCAGTAGCATAGCATGGGGGACACTGGTACACTGAAAATTCCTTTCAGTAAAAAAAAAACAGTACTGCTCAGTTAACATTTTTTCAAACACATTGCCTTAGCAAAGATAATATACATGCTTTCTTTGAAAGAAAGCATGTATTGTCTTTGTTTAGGTAAAGTGAAGCAAGCCAGCCAAGTAAAGCTAACTTTGCTCACCATCTCTCAGAGGCTTCGTTTTCTTTTCCTGCTCATATCTGCAAAACATTGCTTACTGCCAGAAGTCCATGACATAGAGTGCTAGAGTACTCCTTAGCTGTGGAAATAACATAAGCAGAGTTGAAAACAATTTGCAGTACCAGCCAAGAACTTACCTGCACACATACACATACACACACACACACACACACACACACACACACACACACACACACACACACACACACACACACACCTTGAAATATGCTGGAAATAAGGGACTACTCTTAAAGGGAATCTCCACGTAGTTTGGAATGCTTACAAACAAAAGGTCTGCTGTCTAGTACTGAGTATATATAGAAGTGGAGCATAGAAGTTTTGAATGAAAAATATGTACATTTTCCCAAGCGATCCCTTTAGTAATTTCTTCAGGTGTGCACGAGCACAAAAAATGAAGCATTTCCCCAAGCAACCCCTTCAGTAGTTTTACCAGGTATGTATAAACACCAAAATGAAACATTTTCCTCAATGATCCCTTCAGCAGTATGTCCAAGTATGCACAAGCAAAAACATTTCCTGCCTTTTGTTTTAGTTTGGGGTAGTGTTTTACTCTTTTTACTTTTCATTTTCACTTTTCTGCTAGCACTGAGGTAATTGTTCTTCTGGAATTAGGTGCTGGCAGAAATGTTTTTTGCTTTTTGTTTTATTTTATTTTGTGGTAAAATTTACCAATTTTCTGCCTCTGCTTGCACCCAGGTAATTGCTTATTTGGTAGTAGGTGCAAGCAGAGTTATTTGGCTTCCTGTTTTTTTTTTGTGGAAGAGCTCTTCATTTTTCTGCTTCTGCTTGCACTGAAGTAACTTGATTTGGTAGTAGGTGCTAACAGTGTTTCCTGTCTTTCTGCCTTTTACTTTATAGTAAAGTTTTCCAACTTTCGGCTTCTGCTTTCCCTGAGGTAAATGTTTATTTGGCAGTAAGTTCTAGTGGTGTTTTTGGCTTTCTGCCTTTTTTACTTTGCAGAAGGGTTTTCTACTTCTGCTTGCACTAAGGCAATTTATTTGTCTGGTAGGAAGTGCTTTCCTGGCTTTCCGTCTGTTTTAGCTTGTGAGTAAAGGTTTATCTTTCTGCTTCTGCTTACATTAAGGTAATTGCTTATCTGATATTAAGTGTTAGCAGTGTTTCTTTCTTGGGTTTGTTTTATTTTGTTTTACTATTAATTTCTTGGAGGGTTGTTGATGTTATTAAGGCCGTGGATGCTCCTATCCAACCGTATAGTAGCTTGCACTGCTTAAAATCTCTCACCTGTCAAGCAGACACAAGTACACATTTCAGACCCATGTTTTTAACTGGGAACAAACAGCTAGTGTTTCTTTTTGCAATTATTTTCTATCTTACCTCCTGTCCTTTTAAGGACAATGGGGAGTTACTTGTTTTATTTTGATTTATTTTTAATTTCCTGAAGGGTTGCTGATGTTATTGGGGCTATGGATGCTCCCATCCAATTGGCCAGGAGCCTACACTGCTTAAATTGTCTAGCCCAGAAAGTGCACCCCACATGCACCTTCGTGCCGTGTGATTAAGTGATTGATTGAAGAGATAGGAAGGGGGTACATAAGCCTTAAGCTTTAAACTTGTTAAATTCCTTGTAAAATTAAGTGTAAGTATATATGTTATTTGTTAAACATTGTTTGAAATATGGATCCATTAAATTTGTTTGTTTTGGAAGACCTTATAAAATCAAATTATATCAAAGAATGTTTGCATTGTTTATTATAAGCAAGGTGAAGCTAATTCTTGTTCAAAATGCACTAAACTGTTGGAACGTTTAAAGGTCATTGATAGCAAGTCCATTAGTGACAATAATAAAGATTCTTGTATGTGTCATTTTAGAAAAGCATTTATTATGATTTCTGAATACTTAATTGATTGGAAATGGAAGTATGAGTGTTTGGACTGCCATAAACAGAATGTGAATCAGAAATTGCTTCTGGAGAGTAGAGTGAATAGGGCTTTTAAGTAAATCAGATTCTCCAACAAAGAAAGAAGCTAAGGGTAAGAAAAGGAAGAAGGGGACAAGACATTGTATTACAGAAATGAGTAGGCTGTGATGAGGTACAGAAGCTGGCTGTAGATGTTAATTCAGAACTCCAATCAGATTTAAGTACTGCTGATGGGGTAGATAACATAGAATACAGAGAAAATAATTTTGTAGATAACCTTAGTTGAGATGAATTACATGTCTGCCTGGACAGCATTGATTCATGTTCAGTTGTACAAGAACATAGGCTTTTGTGTCTATACCCGGAAGTCATTGTATCTAAGAAATGAAGGGAAGTTAATGATGCAAAGGTTTTAAGTGAGGTTAGGAATAATTACATTGTAAATTTAGATTGTGTAACTATAGAGGATTCTTCTTCAGTTTTATTATTACTTGAATCAGATGCATGTAATAAGAATATTACTATCAGAAGACATACTAAAAGTATAAGTCAGACAGAACTTCTAGTTGTAGTAGACTATGTTGATGTTAAAGAAGGTGAAAATATAACACCTCAGGGGGTAACTGAATCACATGAAGTGCTAATTATGGGGAACTCAGCATTGAAACCTGTTATTAAAGAATTATCAAAAATTGATAAGTCCTACCCTACTGTATCTGCTCCCTCAGGGTTGAGATTAGTGGACATTCTTGAACTTTAGCAAGGACTGAGATTAGTGAAATGGGCATATAGACTATATGTGGGGACTAATGATTTTAAACACGCACCCCTGAAGCACATGATAAACTCAGTGTTGAGTAAAATAGAATATCAAGAAAGGATTAATGTCCATTATATCCTGAGTGAGATTTTTCCATCCTTTTCTTGGACAGGCTTTTTATCACTAAGGCTCATGTGATGTCCCTGCTCTGGGCCAGTAAACAAGGAATCTGAATTCTCACTACTGACACTGGTGAGGGACGTTCACTTGGAGCAAAAATAGATACATACAGTATTGCCTGATGCAGATCTCTGCACCAAGCACAATTTCCTTTAAGAGTAAACAAGGAAAACGCTCAGTCCAGGGGCTTGGTTTCTATTTCTCTCTCTCCAGGCCCCCAGTAAGACTCCCCACTAGCACAATTGTAGAGTTGAGTCTCCTCAGCCGAGTGTTCCAAGCCAAGTCCTCCATCACCCTTTCTGTGTGAAACCAGTGCTATGTATCCCTGCTCCAAGTAGCTGACACACACACTCTTTGAGAATATTTTATTTTCACACACACACACACACACACACACACACACACACACACACACACACCTGGGAAAGACTGGCACAGATTTAACAGTTATGCCCCCTCTGCCCAGACTATAAGGTAGGTACTGAAACCAGAACATTCCAAAGCCAGCTACTCTAAGGTTCTTACAAGGGTACCCAATTATACTAAGTAAAATTAATACTAATACAAACAGTAGTGTTTGACCAATGCAGCAAGGCTTTCAGGAGTGGCCACAGTGTCACCAAATAAATATAATTACTGTCAGAGGTGAAAATATTTTCTAGAAGACCAGCCACAATGAAAGGTTTAAATATAGTTAATAATAAATAATAGAAGGACTGAAAATACTAAGTTTCTATTTACAATAAACACCAAAGTTTCAGTCACAGGAAATATTAAAAATAACACTGATGTAAAGATTCAAACAGATACAGAAACACACTACTTAAAGGAGAACCGCACCCACAGACTCAAAAACATGTTTATTTCAACATGGTTTGGTGTTTCCTACATTTTAACACCACTCTGGACTATTTACAGGTTTATAAATATTTTGATATGTAATTTCTGAGTCTGACCGCATGGGGTCTGGCATCTTGAAGTAATTCTGATTGTTTAGTCTGCCTCTAGGTATCCCAAAATGCAGTGCTCATCTGTAAAAAGTTATATCATTAAGGCCTCTTTCTTCCTAAAGCTCCTGTCATTGCATTGATTTTACATGCATACACTGCTGTTTTTCAGTCAGTTAGTTTTAAGTAACATTTCATGCCGTTCAGTGACTACTTAAAACACAAACAGTGTAAATGCCACAGAACAGACTTTCATAGTGCTTTTTACTGCTGCTTCTTTTTAGAATGGCTAAACTGCATTTTATCATGAAGCCTGAATTGTACTGTTTTGAATCTCCCATCCCCTTCACATCTAACTTCCCTAGTGGTCAAAGTACTAAGGGTAATTTGAGCTGTTGCCTTCTGTACTTGATGGCTCACAGCAGGAGAATTGACTTGTACTGTTTCCTTGTTCTAGCCTTTACTTTCTATATGGGTAGGGGAAGCACCAGGGAGCTATGACACCACAGGTGGGTGGGTTTTTAGGACAGTCATGGTGATGTCAGTTTGGGGAGGCAACTAGCCAGAAAACTACCTGTATTCAGTGGACTTGATGACATCAATGAATTGGAGACTGCAGCAAGGGCGGGATAAAAGTATTTTGAAAGTGAAATCATTGCAGTACAATAAGGTACTGTTCTAGTGGACAGAAAACAGTCAGTTTAAAATATTTTAAATGCTGTGTTGTTGTTTATTCATAGCAGGTACAGTACAATAAATAGGGAGAAAAAGGATAGAGAAGTTGAGCATTTAATAATAGAATCCCATTGTTCTCCTTTAACTAATCTCATTATATTTTCCTGACTGATCTAAAGAATAACTGTTCCCTGGTTACTTACTAAAGCAAGGCAAGATGAAGTGGGTGAGTGGTCTTCCTTCTTTGTCAGGTTCAAAAACAGACTACCCTGAGACTTCTTTCTTACCTTGTATTAAAACATAATGTCAGTGCTGGATTACAGAATGACATCACATACATGTGGTCATCTGACTCTGGTTCCCATACTACTCCCTTTACTAAAAACTGAACCAGAATTTAGCATATATGTCTTATAATACATACACATAGAGCTTTACTAAGATGTGTTATAGCATTTGGAAGCTATAAAACCATTTAAAAACGTCCAGTCTTCCAGGGTTGCAATTAGTTCACCCTAAGGACAATACAGTAGGAGTCCTAATCCTGGTTTTCACAGACATTTAATCTCTGGCTGAAATCAGAATAGTAAGATACAATCTTTATGGCCTAAACCAGGTAATTTAATTTCAGACTATTTTTCAAAGTTAGCTGGACTGAGATTAACATCATCTCTTCTAGTATCATCTGTTTCAATATATTCATTTCAACAGTTACAATACAGTCTGACATACAGGTGTATTTGCTTTCTGTCCAGCAGGACCCACTGTGGGTACATTTTTAACACAAGCAGCTTTACAAGTACATTTTCAACACAAGCACCTGTACAAATTAGTTTGATATACAAATGACATATAATTAGTTACAAAACTCCAGCTAACTATTCTGGCACATGTTACACATCTATTGCCCTACTTTCTCTGGCATAGCTGGCAGTACCTGACGTCATCACAGTTCATGAATTTAATAAGTGATTAAGAGAAACATCATTGACATTTAATGTACAATTGCTAAAATATTGGGAAGACAGTTTTCATGTTTATTGGCTTTTTGCTCAAGACAATTTTTCACCTAAGTCCTCGTGGTGCAATCTTCATGGCTAGTACAATTACTGATCAGTTGCATTCTTTTCTAGTATTAGAACAAAAATAGACTGTAAAGTTACACAGAAGCTAGTAAAATGTCTTTTTAAATGATGCTAGAAGGTAAAGAAATAAGTTCTCCGAATTAGGCTGTTTAATAGTTGCAGAATGTAGAAGCTTAAGATTCTTCTTTTTTCACTGAAAAGATAATGTTAAATATGAATATCTGAGGCAAGGTTCAAGATGCAGTGTAGTAGTTTTATGGGTGCATAGCTCTGTCGGATCATCCCTATTTAAGAATAAGCCTATGTGGAAGACAGTGACTGTTAAGATTTATGCAGGTACAACAAGACAGCTGTATGTAGTACTGCCATATTGTACACCAGATATGGACAATACTTTGCATAGGGGGTATTTACATAATTTAGATGACTCCCTGAATTGTAAAGGTGATATACTATTATTGGGTGATTTAAATTATCCTGGAATATGTTGGGAGTCACTGTGTACTAGCACATACTTTGCTAAAGAATTTGTTGAGCTTGTCTCATACTTTGGAATGACTCAACTAGCAAAATTCAATACTAGGGAAGAATATCTTGGACCTTATATTGACTAATGTATTGACTGAAGTTCAGTCCATAAAGATACTCCCACCAATAGGGTCATCAGATCATAACTCTCTCACATTTGTTATTGATAATTCATTAATTGTAAATGCACATTTAAAAACATATGAATATGGAAAGTTAAGATTTAAAAAGTTTTGCTGAGCATTATATGAGAAGTGGTTGGATGACTAAAGTTGATAGATCAGATAGTTGCTCTGGATATAGCATGCTGGAGAAGGGGCTTCAGGAGGGAGTTACTTCTATATTAAAACAAATGAGAAACAATTCCACTTTCCCAGTCTGGTGGAAAAAATAAGTTTTGAAATTGCACAGGGGGAAAACGGAGCTTAAAAACCTTAGTAAGGTTCTCAGAAAATATGAACAGAAAGAAATTTAACGTATCGTGTAAGAACTTGAAAAATGGAATTACTAACTGCAGAATATGTTTTGAGAATGAATTAGAAATACCTCATATAAAAAGGCTTTTTATAGATATGTAAATTAAATCAACAGCAATACTTTTTCATTACAGATTTGTTAATGGTGAGACAATTACTGAGCCTAGTAAAATTACCAATGCATTTAATTTATTCTTCTCAAGCATTTGGTGAGATAGTTTAGATAAGGATGATGTCTATAGCTATTTTGTAACAGGGTCATTCCCAGTGATAATAGGAACAGATATTACCATAGCACTTACCAAGTTAAAAGATACTACCTCAATGGGCCCTGACCTGATCCCAAGTCAATTGTTGAATTCTATAAAAACTACTATTTTACCTACCTTAAGTTTACTATTTAATAAACTGTTAGAACCAGAACCTGTTGCAGAAGCCTGGAAACTGTCCTGTCTAACTCCAGCTCGTAAAGATGGATCAAAGGATCAGATGGTAATCTTAGACCCATCAGTTTAACTTCCTTATTGGGAAAATGTTTTGAGAGATGCCTATTAGATCTTATAGAGAAATCAAAAGGAAACATAGAAATCATTGGTATTAACATGGTTTCATATAAGAGCGATGCACTCTTAGTAGCTTGATTAGCTTTTATGAACAGATAACCATGGCCTTCGAACTAGGCCTATATACTGGAGCTATTTTTTTCTGGATCTTGTGGAAGCTTTTGACAGTTTACCTCACAAGGTTATTATTAAATGTTTACAGGAACATAAAGTTAATACATAAATCATAAGGTTAATTGGTAACTGGGTACATGGAAGACTGCAATATGCATAAATACAATGTTCTTATTCTGATTACTCCCAGGTTAAAGCTGGAGTACCTCAGGGTTTTGTCTTGGGACAGTCTTGCTTAAAGGAGAACCCCACCCACAAACTGAAAAAAAAACATGTTTAATTCATTATATATTGATGTTTTCTACCTTTTAAAACCACTGTTTTATTTAGATTGACGTAATGGTATTGTGATCAAAGAAAGTAGACCTATATATATATATATATGCATGGGGAATACTGATTAGGGTGAGTGGGAAAGAGACAGTAACACAACACGTCTTACTTATTAATGAGATAACACATTGCATATTTTTATTGTATATTATTTCTACTTTTGAGGTCTGAGAAAGGACATTAAGAAAATGGTGACTACCATGAAAGGGTTAGGTAGAATGGTATGGTTTTCTCCAAAAAATCTGTAAGAAATGGCTCAAAGATTTTGAGGGGGTTGAGGGGGTAGGCATAACAAAATTCTTCAAAAAACTCCCAAGTATAAATGAGTGCTGGAGAGCTTTCGTAAATGATGAAACATCACAGGTGAAGGCATGAAATGTTATTAGCCCTTCTAACTCATCTTTGAATGTAGCTGTTTGTACTATGTAGAGTTAAATTAATAATACATTAGGATTTGTGTCAGCTTGCATTTTTTGAAGCAGAGGTGTGTATGTGTGCCTGCATGAGAGAGATTCACTACTGCAATGGTAGTAAAGAGGTCTACATACCTCTCGACCTTTTAGCTAAAGAAATATGCATAAATAAAATAAAGGGAGAACAATGTCTCAAAAATAAGAACAGATTTTAATTATTTTTCTTATAAAAGTAGCTTAAATAACAGGATTTATGTTAGAATGAATTTTCTAAATGAAATGAAAATCTGAAACTCAAATTTATATCATCATTTAGAGACATCAATCTCTAATAAATGGCAACAAACCAAATGTTTTTAGGGTTGCCGCCTTTCTGTGTGGCAAAAACCGGATCAAAGTCACGCCCCCTTGTATTTCCTAGTACCTGTCAGCTGTACAGATTTTCTCAGAATGTCCAGATTTTTGCCTCATATTTTTGGTCCATCTTCCATAAAATTGTGGTTTTCTGGCAAATTAGTGACAAATCATTAAATACTGAAGTTATAAAATAATGACATACATTTGAGTTTCAGACTTTCTACCCTTCAGAAGATTCATGCTAATACAAAATCTGTTATTCTATCAATCTTCTAAGTTTGTAAAAGCAATATTTAAAAATTGTCCGTATTTTGGGGCTTTGTCCCACTTTTATTTATGGTTTTGTCCAGATTTCGTGCTCTAAGAGGTTGAGAGGTATGTAAACCCTACCTCTGTCCACCTATTTCTCAACCCACCTGACCCACTCACCCATCCATTTTATGATGTAAATGAGTATGTACTATCAGAGTGGAACAACTTTGACTTTTTTCTCTCACTTTAACTGGTCCCAGTTTTAAACGCATTACTTTAGCAATGTGTTTTAATTGAAAAGCTATTCCATGGTTGCTTTTTACAAACTATGGCATTCTGTTTGTGCAGATAAACAGAATACTGGAGTTTGTACACTGCTTTCCAGACTACCGGATCAACATTCTGATTTCCGGGTAGTCAGAAAAAATGCCAGATAGGTGGCAACGCTAAATATTTTAGGAGAAGGAACCAGAAAAATTAAGTAAATACCTGGACATTTTTAAAGTGTTATATTTTGGATGTAAAATGCTTCCTCCAATACCATTAACATATACTGCAGCAAGTTTGAAACATTAGGTGGAGGAACTATTTTACATCAAAAATATATAAAAAAAAATATAGTACTTAAAAAAAAAGTAAAACACAACAATTTTACAGAACGTCCATTCTCTAAGTGTAATAATACCTGACAGGGTGTGTGTTAATCGCCCCTCCAGGGTTGTAGAGGTTCTCTGCCCTACATCTCTGGAAGGGCGTTAATTAAGCAATAACCCACGCCTGGGTGTGGGTAATGCTGGATTTACCCATGGTTGGCATGGTTTGGTCACGAGGGCGAAGCCCGAGGGGCCAAACAAAAACAACCGTGGGTAAATCCAGCATTACCCACACCCAGAAGTGGGTTATTGCTATTATACAATGACATTATTTAAGAAAAGAAAATGCCTTTCCGCAGCTGTCCGGTATTCAGTGGCAGTTCTGATGTACTGCGCACGCTTATGCAGTACATCAGAGCTGTGGGTCAAAGCAATGGAGAAAGCAAGATCTCCATTGCTTTTTAGAAAGTGTCTTGCTGTGTTAAAGGAGTTTAACATAGCAAGACAGCTTTAAAAAAGCAATGGACCGTTCCTTTTTTTAAAGCTGTCTCGCTATGTTAAACTCCTTTAAAGTAGCGAGACACTTTCTAAAAAGCAACGGAGATCTTGCTTTTTCCGTTGCTTTAGAAAGTGTCTCGCTATGTTAAAGGAGCTTAACATAGCGAGACAGCTTTAAAAAAAGCAACAGAGATCTTCCTTTCTCCATTGCTTTTTTTAAAGCTGTCTCGTTATGTTAAACTCCTTTAACATAGCAAGACACTTTCTAAAAAGCAGCGGAGATCTTGCTTTCTCCGTTGCTGTAAGAAAAAAAAAGACTTATACTAATGGAAAAAGTCAGGAGACCGGACCTTTTTCCATTATTATAAGTCTGATTTACAATGTGCACGCTGACCAATCAGCGTGCATGTTTTGGAATATTAATGGGGGGGGGTCGTTGTATAATTACACATTAACACACATCCTGTCAGGCATTATGGCTTACATATACAAACTCCAGAATTGCAAAACAGTGGGGAAGGGAAAATCCTACTCCCTACTATACAGCGATCCCACAATACAAATGTTGGCATCCTTAGGTCAACTGACAGTTCAACAAAACACTCCTCCAAACTAAACATTCTACATATTGAACATACAATGAAACACACTGAACCCAAAATCCTATTTGAATAGAAAAATGTAGTCCTAAGTAAAAAACAATGCAGATACTGCTAAACCATTTATGCTAAATTACGTAGACAAGTTGTTAATAGGTAGGATCAACCTAATGACTGAATATAAAATTTTAGGCCAGAACTATTCAGATTTTTTTAAATTCAGCAATACTACCCAAAATGACCTCAGCATACTTAAAACCATCTTTACATCTATCACTTCACATTACTCAGACCGTCTCCATTTTTGTCTTTTACACAGCAGCAGGGTTTGTGAAGAGCTTCCTGTGTTAAAGTTTGGTTTGATTACATGCCTTGTCATCTTTAAACTAAACTTGTGCATTTTAAACAATAGCACATCAGTGAGCAACCCGTGGTGGTGGTGATGCGGTAGCATTGTTGCCTCACAGTAAGACGCTGTCCGGTTCGATTCTCAGCTAGAGCGTCTTCTGCGTGGAGACATGCTTGAATGGGCGTACCTTCGTTGAAGATTGTGCATCAAGGCTGGTAACTCGGCACGTAAATGTCAACTACCAATCATTAGCAGACCGGAGTTCCGCTGTGGCGACCCCGAACCGGGAAAAACCGAAAGACACAACAACAAGCACATCAGTGAGCAGCTCACTGGCCTAGGGTCAGACCAGGTCAGCTATAGACAGTAGTGACTTAGGTTTGAGTAGTGGTCTGACAACAGTTTGGCTATTGGAACAGTGTAGAACTTCCTGCTCACTGATGACCCCTGTGAATGCTTGGGAATTATGGCATGACTGAAGGATACAACAAGGCATGTGATTGGCTATGTTCTCTGTAGCATTCAGAAACATAATTTTGTAGCTCTCACATAATGGTTCCCACTGATCAGGACGTAGGTGAGAATATTTTTATGGCTACAGCATGAAAAGATCACGTCTGCACTGCCTTAATACTCATCCATGATAAAGAATGGGGAACAGTTGCAAAAAGATCTATGTAACACTATTGAAGGGAAATTTAATCAGAGGAGAAACACTGAAGCAACAAATCACTGAGCACCCTGAAGCTCTGAAAAAAAAATAGATGCAGAGCTCACAGAAACCATATTACAATCTAAATCAGCTCAGCTTTGTCAAAGAGGTAATACCAGAAGAATATTTAGCATGGGGGGGGGGGGGTATGGCCATCCCTAGCATCTATATCATGTAATTATTCTAAAACTAAAGTCACACAGCCTTCTAGAAAGGAGAAAAATTATTTATAATTGAAACCATCTGTCCCTTCCTAAAGGTATGCAACCATAGCAGCCAGATAATTAAACTGTTACTTTGCTGAGAACAGAAAACTCCCCCCAAAACAAAACAATGTCAGAAAGCATCTTCCGTTCAGAAAGTATTGGTGCATCTAAAGAGTATTGTGCACAATAACTGCATATACATACAGATAAGAATCTGACAAAAGCAGATGTGTCCATGCTCTATACTTTCATTTAAATGTTTACTTTTCACTGAATCAGAAGTGATGGTGTATACTAGAGGTGGATTATGCAGTCACAGCAGAGCCAATGGCTTTCATGAGAGGAGGAAAAAGTAAAAAAAAAACACACACAAGATAAGAATTCAGTGCCTTTTAGCAGATGCACATATTACTTACTATAATATTTAGTTTGATGAAGTAACTAAGTGAAATGGTTAAGAAAAAAACAAATTGTTAGGAGGGGGTATCATTTAATATTAAAAGGAAAACCCACTGCAGACTGACAAAAACATGTGTTCCCAGCACATTCCTGAATTCCCTCCCCACTGACGTGGTGAACTGCATTCCCCCAAAAAAAATACTGATTGCATTTCTTTTGGATTGACCCTGTGGTTTTGCATAAATGTTAGCTTAATATTTTGAAAGCTGAAACTGTTAGTGATGTTTTCTGTTAGTTCTTAAAATCAAAGTCATTACACTGCTAGAAAATTTACTTAAAATGCCAACTTCTTGCACCCCTCATGTAGACACACTGCCCATACGTACAGCATTGCATGTGATAGCCAACACGTACAACAGATTTGGCATAAGCCTAATGAAGAATGTGAAACAAAAAAATCTCATTTACCTGAATTAAGAAAGCCATCCCTACAAAAATTAAGAAAAAAGTACAGGAGCTATTCTTCTGTAAGGAAAGTACAGGAATTCAGCTCCTGTGAACTTCTGCTCACTTTCTTTACTGCATACGTAATTTAAGAAGCAGCTAGAAATCGTCTGTTTCCAAATGTTCTGAAATTCTATTTGTAGTCTCTAAGGTTTAATTTACAGACTGCATTTAGGAAATGCACAAAACCCATGAGCTTTTACTTGCAAAACATCACGAAAATATCATGCAAAATTAAGTTCTTCTGTAGCTTTGCTAAAGTGAAATAAGCATTGACTTATTTACCTTGTACTGCTGCACAATTAACATTTTTTTCTTTAAATAATCCTACAAAACATAGAAACTGTTCATTTACCTCTGCAATTCAAGAATTTGATTGGCAAAACAGATAATCAAGTATGTATGTTGTTGCTTGTCTTTCTTGAACTGGGTCCTGCTACTTAAAGCTAAAAAGACAATAAATACATTACACCTCTAGCTCTTTTCTCTACCCTTTAGGTCATCATCCTTTTTGCAGTCCCCTCCTCCTCCTTTAAAGCTAGCCACAAGAAGGAACAACAACAGTTAACTATTTGCGTTCCAATTATGAATTTTGCTGTAGCTATTTCTACATATTTTACAAAATGCTAGGTAAGCGGTGTCTGAACAAAAGGACACATGCCTCAGTGAGATCTTGTCATTCAAGGGAGCTGGGAGCTGGATTGTTTTGTGAATTCAGTATGTTTATATTCTGCATATTTGTGATTATTTGGCTGTATTTATCAGCATAATTCTAACAAGTAACACAACTCTAATCGAGAAGCTAAAATACTTGTTAAATCTTTTTTTTTTTGTATTCCCGAACATTGATGATCTTACTCTCCACAAGACCAGAACTTGAACACCAGACTTCAGTTATTTCCCAAGTGAGTTTACACTAAGGTCAGTCATCAATGTGAAGTTATAGGAGTGAAATTTGTCAGTAGGACTTTACTGAATAGACATTGAGCATATTTATATTCTCTGATGGTTGACATGTATAAATACACATGCTCACTCCTACACACATGCACATGCTCTCACAGAAACATGCACAAATGCATGTGCATACAACACAAATACACACGTGTGAACACCCCACACACACACACTTCAGAATGGTGATTTCTTTATCTAACATGTCTTGTAGTCTGCTGCTATGAGCGCTCCGTTATGTTGCAGTTACAAATAAATCATAAACAAACAAACAAAAATAAGGAAAGGTGCCCCATGCCCTAACTCAAAGAGCAGCAAATTAATTTCAAAATTTCAGTATCTTAGGAAGCAGCCTACATGGATCTTTTGCATTGCTTCACAAAGTCAGGTCATTTTTCATATATTTTCTTTCCAATGTTACTGCTCATGTTTGTTGACAAAGGAAACTTATTAAGCACAGGTGCTTATTTCAGGCACTACCTAGGTGTAATTAAGGGACTTTCTCCAAACCACATTATGTAGGTGGAAAAGTCAAACTTAGCTGTATAGAATAAATCTCGTTCAGAGATCACTGTATTTATCCCTGGGCTAGGGTGTTAGCTTTACTACAGACATACCAGGAGTTATGTGATTTTCTTTCTTTGACTGTATTACTGCTTTCTCTACTTGGTGATAAAAGAAATAAGTAGGAGCAAGATGCCCAAGACTACAGAGTATGCACATGACTCTGGTGGGATTTGAAAACATGTCCTATATGCTTCCATTTTTCTTAATTTGCCTTGCCATGTAGATCATGCTGCTTAGACTCAAACAAGAAATATTAATGTGCACCCAATAAGCCCAAATTAAGCTAGCGCGACCCATTTCCAACCCATGTAGCACTACATGCCCAAATGGTTTCTAGAAATTATAAACTCAAATGCTATGCAACAACTAGTCACCACTCCCACAAGAGGGGACAACATACTAGAGCTGATCATTACCAACATGGGGACTCTATGCTCCACACCAGAAGTATATCCCTCATTGGTAAGATCAGACCATAAATTAATTTCACTGGATGTCCACATCCCGACCCCACCCCCAGCCCAGAAAACCACAGTGAAAAACTTCTCAAAAGCGAACTTCTCACTTCTCAAAACCGAAGTGGAATCCTTCAAGGCCCCAGGGCTAGTGGAAACTACGGCCCAAACTGCAGAATCCTATATAAACGCATTCTACGGACATCTCCAGGAATGCATGGACCATGCTATCCTAAACAAAACTAAGACCCAACCATGCAAAGGCAGGCGTCCAGTCTGGTGGACCCCTGCCATAAATAAACTGTACAACAGAAGGAGGAAGCTACTTCATGATAGAGCAAAATCCCTAATAGGGAAGGCATCTCTGATCAGTACTAGCAAAACATTACGATCCCTCATAAAATCCTCCAAGGCCAGCTTCGAGAGAAAAATTGCACAGGACACCAAAGACAATCAAAAGGCTTTTTTCAGTTATGTTAGAAACCTGGGATGCAACTCCCAGACTTGTTCTGAATTGATTCTAAACGACAAAAAATACACTGAACCCAGAGACATCGCCAATATCCTGGCAGACAGGTTCAGTGCAAACTTCTCCACCCCCTCCCCCCCAAAAGAGCAAGTATCTATCCCAGCAGAGGGCTGCCTCCCAAACATCTCTGATGCTCAGGTGAAGGCTGCCCTCTCCAAAGCAAAAAACACTGCTTCCATGGGACCAGATGGCGTCCCAGGTTGCGTCCTACATGAACTCCAAGAGGAACTAATCCCTCAAATAAAACAGCTATACAGTCTCAGCCTCACTACAGGATATGTGACCACAGAATGGCGTACAGCAACAGTGGTCCCACTCCACAAAGGTGGAGCCTCTACAGACCCTGGAAACTATCACCCCATAAGCCTGACTAGCTTAGTCTGCAAGGCTATGGAGAGGATCATCGTGGAGCTCATAAACAAAGACATTGGGGACCTACAGACACTAGATCCTACCCAGTTCGGCTTTGTCAAGGGCAGATCCTGCCTTTTGAACCTGGTTGACTTCTTCGAAACAGTCACCAAAGCCATAGATGAAGGGAAGGTAGTCCACACAGCCTATCTGGACCTTGCAAAGGCATTTGACAAAATACCCCACTCGGGCATCATAGATAAGCTATCCAGCTTAAATATAAACCCCTATGTCACAAGATGGGTCGCAAACTGGCTCAAAGACAGAACCCACAGAGTGAGAGTTGCTGGAGCCATGTCTGACTCGAAACCGGTCACAAGTGGCGTCCCACAGGGTTCTGTCCTGGGACCACTCTTGTTCGGTATATACTTTTCCGAGGTACAGGCAAACGTGGGAGGACTATGGCTCACCAAGTTTGCAGACGACTGCAAACTGGGCACCATAATCAACTCTCCAGCTGACACAAACATCCTTCAAAAAGGTCTCACAGAGACAGATAACTGGTGCCAGCACCATGGTTTAAAGCTAAATGCCAAAAAATGTATAGTCATATCCTTTGGCAAAAACAATGTGCCCACAAATTACCACATAGGCGGAAACCCATTAAGTACAGAGAAAGTTATTAGGGACCTGGGGACCCAAGTTGATAGCAATCTCTCCTTTGAAAACCACATTGCCAAAGTGGTTAGAAAGACCTTCTACATAGCCCACCTCATCACGAAGGGTTTCACATCTAGATCAAGAGAGGTAATCGTGCCCCTTTATTCATCCCTCATCAGGCCCATCATAGAATACAATGCCCCTTTTGGGATGTACCTTACCCGACACCTGCAGCAATTAGAAAGACCCCAAAAGTATCTCACCAAGAGGATCGAGGATCTCAAACAGATGCCATATGCTGCTCGGTTAAAAAAACTCCAGCTCTACTCAGTTGCATACCGCCTACTTCGAGGCGATCTATGCCTGACATACAAAGCTATGTCAAATCCAGATTTAATGGACATGCTCCACCTCAGTAAATCTAAATCGCTTAGAGCCACACGCTCGAGGGACTTGAACCTCAGCACAGAAATAAATAGAACTTGCTGGAGGGACAGGTTCATAACCCAGAGGCTCCCTTCGCTCTGGAATAGAATTCCAGTTCATGTGAGGCAGAGCACCTCACTGAATCTCTTCAAGAAGAATCTCGATAGGTGGATGGGGGATCGTAGGTTTGTCCCAGGGATTACTCCCGTGTCACTATTGGACAGAGGCACAGTAAACTAAACCTTAAAAAGGGCACAGTATACTCAATTCAAGGGGTGGCGTAAGCCATACAGAATCGGGCTAGGCTTATAATTGCCCCAGGGCAGATAGCCTAGTATGAACCTATGAACCTAAATGTACCTGAATGTATTTACTTCTATCTGTGCATATTGCGCACCCTTTTGACCCTATGTTGTTGTTTGTCAGTCACATTTTATGCTGGCAGGCTGTAGTGTGTGCCTGACATTCATCCTCATTTTTTTCGTGCAAGCCCCATCCTTCACCACCACTACCAGTTATTTAACCACCACCTTCACGTTGTACATCCTTATCAAATTTTTCATTTGGGAGACACTCCTATCCAGCATATTTTCCTTGTTCCTTCTTATTGTGGTATCTTGAATACTTCAGGTAAATGCTTCAGCATGATGGAAAGATGAACGCATGTGTTTTTTGGCCTGAGTTATTTATTGTTTTATTTTATTTTCTCCTTGCCATCAAATTTTAGATCTTTTCATTTGCTCTGGTATATTTTAAGCTGTTGTCACTCTCTGCATTGTTTCCAGTCCTGTGTACTTTGCCTAAATATATGGAAGCATTTCTTGCCACTTTCTTTTTTGCTTTTGTTTATATCTTGAAATAAATAGACAAAAAGAATGATGTATTTATTTATTTATTTCCATTTGTTTACTGGGAAGGTCTGACTGGGCAAACAAACCCCTTTTCAGTGGAGGTCCGGGGAGAAAAGCTCCACAAAAAATAATAACAATAGTAACACTAGTATATATACAACATACAGAATACACACGTAACATTTATCAGCATGCTCTATTAATTTTCACTTAGTAAGCACAGTCTTGGAATTGAAAAGGCTTACTGTATATATTTCCTTTCCATTTCTGTGGCCCCTTCCTACATGTGACAATCCTGGTATCCTTCTTGAGACTCTGTAGCGATCATAGCCCCATCCCCAGTAATTACCTGGCTTTTTCTCCTGGAATGGGATCCTGTTTTGCAGAGGAAACATTGTGTAACAATGGGAAGGGAAAATGGAATAAAGGTAGGGATGTCCTGGTGTGACAGAGTCACATGTCACTTTCACATAGTACATGCAATAATAGCAATGCAGTGTGTGCACCCTCCTGTGTAAACAATCTACCTGCATTAATCTGATATTTGATTGCCTGGCTTAAAGACATGGCCTCCCAAAAGGGTAAATATTCTGACAGGAAAACCCTACATATTCCACTTCAGAGAAGAGTTTGTCAACACTGGTACTCTAAGACCCAGTTTGCTAAGTAAACAGGGATTATTCACCTGGGTCACAGATGTGAGATCTCATTCTGTGCCAGTGGTATTCATATTCACAGTACTGGCTACATTAAAATGTCTAACCAGGTATGGAATTGGTTTGGTTACTGTAGTGTACCTTTAAGAAAACGTGAGGTAATGTACATGAGTTAAGTGACTGGAATGGTCTTGGCACTTGTGAGCAAGCTATAAAGAAGCAACATGTCTGTCTCCTGTTTTATATACTGTAAGACCTTTTGCCTATGTTTGTGTTCTGCCCTAGCCGTAATGTCTCTTTTGGGCAATGTCAGAACTTTAATCTGGAAGACCAAACATAATAACAGAATGGAAATTATAATAGCAAAATTAGTCATCTATTTCATTGTCTGTCACTGAGACACCATCTTTATAACTGCAATACAATTTTCTGACTTTTTCACTTACCACATGAATGTCCTTTGCCTTATTGTTCATATTACTCTCAGTAGTAGCTCACTCTGCATGTAATTTTTTCTTCTCTTTCACAAAAAGCCAAGCTTAATAAACTTGCTTCAGTCTGATAACTAGACTCAGAGGATCATAGGAGTTTATTAAGCTAGCTTCCTTAGAACCTTTTTAAGTCTACCATTCATGGCCCAATTTTTACAAATTATGAATGCATACTGGCTAGAATGGCTTTGGTATATGCTTGTGCCTTCAGGCATCTACAAACTGCCCCTGTCCTTTATCACCACAGACAACAAGACGGGGTAAATTTGTAATTTCCCAGTTGGTCCAAATTATGTTTGAATAGATTTAGGGAAGAGCTCCGCTTCACTTGAATGGGGAATCTGTTCCAGATAAGAGGTAATCTGGTGACACATACCTGTCCTTTCAACATGTTTTGTTTATGTCATTGATGAATTTAAATCCTTTGATCAAGTAATTCTAGTGCTGTTTGTTTTGCAAATGTGTAGCAGATCCATCAGCACTGGATCAGAGAATGCCTTGTAGGTTAGGCATAGATCACCTCTCAGTTTGTAGGAGAACTGAGTATAGGGACAGGACTTTGAGGTGGTCTGCATAGAACATATTATTTACATCCTGGATTCTTTTAGTGAAGAATGTCTGTGGTCACTTCAGTTGTTGCAAAAGCCTGGTCAGGTACATGCTGAAGGGGGCACTGTAATCATTTACTGGTCTAATGAGGGCTGAGTATAGTGGGACTATTATCTCTTTAGATCTGGATGCCATGCTCCTATTTGTAAGATGCACCACATATAAGGATTTTCTCACTGTCATAGACACATGGGGATCAAATTTCAGGTTACTGTCAGTCTGAGTTCCCAAGTCCTTTACCACTGAGTCCTACCTTTAGGGGAGTGTTACCAATGCTGTATTTTACAGGGGTGGTCATCTTCCCAAAGGGTATAATTATGCATTCTTTTGCATTGTGTTTTAGGCCATGGTTCTGACATTGGTTATTTGTGTGTGTCAGACCCTCTTGGAGGATATCTATATCTTTGGGGATTCAATGATTGCACCCAGATTACTTCAAGATGCAGCAAATAAGTATTTCTCTTGTGCTATTTGCATTTAAGTCAAACATTAATTTCTGGCAAATTTATTTTTTGATGTTTTGCTCAATATGTTGATGGTTCAACCTCCAGCTTCTCTTAAACCACAGAGAAACCTGTCAGAAAATTGGATGCCTTGGATCTAAAAGATGTGAGTTGTACTTCACTGCAAGCCGTCTTATTGTCAAACCAAAGACCAGTATGGTATGTTTCTTAATACTGCAGATGAAGATAGCACAAAGGTTCAGTACTTTTGCTCTAAATGCTGAGAAGAGCAAGCTGGCTCATCTGATAAATGAATTCCAGGCATATTGTAAGTAAAAGCAAAATGAAAACTCCAGCAAAGCTAAAACTTCCAATAAGTGACCTCCCAAACCTCTTGTGTCAGAGGCACATGGGATATATACAAATAATCCTTATGAACATCAGGTGTCTCAGCTAATTGGCAATTCTGAATGCCCATGACTTGTTTCATCGTTTTAATGGCCAATTTCAGGCCAATAAAGCCAAACCCCAGTAGCTGTGGATATGCATATTTCATGCTTGCTATGACCTCATCTGCACAGCACAAGCAGAGTATTTGATTAAGCGTTAGAAATACAGGGCTGTTATACCCAGCTGATGTCCATTCTCATTAGGGTCACTGCAAAAATATCCCAAACAAAAAACTAAAACAACGAGTGAGAAGGTCACTGAAAAACCAATCAGTAAAAACAAAGTGAAAACTCCAGCAAAGCTAGAACTTCCAATAAGTGACCTCCCAAACCTCTTGTGTCAGAGGCACAAAAATATCCCAAACAACAAACTAACTCTGACACAGAGGTTTGGGAGGTCACTTATTGGAAGTTCTAGCTTTGCTGGAGTTTTCATTTTGTTTCCTGATTGGTTTTTCAGTGACCTTCTCACTCATTGTTTTAGTTTGTTGTTTGAGATATTTTTGCAGTGACCATAATGAAAATGGACATCAGTTGGGTATAACAGCCCTTTGTTTCTAATGCTTAGTCAAACACTCTGCTTGTGCTGTGCTGATGAGGTCATAGCAAGGCCGAAATATGCTTCTCCACAGCTTATGGGGTTTGGCTTTATTGGCCTGAAATTGTCCATTAAAATGATGAAACAAGTCATGGGCATTCAGAATTGCCAATTAGCTGAAACACCTAATGCTCATAAGGATCATTTGCATATATCCCATGTGCCTCTGACACAAGAGGTTTGGGAGGTCACTTATTGGAAGTTCTAGCTTTGCTGGAGTTTTTATTTTGCTTCAGTGACCTTCTCACTCATTGTTTTAGTTTGTTGTTTGGGATATTTATGCGGTGACCCTAATGATAATGGACATCAGCTGGGTGTAACAGCCTTGTGTTTCTAATGCTTAGTCAAATGCTTTGCTTGTACTGTGCCTATGAGATCGTAATAAGGCAAAAAATTTGCAACTCCACGGCTAGTTGGGTTTGTTTTTATTGGCCTGAAATTATCCATTAAAATGACAAAACAAGTCTTGGGCATTCAGATTTCCAATTGGCTGAAGCACCTGATGTTCATAAGGATCATTTTCATATATCCCATGTGCCTCTGATACAAGAAGCTTGAGAGGTCACTTATTGGAAATTCTAGCTTTGTTGGAGTTTTCATTTTGTTTTTACTGATTGTGACCTTCTCACTCATTGTTTTAGGCATATTATAAGTCAAAGAAAGAGCTTTCCTGTGTGAGAGATCTATTTTCTATGTGAAACCAAGTAGAGCAAGAAATTATTGACACATACCTGACTACATTGAGGTACAAAGTGCACAATTATGAATTTCAGCTGCTTTGTGATTCAGAACCATGTGTATCATAAGAAGCAACTATATACATGCCAGGCTTCTAAGACACTCAGACCTGACATTAACGAAAGCCATAGGTATGTGTTCTGCAAATATAAACTATCAAATGTTTAATTAAAATCTCTGACAGCATGGAATTCTGCAAGACTGATACAAAACCTGTGAATAAGGATAAAACAAAACCCTGAAACTATACAAATAATAAAAATAAAAATCAAAGGGAAAACACTGGTATCTCAACATGTACCCCACCAAGAGGATCACTGGCCTCAAACAGATGCCCTATGCAGCTCGACTGAAGAAACTCCAACTGTACTCTGTTGCATACCGCCTACTCAGAGGTGATCTCTGCCTGACATACAAGGCCATGTCCAACCCAGAATTGATGGACATGCTCCACCTAAAGAAAACCTTATCCCCTCGAGCCACATGCTCTAGGGATCTAAACCTCACCACAACAATAAATAGGATGTGCTGGAGGGATAGATTCCTGTCCCAGAGACTTCACATGCTTTGGAACAAGATCCCAATCTACATTAGGCAGAGCTCCTCACTAACACTCTTCAAAAGAAACCTTGACGAGTGGATGGGAAACAGAAAGTTTACCTTGGGGATCACTTCAGTGGCTTTGCTGGACAGAGGCACAGGGAACTAATCTGGGGGGGGGAGGGCGGCAAAAGCCAACACATTTGGGCTAGGCTTATAAATGCCTTCAGGCAGATAGCCTAGTTACCTACCTGTGAACCTATAAGATGGTACCAAGTTACAAACAAGCAGCAAAAAGCCATGCTTAGTGCACATGATATTGCTGTAGTCATGTAAAAAGGTATTATAAAAGAAAAAAAATAATCGTTTGCAGGATGTGTGGGGCAGGAAGCCATTATGCACAATTGTATTTTAAAAGAAAAAAAATCACAAAAGCGGAATATTTATGCTCTGGAGACTAAAAACAATGTGAAGATAGAAAAGTGTATCTGTATTGTGGAGATGTTCTGTGAATGCTGTAGAACAGGACCATAACTGGGGCATCTGACAAACCCGGGCATTTCTTCAAACTAGCTGCCCCACATCTGAAAGTTGCAGAGAAAAACAAAACAAAGATATTCTTACTACTGAAGACAAAAAATGCTCTTAAGCTGTAGCGAGCTGCTTGCTGCAGCATAAAATGCAACTTAATACTGCAATTGCAAATGTAGTATATTCATTTATGAAATTGCAATTTCCTAGCAGCTACTAAATTAATGCTGGCACTGCATTTGCACACTGTTAGCACCTGCTTATCAAGGCCCTTAACTTTTTGTGCCTGGGCAGCTGTCCCCCAAGTTATCACCTGTGCAAGGAAAAAGCTTGAATCAAAGGGGAAGCCAGAAAATTAAAATAAAAAAATATTGGTCTGAAAATCTTCATACAAATAACAAATCTGTTATGTTTAAGCTTGATAGAGCAGAGTGTAGAACAGTGTCTAAGGTTGATTCACAGAAATTTGCCTACTCCAAAAGTGTGAAGTAATTTATAAAACCTTAGCAGCATAGAGATATGCAGCTGACCAGGAGTTTTGATACTGTGTGTAAATGTGGTAGTATGTGGGTACAAACAAATCAGGCCCATGAGTACCTAGCGCATTGCTCTCCAGATAGTCTTACATAACACTGAGACTCAAAGATAGACATACAAGATCATGGTAGAGTGGTAGAGAAAGTGCATAAATATATGTGAATATGAGCATGGTGAGCTGACTACAACAGAACTATCTGGTTCCTGGACTACAGCAGCTCTGATCTACTCAGTTTCACCAGCTTAAACAGCCTCTTGGGTAAATACTTCTGTGAAGAGTGTGTGTGTGTTTGTGCATATTTGTGTTTATGTGTGTTGCAGAGGTGTAGCTTGTTCATGAAAGTACTCAGTTCCCTTGTTCTCTTCCTCTGTTTTTAATTGTAGCAAACTGCTTGCTACAAATGTAATAATTGGCTTGCCACAGCAGTTAAATACTGCACTGAAGCTTCACTATAGCACTAGGCCACATGTGTGGCATTGAAGTTCTTTGGCAAATATAGTATCAGCACTGAGAAACTGAATGCCAGTACTGAGGATTGCGCCCCTCTGACATCTTGCACCTGGGGTGCCTGCCCTTTCACCCCTCACTACCAATGTCTGTAGTGTGTTGTGTGTGGAATGTTATGTCTATGCATGTGAATGGGTGAGTGGGGTATCTGTGTGTTTGGTAGGCACCTCATGCGCAAGATGTCAGAGGGGGGCAATCCTCAGTGCTTGAAAAGAAGGGAGAATTGGGGACCCATGTTCTAAGGAATGGTGAATAATTGCTGAGCCAAGAAGATGGATTAAAAGCATCATTTCACCAAGAATTGGAGCTCAGGCCTTCTGCTCAGTTGTACAGAATGCTGTAGAAGAGCAAAGCTCTGTAATATAGACAGGTAACTCAGCTCTTCACTTCCAAGCTCCAGGAGGTGGCTTCCATGGAGCCCTTTTGAGCCCTGTACACCTGCCACTACCGCCCACTACAGCTGGAACCAGCACCAATGTGAGGAGACTAGGCTAGGAGTCTATGAGAGCAGAAAATTCAGAGACAGGGGTCTGTTATGAATTCATGAGTTTTCTCCCAGGACATATGCAGGACCTTCTTTCCCCTGTAGAACAATAAGAATTAATTTTCAGGAAAGCAGATCTCTCAGCATGGAATGGTATAACCAAACAATCAAAAAGATATTCAGCAGGGACTGAAACCCTGTCTGAAGAATCCATATCTGTCAAAGGGAGAATAGAACAAATGACTGCCTGGGTCATTTCCCAAGGGGAATGATGCTGTACACTCCCATGCCAGCAATCACAGCCATGGCATCCACTAAAGACACTAAATATGTAAAAAGATGTGGGTTGCACCAGCATGGCAGTTTACAAGGCTAATGAAAGATCTTCCCTGATACCAGACTTGTAGAGGGTCTCTGAGCCTGGGGGAAGGGGACAGAACACCCTTCATCAGGAATGTGTGGAATCTGTTCATGATAAGACCTATATTTGAAGTCTGTAAGCTCTAGCCCTAGTGTGGCAAAGGAAGATACCATTTTTTCAGCCTTTTTCTTGTCTTAGGCCATCCTGTCTACCAGATGGACAAGAGTGAGGCATAGGTTTGTGAGCACTTTGAGTACCTTTTGAGACCAGAAAGAAATCAGCCATCATTTGGAGAGACAAGGTCATAGTGCATTCTGCTAGTGGAGTTGGCCATCATGAGGGAAGCAGCAGCAGCAGAGTCACAAAGCCTCCAGGCTTGCATGATGGCATCAACAAAGGTTAATTCCTTATGAGGGACAATCAAGACACATGCCTACTAACTACTGATGAATCTAAACACTCCAGGATGCACCCTTCCATGGTGGAAGCTGGAGCTAGTCAGAGATCTCTGCCATACCTCACTCAAGACTTCTTAGAGATTTGGAACTGGACTTGAGCTGAATCCTCAGTAATTGGGGAGATTTCTCACCCCCCCCAGAGACCCAAAAGGCTGCAGTCTGTATGGATCTGTTTCTAATAAACAAAACTCTTGGATAGTCCTCCAAGCAGAATTCCAGGTGAAGCTTTGACCCTTTTGCTGGAAGTTGAGAGGAAGCCTCCCACCAGTCCCACAAGGGCTTTCCTTCCATCATTTTTAAACTGAAGGGAATGTGAATGCAAGAATTTTACTGACAATAGCAAAGGTCAAGCTCTGACCTGTGTAAGCTGAAAAACAAAGTGGTGGATATGGGGAACGAGATCACCTGTACAGTCAATGCGCAATGCCACAGCTTGCATTATCATGGGTATGCATCTATCTTTGAATGTGGAGACATCTGGAAAGATTTGCCAAATGCTGATTGTTAGATAGATAAGATTTAACAAAACAAAGTAAGACATAGTAGACTAAAAACAAGTAGGAAATATGTTGGGAAGTGTGACAGAAGGATCTGGGAGTTCTGATTACTCTCACATTCAGGTATGATGTCCTGGGGAAAATAACTGTGGCCTTTGCAAGCAAAATATTAGGTTTATTAGTGAGAAATAGATTCCAGAGATCCAGAGGTGCTCGTTTTTCTATATGCATATCTGTAGGCCTTATTTATTTATTTATTTATTTACCAGGAAAGTGCAACTGGGCAGGTGCCCATTTTCAATGGAAGCCCATGTAGAAAAGCTCCCAAGTATTACAAAAGCATTTTAAGAACAGTAATTTTACAAGCTTCAAAAATAATGCAAAAACATACACAATTTAAATAATTATACCAAATTAGACATAATGTGATAACATTGGTTAAAATAGATTCAACTTATATAACAATAATTTAATATTTATAGAAATGTTAACCAGTTTAGAGAAATTAAAGTTAAGTTAGTATAATACAAACAGGAACTGCAATGTGAAGTGAGAGAAACAAAAACTGTATTATGGCATATTTAGATAGGGAGAGAGAAATTGATTGAAGTTAGGAAGTGAGTAAAGAAGGGGAGTAAGGAGTTGTAAGATATGCACAGGTACTTATTCATACTTGGGGATATAGTTTATTCTGGTGTTTGAGCAAGGACAGAGGCAGATTTTGGCTACAAAGTCTCTCAGAACAATTTTAAAGGACTGGCAGGCGGGTGTTGACCAAATGGACATAAGTAAGGAGTTCTAGGTTTTAGCAACATGGTATGAGTACATACCATGCCCAAGAGATTTGATAGATTTTTAGATAAAAATAAGTTTTGGGTTATTGGATCATAATGACCAAGTGGGAACATAATTATGTAGAATGTTGTTTAGTGACGGGCAAGCATATGGATGCTGGATAATTTTATAAGCTGTAAGCAACTGTGTATACGTTAGTTGATGGGGAAGTTGTAATCAATTTAAGCTTTTTAGTGCCTTACAGTAGTGCATTCTAAATTAGGTATGTGCTGCAAATGTAACCTATTTATTGTAGAATTGTTCAGGTTTTGCTTTTTGTGATGCCTATAGATTAGTAAGAATGGGAGTGCCATAAAGTAGTGAGGGGAGGAGGTAAGTTGTGGCAAGTGTAGTTTTAATTGCATTGTAAGAATTTTTGGCTCTATAAAGCCTCCATAGTGTTTGGTGAGTTTTTATGAAATTTTGTATATGCAGGTTGAATTTAAGATTATCAATTGCTATCATCCCCAATAATTTGCTATGAGAAGTAACTTCAATTGTTGTGTTATTAAGAGAGAGATGATTTTAAATTTAGTTATTTCAGGACAGAGAGATTTGGGGAAAATAGTTTAATTATACAGGGTAAGGAAAAATAAAAACAGCTGAAGAAATACAAAGAAGTTCAACTAGACTGTAATAGCAGAAGGAAGGATTAAGCTATAAGAAAAAGCTGGAAATGCTTGCCATCTATACTCTGGAGTCTAGAGGAAAGAGGAAATACAGGAGTTATGGTATGGACATTGTGCAGAACCAGAATATATAGAGGTATAGACATTGTGTAGAACCAGAGTACACGGAGGTATGGACGTTGTGTAGAACCAGAGTGTATAGAGGTATGGTCATTGTCTAGAACCAAAGTACATGGAGGTATGATCATTGTGCAGAACCAGACTACGTGGAGGTATGGGCATTGTGTAGAACCAGAGTATATGGAGGTATGGACATTGTATAGAAACCGAGTACATGGAGGTATTCCTCTGAAAGGGAAGGAAATAGGAATGAGAAGAGGGTGTATTGCAAGTAGAAGGGAGCAGTTTCAGAATGGACTTTATGAAAACACTAAGATTGTGGTAGGACTGTAGAATGTATATAGTTTATGCCATCTCTGACCATTTCAGTGAAACCTGGTTATCTTGTGCGTTACAGAAACTAGGACTGATAGTAACAATATTGATGAATTAGGGGCAAGCGTACAACACCTCTTATGCAGGAGGCTAACCTAGTATACTAGTCTAAGGTCATATAAACTTGCATAAGTTTAAAAATTTGCAGAATCAAAGCTATTTACCAAGCTCAAAAAATAAATGCTGTACAGCACAGTGAAGACATATACAGAAACTCTAGAATTTATTATTTGGCTGAGTGGACAGATGCAACAACAAAGATAGTTTGAGAATGTTTAGGAAGACTGCATATAGCATAGAAAAATTCCCCTATGAATTATTAAGCTATTTTTGAACAAAGCTACAGCCAGACATGTACAACAGGCTGTATCTGTCTGGATGTAAAGCGTAATAAAACCTGTTTTGCTGGTGGAGAACCCCCCTGCTCTGAATTTGGGAACACTATACCCTTACCCCAAAGAAAACACTATGAATTGTCAAATTATTTCTGAGCATGCTATAACCAGACATACACAACCAGCTGCATCTATCTGGATGTAAAACTTAATAAGAAGCTTTTTGTGCATGGAATGGGACCCCCTGCCCCCCCAATTAAGAAACAGAGAGTATCCCCCCAACACACACACACACACACACACACACACATATACATACTGTTATTTATGTATATACTAAATCCATGGTCACAACCCTGGAGAAAGGTAAAAACTACCAGATACAGTGAATCATTTCTGGCACTGTAAAAGAAACAGTGCTGGTAATGAGTTCTTATGATAAACCATGATTAACAGGATGCAGTTCAAACAGTTGCACTTGATGAGTTGCATTCTTGACCACTTTATATTCGATGACTAGTGGTGAAGGCAGGGTGAATAAGGTGTGGTGGTACATCAGTTGCTTCAAATCTACTTAAAGTAACTGAACACACTAGATAAGATGCTATGTGTCTACTCTGTTAAAGTACACATAAGCATTTGTTACTGTGCATAAGCCTGAAGCTGTAATGTTCCTTCTCAGGAGAAACTCTTTTTAGATGGATGGCCCCTTAAATACCTGGCAGCAACCATCTGTCTGTCTTTCTCTATCATGGTTTCAGGGAGGGGTAAGGCTGTGAAAACAAGGTAGTAATTTATATATATTTTCTATCACTTGTCTTGAAAATGAGGAGGGATTACCCATGTTGATTCGTATTATGCAAAAGGACACAGGATGAAGAGACTTTGGAGATTCCAGCTAAATAAGTGATGATGATATCAGTGGTGAGTAGCGTAGCCTGGTTCTTAAAGTAGCTATGCGCCAATGATATTATGTTATATTCTAGCATACTGACATAACAAAGCCCTGCCTGAAAGATGGGTGGCACTGTTCCACATCAATACAGGTCATATATACATTATTGTAATGACACCAGCATTTGATGTCTGCCATTAGCTTGGTGTACCCAGTATATTAATAAGGGCTTATTTCTGGTCGACATACATGGATCAGCATGAGCCACATCCGACAATGCAACTGGCAAAATGGCAATGTCATATATATATGTGTGTGTGTGTGTGTGTGTGTGTGTATGTGTGTGTGTGTGTGTGTGGGGGGGATCTAGGACAGTTGATCGAAAGACCAACTGTCCGACTCCAACCCTACCGAACACCTTTTACCGAAACCGCTTTCACCTAAAAAGCAGTTTCAGTAAACAGAAGGTAAAACACGCACACACATACACAAAAACAAAAATCACACACACACCATGTTTACTCAGGGGGGCTTCGCCCCTCTGCACCCCCACACCCCCCTACTTTTATATTCTAAAAAAGAAAGGGTACCTCCTAATGCTAAAGTACAGCTATCAGTAACAAGTAAAAACAAAATTCAAAATGAAACGCTGTACAACAATGGCCAATGAAGTAAAGTTCTCTTGGAGAATAGGTAGTGTGGTTAAATGATATAAAACTTAAAAGTGCAACATATATAGCAAAAAACTTGCGTACATTTCCAGTACTTAAATTAAATGCACTTACAAGATATTCACACTGTGAATGCAGTTATACCATAGCGAAATGATGGCTCCAAAGTATCCAGTCTTATGATGGCTTCAAAGTATCCAATCTTTTTGGCCTGATATACAAAGTATCCACACTGAAGATGTAGTAGCTGCTATGTGACTGTGATGAACTGTGATAACAGCTTAACCAGTCTAACAGATCAAATGAAAGCTTCTAGTTTTAATGGCAGTTAAAATCCTTTTATTGTAGGAAAAGTTAAAATCTTCATGTCAGGTTAAAATCTTGATGTAGAATAAAACAGCCCCGATGTACTCCAAACGATAAGCGCTTTCGGTATCTTCTTCAGATCGTAGAGATTGGGACTGGAAGCTCCTTTTTATAGTGCTTGCTTCCTTTACTGTTGAAACAATCATTCAGTCATCACACTGTCAATCAGCTGTTTAAACGCGCCAATCCTCTTTCCTCTCAGTTGGGGGTGTTCCATTTCCTATATCTTTTGCTTTCGAGGGGTGTGACCAGTCATGAATTATTAAGTCAGACACACCTCCATGTTAGCTGATAGTTGGTCTTCTAGCTTTTAGTATAGGTTTCAGTGGAATGATGTTATTCAAGCCTGGCTCAATATCAGCACGGAGGTTCACAATCCACTTACTCTCCCTGCATTCAGTAATATTTTCAATGTAGCCTTTCCTTATTCCACTATATACATTCTCTATCACCTTATAAGTGAAAGAATGACCGACATTTTTTTCAGCGTGCGTTGCTAAAGCATTATGTGGATCTTTATTGGTAATGTCTCTTTGATGTCTCAAAATAAGATTTTTAAACATCTGATTGGTTTTTCCTACATAGAATGCAGGCCATAGTTTACAGGTAGCCATGTACACCACATTAGGGGTTATAGAAGTGGCTTTGACATTAAAGGTGTATTTCTTCTTTGTCCTTGGATGTTCAAATTCGTTATTACAGTCAATCAGTGGGCATGCTGTGTAGTGGCCACACTTGAATGTGCCTTTATGTCCAACCATTTTATGTTTGCTAAACCCATCCTTTGTGCAAAGTAACCTCTTTAAATTTTTCTTATTCTTGTAGCCAAAGCATGGTGTTTCACCTACAATGTCTTTTAGCTTGGCATCCTGGGTGAGGATTGGCCAAAACTGCCTTATTATGGATTTAACTTGTGTGTTGTCTGTGCTGTAAGTTAACATCACTCTGGTGGTTCTGTCTTCTGTCTTGTTTTTCTTTGGGATAACTTCTTGAACATTCACATCTTTTTCATTATATCCTCTTTTTATTAGGTTTTGCTGTAGAAATAAAATTTCCTTTTCTCTTGTCTCATCTTTGCTACATCTTTTACATATTCTTTGTGTTTCATTTCGCATAATATTTTTAGTGACATGTTTAGGATGCATGCTGCTTTTCAACAAGTAATGATTTTCCCATGTATTTTTTCGGTGTAATTCGGTTTCCAACATGTTTTCGTTAAAAATAACATTCACATCCAAAAATGCAACTTGATTATGAGAGTGTTCTGCTGTAAAGCTTAAGAAAGTAGTAGTCCTATTTAGATATTGATGGAATGATTCAAATTGTGGTACGGTTCCTTCCCATAAAATAAAAAGATCATCCACAAATCGACCATAAAATTTGATGCATTCATACCATGGATTATTTGAGTTCAATACATGCTCCAATTCCCAGTCTACAAGCACAAGATTTGAGTAGCTAAGACAAGGGTGCCCATGGCTACCCCTCATTTTTGCCAATAGATTGATGTACGATACACAAAATAATTATTTTCCAGTATTAAATCTAATAAAGCACAAATCCTACTGGTTTCATTAACAGTTTTTTTGTGGCTTAAGATCTTTCTTACAGCTTCTACGCCTGCTTCGTTGGGAATGGAAGTGAATAAACTATTCACATCCAGGGTGGTCACAAGTAGGTGGTCATAATCCGTAATGTTATTCATGGTTTGATTTATCTTTCTTAAGAAGTCATCAGTATCCTGCAGAACTGTATCAAAATATTTAAAAATAGTTCTCAATTCTTTCTCAACAAATAGTGACATTGTTTCTGTCACTCACCCTTGTCCTGCTACTATAGGCCGTAGTGGAGGGTTATGAAGGTCCTTATGAATATTAGGAAGTCCATTAATATTCGGAACAGTAGGTTTTGTGATGTTCAAAAAATTGTAAAGGTCCAGATCCACTTGGCCTTCAGTCAACATATCCTGAAGTAAGGAAGACACTTTTTGTATAGTTTGATTTAACTGGATTGGTGTAACTCTATGGTATGTCTTTTCATCTTGTAACATGGTGGTCATTTTCTTCTTATACCAATTAGTGTCCATAACCACTATAGTACCTCCTTTGTCTGCTGGTTTGATTACCACATTCTCATTTTGTTGTAAGTTGCATAGGGCTTGTCTTTCTTCATACGTAATGTTTCTATAATGTTTAGTATGCATGTCCATTCTTAATTTCTCCACTGCATTATTACACAACCGCATGAATAGTTCCACAGCAGGATGGGCTGCAGGTACAAATGTACTTGGTTTCCTTAAGGTTGTAACTTGTTCTGTGTTTGTGCCATAAATATTTCTTAATGTCACATTACGTCCAAAATGCTTTATGTCTATAACAAATTCATTCAGATCGGATCTTAAAGAGGGTATGAAAGTTAACCCCTTCTGTAAAACAAGTGTTTGCTTGGGTCAATTCATATTGAGAAATATTCAACACTATAGAACTGTTTAATTCAGTATTTTCTTTCTTTTTCTGTTTTGACTGAGTTTGTGGGTTCTTGTAACTGGTTTGATTCAGGAAAAACCATAAGTTGTGTGGTGATGGGGAGAAATGTACTCCCTTTCTTAAGAATGGTTCCTGTTTCTGAGGATGTTTCAACAATCTTATCTGCCGTAGTGGTCACAGGTGTCCCTATAATATTGGTAGATGTATTCAATGTGCCAGATGTTTGCTCCTCAGTCCCAGTATGGTTTCTAGACACAGATGTGTCATTCCTAATGGATGCAGGATGTCTGGTGCTAGGGTTAAAGTGATTTGTAGTAGACCTTATTTCCTCCCTGGGCCATTCAAAGATCCGCCCTTGTTTGAAATCATTAATGTCTCTATTTAGTTTTTTTTTATTTTCTGATCTTTTATTTTTGATTCATACACATTAAGATTGAATTGTAATGTTTCAAATTTGTTTGTGTGATAAGTATTCAAATTCATTTTCTCTAGTTCTACTTGTTTTTCTTTGATTTGAAGGGCGAGATTGTCTTTCTCTGGTCTAAAATAATCCATGATTAGCTTCATGTATCGGAAGCTGGTCTCTAAATTTATTGCTTGCCATTTAGCTAGGAGTTCAGGATGTTGATTCCCATAGCTTGGCATGCATTTCACCCGCATTCCTCTAGGTATGACCTGATGGTGTAAACAAGCTTCCAAATGAAAACGTTGCCAAGTTAATCTTTTTAGTTTATATGCTGCAAGTTCTACTTGTAAAATATAATCAAAGTTGCTGTGATTTGAGATATTTTGAATGTTTGGTGATTCAGTGCCATCAAATTGCATATGTAATAATGGATTTGCTTGTTTATCTGTTTGTTCAGGATTATTATGCATAGGAAATCAATGTTTAAGCCTTGGTTTTTATTTGCAGTGGTAGCAACGTTGGCCATGTGCAAAGGAGAGGTATAAGAAATATACAAAAAAGAAAGGGTACCTCCTAATGCTAAATTACAGCTATCAGTAACAAGTAAAAACAAAATTCAAAATGAAACGCTGTACAACAATGGCCAATGAAGTAAAGTGCTCTTGGAGAATAGGTAGTGTGGTTAAATGATATAAAACTTAAAAGTGCAACATATATAGCAAAAAACTTGCATACATTTCCAGTACTTAAATTAAATGCACTTACAAGATATTCACACTGTGAATGCAGTTATACCATAGTGAAATGACGGCTCCAAAGTATCCAGTCTTATGATGGCTTCAAAGTATCCAATCTTTTTGGTCTGATATACAAAGTATCCACACTGAAGATGTAGTAGCTGCTATGTGACTGTGATGAACTGTGATAACAGCTTAACCAGTCTTAACAGATCAAATGAAAGCTTCTAGTTTTAATGGCAGTTAAAATCCTTTTATTGTAGGAAAAGTTAAAATTTTCATGTCAGGTTAAAAGCTTGATGTAGAATAAACCAGTCCCTATGTATTCCAAACAATAAGCGCTTTCGGTATCTTCTTCAGATCGTAGAGATTGGGACTTGAAGTTCCTTTTTATAGTGCTTACTTCCTTACTGTTGAGACAATCATTCAATCATCACACTGTCAATCAGCTGTTTAAATGCACCAATCCTCTTTCCTCTCAGCTGGGGGTGTTCCATTTCCTATACCTTTTACTTTTGAGGGGTGTGACCAGTCATGAATTATTAAGCCAGACACACCTGCATGTTAGCTGATAGTTGGTCTTCTAGCTTTTAGTATAGGTTTCAATGAAATGATGTTATTCAAGCCTGGCTCAATATCAGCACGGAGGTTCACAATCCACTTACTCTCTCTGCATTCAGTAATATTTTCAATGTCACCTTTCCTTATTCCACTATATACATTATCTATCACCTTATAAGTGAAAGAATGACTGACATTTCTTTCAGCGTGCGTTGCTAAAGCATTATGTGGATCTTTATTGGTAATGTCTCTTTGATTTCTCAAAATGCGATTTTTAAACATCTGATTGTTTTTTCCTACATAGAATGCAGGGCATAGTTTACAGGTAGCCATGTACACCACATTGGGGGTTATACAAGTGGCTTTGACATTAAAGGTGTATTTCTTCTTTGTCCTTGGATGTTCAAATTTGTTATTACAGTCAATCAGTGGGCATGCTGTGCAGTGGCCACACTTGAATGTGCCTTTATGTCCACCGATTTTATGTTTGCTAAACCCATCCTTTGTGCAAAGTAACCTCTTTAAATTTTTCTTATTCTTGTAGCCAAAGCATGGTGTTTCACCTACAGTGTCTTTTAGCTTGGCATCCTGGGTGAGGATTGGCCAAAACTGCCTTATTATGGATTTAACTTGTGTGTTGTCTGTGCTGTAAGTTAACATCACTCTGGTGGTTCTGTCTACTGTCTTGTTTTTCTTTGGGATAACTTCTTGAACATTCACATCTTTTTCATTATATCCTCTCTTTATTAGGTTTTGTTGTAGAAACAAAATTTCCTTTTCTCTTGTCTCATCTTTGCTACATCTTTTACGTATTCTTTGTGTTTCATTTCGCATAATATTTTTAGTGACATGTTTAGGATGCATGCTGCTTTTCAACAAGTAATGATTTTTCCATGTATTTTTTCGGTGTAATTCGGTTTCCAACATGTTTTCGTTAAAAATAACATTCACATCCAAAAATGCAACTTGATTATGAGAGTGTTCTGCTGTAAAGCTTAAAAAAGTAGTAGTCCTATTTAGATATTGATGGAATGATTCAAATTGTGGTATGGTTCCTTCCCATAAAATAAAAAGATCATCCACAAATCGACCATAAAATTTGATGCATTCATACCATGGATTATTTGAGTTCAATACATGCTCCAATTCCCAGTCTACAAGCACAAGATTTGAGTAGCTGTTTGCACAAGGGGTGCCCATGGCTACCCCCTATTTTTGCCAATAGATTGATGTACCATACACAAAATAATTATTTTCCAGTATTAAATCTAATAAAGCACAAATCCTACTGGTTTCATTAACAGTTTTTTTGTGGCTTAAAATCTTTCTTACAGCTTCTACGCCTGCTTCGTTGGGAATGGAAGTGAATAAACTATTCACATCCAGGGTGGTCACAAGTAGGTGGTCATAATCTGTAATGTTATTCATGGTTTGATTTATCTTTCTTAAGAAGTCATCAGTATCCTGCAGAACTGTATCAAAATATTTTAAAATAGTTCTCAATTCTTTCTCCACAAATAGTGACATTGTTTCTGTCACCCACCCTTGTCCTGCTACTATAGGCCGTAGTGAAGGGTTATGAAGGTCTTTATGAATCTTAGGAAGTCCATTAATATTCGGAACAGTAGGTTTTGTGATGTTTTAGTGCCAGTGCCCTTTTCATCAAGAATATTGTGTTGAAAGAATGGGATAGGTTCTCAGCTTTTACGGATTTACCTAATTTGAAAGGTAAATCTATCCAAGTGATGTTTAGGAAGGAACCAAAAATACGAAAACTGGTGCAGGTCTGGATGAACTTCAGCACAGCTCGAAGAGTAAAAATAATTAGAAGTTATGTACTCACCATAACGTTCCATCTGAGTAGGTGTATTCATTTGTCTGCAACCTGTGGGTCATGGATCCGATATCGGATCCGAACCGGCATGGTTTACCAGCTATGGATCCAAGCTCTCAGCTCCTCCCCTCACCCATAATGCCCTGCTCTCCCCTCATGACCTCAGATCGAGTTTGCCAACAGCAAGAACACCCTGAAAAGGGTAAAACATCATATGCAGGAAACTGAAAGGTTAGGGGGATAGGAGGGCGGGATGGTTGCAGACAAATGAATACACCTACTCAGATGGAACGTTATGGTGAGTACATAACTTCTAAATCTGAAGTAGGAGATTCATTTGTCTGCAACCTGTGGGACAGAGTCCCCAGCTACCTGAATCTTGGGCGGCCATCATGGAAGGATATTCCGGAGCACCGCGGAGCCAAAGGATGCTCTACCCCTAGATGTAAGATCCAACTTGTAGTGGGAAATAAAAGTATGAGATGAAGCCCACGTGGCTGCTGCACAAATATCATCTAGAGGAATCCTGGCCTTAAAGGCTGCCGAGGTAGAGACTGACCGGGTTGAATGGGCATGTACACCCTCCGGTGCGGGCCTTCCCGAAGCTTGATAAGCCAATAAGATGCATTGTGAAATCCAGCGAGGTAATGTGACTTTAGAAATTGGTTTGCCCAAATTAAATTTAGCAAAGGAAATGAACAACTGGTCGGATTGCCTATGACCAGTCGTCCTGTTTAGATAAAATCTAAGTTGCCTGTGAACATCTAAGGAATGAAGCTTGTATTCACCTTTGTTTTCATATTTCGGAAAGAAGACAGGGAGGTTAATGGATTGATTAATGTTTGCTTCAGAAGCTACCTTAGGAAGAAAGGACGGGTTGGTCCTGAGGTAAACACGGTCCGGATGAAAGACTAAGTAAGGAGGTTTAGCTGATAATGCTTGAAGCTCTGAGACTCTCTTGGCCAAAGTAATGGCTACTAAGAAGGCGGTCTTGAAAGAGAAGAATTTCAGATCTACCGTAGCCGCCGGTTCAAAGGGGGGGGGGCGGTCAAGGCCTGGAGAACTAAGGAAAGGTCCCAAGGAGGAACCGCTTGCTTTACAGGGGGCCTGAGAAGAAAAGTACCTTTAAGGAAAATCTTACATAACTTGGCCGACATCAGTGGATTGGAGTCATGACCAATGTGATAATGAGAAATTGTCGCAAGTTGTACTTTGACCGTGGAACTGCTGGCACCATCATTAAAAAGAGGGGTTAAAAAATCAAGCACCAAAGGGAGAGGAACTGTGAAGGGGTTTAGGCCTTGCCGCTCCGCCCACAAAGAGAACCGTTTCCACTTGCTGCGGTAGACTTACCTAGTGGATGGCTTATGAGCTGCCACCAGGATGGCCTTAACAGGGGACGAAATACCGGGAGTCCTGATCAAGAGTGGAACTGGAGCAGCCAAGCGGTCAGCTTCAGGTTGTCCAGGTTCGGAGGAGATAAGTGGGATGGATGAGATATCAGATCCGGAATGGGATCTAGAATCCAAGGAGGATTCACTGAGTGAGACCTTAGGAAGGGGAACCAGATCTGTCGAGGCCAAAATGGAGCAATGAGAATCATTCTGCACCCCAACCGAGAGGCTTTCTGAAGAACTTGGAGCATCAGAGGTAAGGGGGGATAAGCATAAAGAAGACCGGGTGGCCAAGCATGCACCAGAGCGTCTCTTGGGGAACCTCCGGGAGGAGGTATCAGAGCGAAAAAACTGTCGCACTTGGTGTTTGAGGGAGAGGCAAAAAGATCGCAACAAGGAGTTCCCCACCGTGCGAAAATGCGTTCCGCTACCTGAGTATTGAGAGACCACTCGTAAGGGGTGAGAATGGTGCGACTGAGTTTGTCCGCCAGGATGTTGGACCGACCCGGAATATGCGTTGCTATGAGAAAGCGGTTGGTGGAGATTGCCCATTCCCACACTCTCATGGCTTCTCGACAAAGCGGGTAAGACCTGGTTCCTCCTTGCTTGTTGATATACCAAACAACCGACATGTCCGATTGAAACGCAATTGTTCCCAAGGGAAGAAAGGCCTGAAGTGCTAGCAACGCTAAGTGCACTGCTCTCATCTCTAGAACGTTGATATGCAGTAAGGTCTCTGAATCATTCCACGTGCCTTGGACGGTCCGGCCTGCAAAATGCCCCCCCCCCACCCGAGGCGGGAAGCGTCCGTGGTCACTGTGGTGAGAGGGGGAGAAGCACAAAATGGGCGGCCTCCGTGGAGATCTGGAGAGTGTAGCCACCACAGGAGGGACCGCTTGCAAGCCTTGCTGATCGCAATGGGATGATGCATAGGAAGAGCAAGATACGACCACTGAACTAGGAGTGTCCATTGAAGGATGCGCATATTGAACCTGGCGAGAGGAAGAAGCGCTAATGCTGCAGCCATGGACCCTAGGGCCCTCAGGACCAACTCCGCCGGAACTGAGCTTGATTGGAGAATGGCCCGCACCTGGAATTGCAGATTTTGAACTCTGTCCGCAGTGAGGAAGGCTTTTAATCTCCTTGTGTCTAACCTGGCACCTATAAAATCTATGAGCTGCGTGGGTGCTAGGTTGGATTTTTTTGTGTTTATTGTGATGCCCAGACGGGGAGCAAGATGGAGAAAGGAGTCTCGCGCCAATAGTAGTAGATGCCTTGTTGGGGCGGTGAGAAGCCAGTCGTCCAGGTAGGGAAAGACCTGTACCCCCTGAAGCCTCAGGTGGGCCGCTACCACTGCTAATACTTTGGTGAACACCCTGGGGCTGTGGTGAGACCAAAGGGAAGGACCCGGAATTGGTAGTGACTGGCTCCCAGCCGGAAGTGGAGAAACCTCCTGGAGCGCCTGTCCATTAGAATGTGGTAGTACGCATCCTTGAGGTCTATGGAGCACATCCAGTGATTTTCTCCCAGAAGGGGGAGAATAGACTGCAACGTGACCATTCGGAACTTCTCCTTGGGAACTGCCAGGTTCAAGAGTGAAAGGTCTAAAATTGGTCTTAGATCCCCGTCTTTTTGGCACTAAAAGAACCTGGAGTAGAACCCTGATCCGATCTGGTCTGGGGGGACGGGCTGGATGGCTCTTTTCTTTAGCAGATGGCCAATTTCTGCCAAAGCGGCCTCCCACTGACCGGGTGGAACGTCGGGGAGGGACTTCAATTTTGGCAAGTGAAGAAAGGGTATACGGTATCCTCTGGATATGATCTGGAGGACCCAGCGGTCTGATGTTATGGACTCCCATGCCGCTAGGTGCTCCGAAAAACGTCCCCCGACTGCCGCCAGAGTGGAGCAGCCGGGCAACCCCTCAGGGCTGCTGCGCGGGCCGTTCAGAGAAGGGTTCTCTGGACCCGAAGTTCCTGGGAGCCCCTCTGCCCCTAGGGCGGCGTCCTCCCTGTCCTCCTCTGCCACGGAAGGACTGGTTGTCCGGAGCAGGCTGAGATTGCTGCGACTTCTGGAACCACATCTTCTTCTGTCCCTTTTGGTTCCTAGAATAGGGCCTCTGGGGTGCAGAGAAGCGGATTCCGATGGCAGACAGCGTCTTCCCGTCCTTCTCGCTCTGGGTCAAAGTGTCGCGAACAGTTTTGCCAAAGAGGGCAGAACCATCGAAGGGGGCGTTCGTGAATGACGCCTTGAAGGGCTCTGAGAAATCGCAATGACGGAGCCAGGCCTGACGTCTAGTAACTAGGCCTGCCCCTGCGGCTCTAGCGGCACCTACCGTAGCATGGGACAGTAGCCGCATAGAGGTATTGGTGACGGACCTAAGAGTGGCCATGCGGGTGGAGTGCAGCACTTTGTCCTCCTCCGACATAGACTCTGGGGGCGATGCAGCGTATTCTTTAATAAGATCGCGCTGCATCCTAATCACGTGTGCCAGGTAGTTCAGCGCCCTCACAGAGAAGGTCGCTGAACTAAACATCCGCTTCCCCAAGCGGTCCATCATCCGAGACTCCTTGCTCGGGGGATGGACTGAGGGACTCTCCTGAGCAAGTTCCCTCTTGGTGGCCGCCGCCGTCAACATGGCATCTACCGGAGGCCCCTTACTCCAATGGGCACGGTCAGCTGGGGGACTGAGAATACGGTCGGGCCTTTTAGGGATTGGCTCCACGGTGTCCGGTTCCTTCCACGCCCTGGTGGTAATGAGGTCCACCAGGGGGTCGGCAGGAGGGGACACCCAAGAGGTAGACAGGCCCGCTTCAAATGCCTCCAAGAACACGGACTCGTCCGAGGAAGACTTGGGGGCCGACCACCCCCCCTTATGCGGAGCATTTCCATGATGTCTCCAAATGAGACATCCTCGGGGGTGACCGTGGGGAGCCTTCCCCTTCCTCCAAATCCGTGTCTTCTGTGAGAGACTCGGGGGAGTCAATGTGCCTCCTTTTGCACGTATGTTTGCGGGGAACATCCTCCGGGGGGCTGTCAGAGGACTCCTTGCAAACAGTAACCTGTTCCAGGGGAACAGCTTGGGGCAAAGGAGCGGGCTGTCCCAAGGGCCGGATGGTGGAAGCCTGACCCAGTGCAGAGGGAGCGCGGGACGGAGCCGAAGCAAGTGCCGGGGGTCCGGAGACCCTCAACAGGGCCCTCTCCACTACATCAAAAGCCGAAGGGGAGCCGACCTCGACCAAAGGATCTGACAATCGGCTCCCCCTCGGATCCGAGGAGTGGATCGGAGCCGGCACCGAAGCGCTCGGATCCGAAGGGACAGTGCGCTCCGACACAGACGGTGCCGAAGGAGCACTGATCCCCCCGGATCCGAGGCTCGGATCCAGGCACCGAGAGGTCGGATCCGAAGCACTCGAGGGCAGGGTCGGATCCGAAGTACCAAGTACTATCGGAAATTCAAAAATTAGCACTTTAAGCACTGAAAAAACTGCACTTAGCTGAAGAGCTTAGGAACACAAATCTGGTCACCAGCGCGGCAAACGAGATCTGGGGTCATGAGGGGAGAGCAGGGCATTATGGGTGAGGGGAGGAGCTGAGAGCTTGGATCCATAGCTGGTAAACCATGCCGGTTCGGATCCGATATCGGATCCATGACCCACAGGTTGCAGACAAATGAATCTCCTACTTCAGAATTTTAATTTAATGTTACAAAGAATACAACATACACAAGTTAAGCGCTTTCATCTGTCAGCATACAGACTTCCTCAGAACTAGCAACAGTGTAATTTTACAAAAGTTTAAATAGCAGAAAATGGCGCCAAAAATATGTATACATATATTTAAAGGAACATCATCCTATTATGTTAAAAAAGCATTGCACTTCAATCCCTTAAAAACATAAAAATTCTAATATGTTATGTATAAAATATTAAATACAAGAATTTATAAAAATTGTATTTTAAAAATTATTTTTTAAAAAATGTAGTATGATATGTTAACTATTTAATGTACATATAAATAAACTCATACAGGTATGAAATGAAAACCTGTATAAATACTATACTATATATGAGAACTACAAAGAAGTAAGTAACTGGGAACTAACCTAATATCAAAAAAGGTTTGATACTAATACTATCATTGATGCCAGGAAATCTTGTTGCATCTGTGAGTATTTGCCAATTACTTTCTTTTAATGCCAGTAACATCTTCCAATTACCTCCATAAGTTTGGCAAACTACCTGGTCAATAATAGCAAATTTGAATATATGTTGTTCCCCTTTATCACATATATGTCTATATAATGCATTGTTCCTGTCTTTCACTTGTATCTTATAATAATGTTCATAAATGCATTTTTTTTAACTGTCTTTCAGTTTTACCTATATAGAATGCAGGGCAGGCTATACATGTGGCAAGATATACCACCTGCTTTGTGTTGCAATTGCCTGCCCTACACCAGACATATGTATGATTCATATCTTCAAGCTTAATATGTAATACTTCATTAATATGCCCACACTGTCTACAACTTCCACATTTCTTAGTCCCTTTGTGGGCAGCCTTGATACCTACATAATTACTGGCTTTTTCTAATAACCTTTTAATATTCGGTGCTGTCTTATATACAAAACTAGGATAACTCCCTAACTTCATAACTATGTTATCTGATACAGTTATCAAGTCCCAATGCCTTTGTATTATTTCTTTAATAAAACTCACATACGGGGTATACATCAAAACACACACACTCTATTGTTAGCCACTTTATTAGGTTTCGTACCCACATTTATCACTTGTTTATCCCCACTATCAACACATAATCTACCTAATAATGGTAAATATTTATTGCCCCATTGTTGTTTGACATATTTTACAGTGTCTTTAAGCATATAGCTAGGGTATCCTCTATTTCTAAACATATTATAAATGAGTTCCATTTCCTTCTCCATGATTTCTTTAGTAGAAGACATTCGCGCTGCTCTTATACATTGTCCCTTAACAACATTTGTAAACATATATGGTGGATGGTTGCTGTTAAATTCAATATAATCATTAGAAAATGTTTTTCTATATATCCTGGATGCAAACCCATCATTCACATGACTAATGTAAGTATCCAAGTACGCAATTCCTTTTGAGTTTATCTTGTGTGTAAATCTTAAGAATTGTGTCGTCCCATTAATATACTCTATAAATTCAGTAATAGTTTCTTTTTGACCCTTCCATAGAATGAATAAATCATCCAAATATCTGGCATAGAATGCTATGTCCGAATAAAATCTACTTTTGAACAAATATTCGGACTCCCATTCTAACATCACCAGATTTGCAAATACGGGGGCACAAGACGCCCCCATGGCTACCTCTTTGCACTGTCTGAAGTATTCACCTTGGAATATGATGTAATTATGGTCTAGGACTAGCGCCATCATATTTAAAATAAGACAAATCCGATCCCAGCTCAAGTTGGAAAATTTTCTCAAGCTATTACTAAAAATTTCTAGTCCAGTTTCTTTAGGTATACTTGAAAATAAATCTGTAACATAAATGGTTACATAGATCAAGTCTTCTTTCCACAATTCTGGAGTCAATTTACCCAAAAAATTCCATGAATCTTTCATTAGATGTGAGATATTCTCATAAACATGTTTGGTCCATCTATCAATTGCTACCCCTAAATTATATGTTTTTGATTTAGAACCAGAAATAATAGGTCTAAATGGGGGGTTGCTAATAGATTTGTGGACTTTGGGTATACCTATTATATGAGCCACAATGGGGTAATCAACCTTCAAAAACGAATATATTTCCTTGGTTATTCTATTATCTAATAGATATTCTTCTAAAGCCAAATCTATTCTTTTATATCCAATATTAATTTGATTAATGGAAACAACCTCATAATTACCTGACTCATGCAATAAATTATGTATTTGTGTGTTGTAGTCGAAGGTGTTATAAACAACAACACCCCCCCTTATCCAGTTTCATTATTCTAATTTCGTTATTGTGCATTAATTGATTCAAACATTCCCGTTCCTTCGTTGTTAAATTATCCTGAAAATCCTTATAATGAAAATTTCCTTTTCTAATATTACTGCTTAACCAATAAATATCTTTACATACCATCCTTTCAAAATTGGCTACCTGTGTACAAGGCACTGGAATATAAGAGCTTTTTTTCTTTAGTTCTTCATATTTAGTAACTTCCTCGTAATCCACTCTATCTTCAAATTGCACAGCTAAATTCAGCCTTCTACAAAATAACTTAAATTCTTTTATAGTATCTACTAAATTAAATCCTATATTAGGAATAAATTTCATCCCTTTACTCAATAAATGAATGAATTCATGACCAATTACTAAATCAGTATAATTAAATACGTTGAACCCATTATAAGTACTTAAAATATTATTATTAATTCATTTTTCAAAATTATCATTAACTTTATCAATCTGTTCCTTTAAATATTGTTTACTATTTATTAATTGATCAACTGGGTTTTCATCAATGGGATGGGAAAAAGTAATGTCTAGAGAGCTGTTAATATTCTGATCAACCTTGATTTTATTTATCTTACTTTTCTGTTCCATTGGGTGAACTGCCTCTTGGGGGCTGGAAAAAATCTGCCCCCTTGAAAATTTTGATCTCTTTCCACATTCCTTGATGTATACCTATAACTACTGTCTCTCTTTTTGCACATTTTTTCTATCATATGGCCATACATATGCTCTTTTGCCCTGATACTGTTCGATGTCACGCTGTATCTTCTTATTTTTTCTCTGATAAATAGTATGCGCTTTATTTTCAGCCGTTTGGAATTGCTTATCATACAAATCCCTCCATAATTCAAAATCAGTATGCTTTAAAATATCTTCATTTAAGCCTTCCACTTCTCTGACTAAAGTGGACAATTTTCCATCATTTAATTTAATTAATAGCTTCATATATAAAAACCCAAAACCATCAAACATATTGTTAAATTCATTGATCACGCCATCATTATAATCAACACCCATGGGTAGCTGAAAGAATCTAAGCCCTTTAGGTACTATTTGTATATTTATGCACTTTGCTAAATATGCGTTATCAATCTTAATACTCTTAATTTGAAGCAATTTCTTACCTAAATTGAATATCATTTCTTTCAAGGGATTATTAGAAAAGCTCAAACGTCTTTCATTAACATGAATATTTTGCTCTATATTATCAAATTCAAATTCATCACACAAAAATTGATCCATAACATCAGTATTAAAATATGCAACATCTTTAGAGTCAATAACTTTGTTTCCCAACTGTCGTTTAGTTTCAAAGCGTGGGCTAGAAACCGTTTTATTATTTACAGTACCTTTGATATGTTTGTTCTGTGTCCTGGTAAATGCTGAGTATGTTTTAACTGGTTGTCGGCTCTTGGGTCTAGCCCCAGTACGCTCAGCTTCATCCCGAGTGTGGAATAAACTAAAATCAAAAGTGAATTTGTTTGTCGATGACGGATTACTGTTAGAAATCCTGTTACCATAATCCAATGAGTCCTGCATGGACCGTACACCTCGACGTTCCACATCAAGGAATGTGGAAAGAGATGAAAATTTTCAAGGGGGCAGATTTTTTCCAGCCCCCAAGAGGCAGTTCACCCAATGGAACAGAAAAGTAAGATAAATAAAATCAAGGTTGATCAGAATATTAACAGCTCTCTTGACATTACTTTTTCCCATCCCATTGATGAAAACCCAGTTGATCAATTAATAAATAGTAAACAATATTTAAAGGAACAGATTGATGAAGTTAATGATAATTTTGAAAAACAAATTAATAATAATATTTTAAGTACTTATAATGGGTTCAACGTATTTAATTATACTGATTTAGTAATCGGTCATGAATTCATTCATTTATTGAATAAAGGGATGAAATTTATTCCTAATATAGGATTTAATTTAGTAGATACTATAAAAGAATTTAAGTTATTTTGTAGAAGGTTGAATTTAGCTGTGCAATTTGAAGATAGAGTGGATTACGAGGAAGTTACTAAATATGAAGAACTAAAGAAAAAAAGCTCTTATATTCCAGTGCCTTGTACACAGGTAGCCAATTTTGAAAGGATGGTATATAAAAATATTTATTGGTTAAGCAGTAATATTAGAAAAGGAAATTTTCATTATAAGGATTTTCAGGATAATTTAACAACGAAGGAACGGGAATGTTTGAATCAATTAATGCACAATAACGAAATTAGAATAATGAAACCGGATAAGGGGGGGGTGTTGTTGTTTATAACACCTTCAACTACAACACACAAATACATAATTTATTGCATGAGTCAGGTAATTATGAGGTTGTTTCCATTAATCAAATTAATATTGGATATAAAAGAATAGATTTGGCTTTAGAAGAATATCTATTAGATAATAGAATAACCAAGGAAATATATTCGTTTTTGAAGGTTGATTACCCCATTATGGCTCATATAATAGGTATACCCAAAGTCCACAAATCTATTAGCAACCCCCCATTTAGACCTGTTATTTCTGGTTCTAAATCAAAAACATATAATTTAGGGGTAGCAATTGATAGATGGACCAAACATGTTTATGAGAATATCTCACAGCTAATGAAAGATTCATGGAATTTGTTGGGTAAATTGACTCCAGAATTGTGGAAAGAAGACTTGATCTATGTCACCATTGATGTTACAGATTTATTTTCAAGTATACCTAAAGAAACTGGACTGGAATTTTTTAGTAATAGCTTGAGAAAATTTTCCACCTTGAGCTGGGATTGGATTTGTCTTATTTTAGATATGATGGCGCTAGTCCTGGACCATAATTACATCATATTCCAAGGTGAATACTTCAGACAGTGCAAAGGGGTAGCTATGGGGGCGTCTTGTGCCCCCATATTTGCAAATCTGGTGATGTTAGAATGGGAGTCCGAATATTTGTTCAAAAGTAGATTTTATTCGGACATAGCATTCTATGCCAGATATTTGGATGATTTATTCATTCCATGGAAGGGTCAAAAAGAAACTATTACTGAATTTATAGAGTATATTAATGGGACGACACAATTCTTAAGATTTACACACAAGATAAACTCAAAAGGAATTGCGTACTTGGATACTTACATTAGTCATGTGAATGATGGGTTTGCATCCAGGATATATAGAAAAACAACATTTTCTAATGATTATATTGAATTTAACAGCAACCATCCACCATATATGTTTAAAAATGTTGTTAAGGGACAATGTATAAGAGCAGCGCGAATGTCCTCTACTAAAGAAATCATGGAGAAGGAAATGGAACTCATTTATAATATGTTTAGAAATAGAGGATACCCTAGCTATATGCTCAAAGACACTGTAAAATATGTCAAACAACAATGGGGCAATAAATATTTACCATTATTAGGTAGATTATGTGTTGATAGTGGGGACAAACAAGTGATAAATGTGGGTACGAAACCTAATAAAGTGGCTAACAATAGAGTGTGTGTTTTGATGTATACCCCGTATGTAAGTTTTATTAAAGAAATAATACAAAGGCATTGGGACTTGATAACTGTATCAGATAACATAGTTATGAAGTTAGGGAGTTATCCTAGTTTTGTATATAAGACAGCACCGAATATTAAAAGGTTATTAGAAAAAGCCAGTAATTATGTAGGTATCAAGGCTGCCCACAAAGGGACTAAGAAATGTGGAAGTTGTAGACAGTGTGGGCATATTAATGAAGTATTACATATTAAGCTTGAAGATATGAATCATACATATGTCTGGTGTAGGGCAGGCAATTGCAACACAAAGCAGGTGGTATATCTTGCCACCTGTATAGCCTGCCCTGCATTCTATATAGGTAAAACTGAAAGACAGTTAAAAAAACGCATTTATGAACATTATTATAAGATACAAGTGAAAGACAGGAACAGTGCATTATATAGACATATATGTGATAAAGGGGAACAACATATATTCAAATTTGCTATTATTGACCAGGTAGTTTGCCAACCTTATGGAGGTAATTGGAAGATGTTACTGGCATTAAAAGAAAGTAATTGGCAAATACTCACAGATGCAACAAGATTCCCTGGTATCAATGATAGTATTAGTATCAAACCTTTTTTGATATTAGGTTAGTTCCCAGTTGCTTACTTCTTTGTAGTTCTCATATATAGTATAGTATTTATACAGGTTTTCATTTCATACCTGTATGAGTTTATTTATATGTACATTAAATAGTTAACATATCATACTACATTTTTTAAAAAATAATTTTTAAAATACAGTTTTTATAAATTCTTGTATTTAATATTTTATACATAACATATTAGAATTTTTATGTTTTTAAGGGATTGAAGTGCCATGCTTTTTTAACATAATAGGATGTTCCTTTAAATATATGTATACATATTTTTTGGCGCCATTTTCTGCTATTTAAACTTTTGTAAAATTACACTGTTACTAGTTCTGAGGAAGTCTGTATGCTGACAGATGAAAGCGCTTAACTTGTGTATGTTGTATTCTTTGTAACATTAAATTAAAGTTATTTTTACTCTTCGAGCTGTGCTGAAGTTCATCCAGACATGCACCAGTTTTCGCATTTTTGGTTCTTTTCTGTGGTTCGATAGTTGTTCTTGGAGATGTTTAGGAAGGGGCAAAATATCAAAAATATACTTCAACTGGCAAGTCATGACAATGTTTTTGTACATAGAAAGAAAGGCATTTTTAAATGTGGTGCCTGTATTCAGTGTTCATGTATTCACAACACAGAACAGGTATTTTTATCCTGTAGACAAAAAAAACTCTTATTTGTTAAGAATTATACCAACTGTAATTCACAGGGTGTTGTTTATTTAGTTACCTGTGCCAGTTGCGATAGTTTCTGTGTTGGCAAAACTGAGAGACAACTCAAACGCAGAATATATGAACATATGAATGATGTCAGTAAATCAAATGTTAATAATGCAATCTATAAACATACCTTGTCGTGTACTAATGCGAAATTTTCTTTCTTTGTGCTAGAAACTGTCCCCAAAAAACTCAGGGGTGGGCCCTGGGAACACAAGTTGGCATATAAGGAGACCTATTGGCAGTTATTTTTGGAGTCTAACAAACCACCTGGTCTTAATGACCATATTTCATTGGTACCTTTACTCAAACTAAGGGCAGCTAAATTATAATTTATATACATTTTTATATTAATATGTATTGTTATTTATTGTCAGCATTTTTTATCTATTGATTACTTATTCTTAATATTTATTAATGTTAATATTTTCAAATAAGTTTTTATAGTATTTCAACTGTTTTATATTTGATATATATATTTCTTATTTATCTCAGGATCTTATATAAAATTATTTTTATATATTCATTTTTCAATGGTGTATTATACTATTAATATATTGTGAGAATTCTTGAAAATTTTTCGACCTTAGATTTTTTTACTGTGTTTTTAGACTTGTGTCTTTAATTTCTTGATTAACAATTAACTTGTTTAATTGAGGTGTGCATAAATTGATTTTTTCAGTGGCATTTCTTTTTTCTGAAGAAGTCTGAGGGTTACTTGCACGAAAATGCGTGTATTGACTATTGTTGTGGCATTAAAATAAATCAATCTATTTACCAGCAGCTAGTTTTGAGCCTTTCATGTCCAGTATTTTGGATTGTTGGTTTATTCGTTCTGGACTGTGACTCTTTTTGTGGTTCATATATATATCAGTATCTGTATCTACACACACACATGCACGCACGCACACACACGCGTACTACACACACACACACACACACACACACACACACACACACACACACACACACACACATGTACTGTTCTGTTTTTCAATGTCATGGCATGTAATGTATGCATTCAGGCAATATTAGGTGATACAGAGGCACTTCTGAAGCCTGCATCATACAGTTCCCCAGGGTACCCAACACTTATATCCTATTTTGACAATCTCCGCTGCAATATTTAGCAAGACGCACTGCTAGGCAGTCGTTTCTCAAATGACCCTGTTTATGGGGCACTTCAAGCTTGCTGTAATGTATCTCTTTCCTTGCTGTGCTCCACATTTTATGAATCAAGCTTCAAGTAGGGTTACCACCTGTCCCTCTTTGGGCAGTTGTGTCTTGTGGAAAAAGCTAAAAAAATGGCAAATGTTCTGAGGTTTGAGGACAAAAAGTATTTCATAAGTTTTCTTTAATAGTTGCATAAAACATTTATTTTGTATCTGAAACACCTAAATGTTATATGAAATGGCATAAGCAACTCAAATGTTACAAGAATAATCTTTCATTTTGGCAAAAAAAGTGAAGTTCTGTCCATGGGCAAAATCTGATGTTTCTACAAAAAAATCTCACTTTGGGCATCTGTGTATTTTCATTTACTCTACTAACCAGGTACAGCTTAAATGTCTCATATTAGTTACTGAAGAAAAAAGAAGTCTCTCCCTTCCATATTGCAGCCAACACTTTTCCCAGTTAGGACCAGATGACCACACCTCCAGACTGCACTGACAAACAGATCATTGCAGTTTACTTTATGTAGTTAAATAAAATGAGTTAAAAACAAAATAAAAAAATAACAAAATTCACAAACAGGAGCTCACACAGTTGTGTAGGATTCCAGGCATGACTAAAAACCTGCAACTGCAACATATTGCTTTTATTAGAAATGGTTTGTCCAGTTGTTTTGGCTTGTAAATTTTTTCAGTTATTCAGCAGTTGAGCCCCATCTTGCATCTGTCCAGAGCTGTCAATTTTGTGACTCACTGGCATTCCTCTGCAGATTGAGTGGTAAAGGGCAGATCTGAAATGGACATCTGTGCAGTATTGCATTGGTGCAGGCTCATTTTAATAAGTAGATTATCTGTCCAGCGGCATTTAAACTGAATGCATTACAGGAAGTTCATACAGGTCGCTTCTCCATGAGGCCACAGCTAGTTATCTTTGCATATCACGAGCAAACAAATATTTGGATTTAAGTGATGTATGTGCCATTCACTCTAAAAATATGCAGCTCCTTTGAAAACGAATTTAACAAAAATGCTTTAGAGTTGACAGGTAGCTTAGTTAAGACATGTTTTATGTATCAGATGGAGAAGAAAAAAAATGTGCAATTTGTAGATTTTCCAGGTTCTACCTCTGTGCACCTATTTTAGGTATAAATTCCTTTAATAATAAATTTTGAAGCAATGGTACTGAAGATTTTGTTATGCAGATATGGACCAGTAGGCTCAGTTCTACAAGAAAATCACTGTTTACAGAAACATTTCAGAGGGATGCTTTGAAATGGGTGAAACTTGTATTTATTTGTCTGTTTCGCTTTGTCGACCAGATTAGTTTCACTACACATAGCATATTTTCAGGAGAGACCTGAAATGGTATTCATATTGATTAAGGGAACTTTGCAAAGGGCACCACAGAAATTCCTGTTCTCTTTGTATGGTAGGTGAGTTTTGAATGTGACACAATATGGTATTGAAGAGAAGATTCAATGAGGACCAGAATGTGTAAGTAAAAAATAATGTGGAAATAATGATAGGGAAAGAGAAAGAAGACTGAGTTTTGGAAGTTGTAACTTTTCATTTTTATGCACTGCAGAATGATGGTGAAGTGGAGATGACTAATGCTGCTGAACATTCTGATCTTACCTTGTCCTGAGGTGATGTGAAAGTAAACGAGACTGTATTTGCAATTCAGGAGTAATAAATTGTGAGAAGATATAGAACTTTTTCCAAATGACTCTTGCAATATGTTTCATGTTATAAAAAGGGGTTTGATGAAACAAATATTTGAGCTGCCAGATTGGAAACATGGGTGTCTCTTAATGGAAAAAGGGTGTTTCATTTACCATATGTGGTTATTATAAATGAATGGAAACAAAGGCATGTTAAGACATTGTAACAAATGAAAATCATATTTTTTTTTTGTGGAGACTTTCAATACCTAGTATATGAGGGTTGTAAACAGGGATGCATACAACGCAGAGAAAAGGACGTAACAAAAAAGAAGCATGCAATGAAATATTAAAAATGTAAGGAAGAAAGATGTTTTTGGTTTGGTTGTCCTATAAATGAGCAGTAAAATGTTGAAAGCATTTTTTTCATTCAAGCACTTCTGACTTCACACCCCAGTACTTGCATCCTATGATCCCCTGTAGTTCTTGTGCTTACGCAGGCTCCGTTGTGTGATCAAAACTGGAAGAGCACGGAGGCCTCGTGTTTCCTCCATGCCAGGTTGTAGGGGCTGCACCAGCCCACACTGTAGTGTGGGACTTTTCAAGTAAATTACTGTTATACTGCAGCTGGTGTGGGTCTTTCTGGCCTAATGCATATGCAAAACCACTAACTATATATCCACTAGAAACACAAAAAAAAATCTCTCCTGAGGTCCTCAATACTTTACTCTGTAACTGTGACTGGACCCCCTTAAAAACCCTCCCACCTGACCAGGCTGTAGCATATTTCAACAAAACATTTCCACAACATCTAGACACAGTCGCTCCATTACGCAAAATCAAGGTTAGAACCTCTACAAACCCCTGGCTCAGTAAACAAACCAAACAAATCCTCAAGTCCAGAGATGCTGCCTGGCTTTACTAACAAAAAAATACAAAGCCTAACTAAGTACCAAGAACTGCGCAACCATGCAAAAAAATGCATTAGGCTGGACAAAAAATCCTACTACATGACATTACAAACTAAATACCAACACATTCCCCAAAAATTTTGGGAAAATGTAAACCAGCTACTAAAATCCACCCAAAAGGCTACCCCCAAACCAACCACCCCTGACACTAAAGTTCCCATCGAAACAGAATTCAACTCCCACTTTGTGAACTCAATTCTATCCTTAGTATCACAGGTCAGTTCCTTCCTCACTATCCCCCCAACACAAATAACACTAATACAAGCTTTACCCTCAAAACAGTTTCCACCACTTCAATCAAAAGCATGCTCTCCAAACTAAAAACCTCATCAACAGCAGCCGACCTACTCCCCAGCTATTTCTTGAAACTCACAGCAGATGCTATTGCTATCCAAAAATCCACTCACATAAAAAGATCAGTTGTTGAAAACTATGTGCCCAAACTCTGGAAAATATCCTATGTTACACCCATACATAAAGGTGGGACCTCCACTGAACTTAATAACTACAGACCCATTGCTTTACTCTCCCCCCTGGCCAGAATCCTAGAAAAATGCATCCATACCCAGATGCTAAAATATCTCCTAGAATGCAACATCCTGTCACCTACTCAGCATGGTTTCAGACCTTCCCATAGTACCACTACAGCCCTCCTCTGCTTCACAGACACAGTAAACCATCTAAAAAATGAAGGCCTGCAGGTGTCAACTCTTTTTTTGGATATGTCCAAAGCATTTGACACAGTCTCACACCAAATCCTGCTAAACAAACTAAACCAGTATCACCTATCAAATTTCACTCTTACCTGGTTCCAAAGCTACTTAACTGACAGTTACCAAGCTGGGAAATGGGAAAATTCTCTCTCTCCTCAGCTGCCCATAACTTTAGGAGTCCCACGGGTTCCATCATAGGACCACTACTATTCACAATCTTCACAAATGACCTCCATACCTCCACACAGCATGCATCTATCATTCAGTATGCAGATGACAGTACCTTAACCTGTGCTGCACAGAACATTCCCACCCTCCTGCAAACAACTCAGCTAGCATTCTCTGACGTTGAAAACTACCTAACCAAAGCCCAACTTATCCTCAATCCAAAGAAGACTCAGCTTATGATTATAACCAGTTTTAACAAAAACACTGATAACAGTCAATTCACTATTTACTCCACAAATGCTACTCCAGTCGCTCCAATGGCACAGGCTAAGCTATTGGGAATAACCATAGACTACCACCTAAAATTTGGTAGTCATCTCAACTTAACTACTAAAAAACTACATGCCAAACTGGGATCACTCTACCATATCAAACCATTTCTTACCAACAACACAAGATCAGCCATTGCTCGCTCCCAACTTCTATCCACCCTACTCTATGCATCTCCCATTCTGACTAATCTCAACAAAACTGAACTAAGCAAAATGGAAGCCTGCTATAACAGAATTGCCCACTTTGCTGCAAATTGCTCATATAGAACTCATCACTGTACTGCTTTGAGCCAGCTCCATTGGCTTGAACTGCCCAACCTCCTAACCTACAATCAGCTCTGCCTCTGTCATTCTATCTATTACCTCTCCAATAAGTGTCCTGCCCTCAAACACCTAGTACAACATCACTCAGCCAAAAGGCCTCTTCGATCATCAAGCAAGTTACTACTAGAAGTCACCAACAGCTACAATAGCTTTGGAGATACACTATATAGTAGTTCAGTGGCTATAAAATGGAGCTCTGTCCCCACTAGCATTCAAAACACATCATCCAAAGCCTCCTTTAAAGACCTCATCAGGCAACATCTCAAGCAAAGTTGGCAGTGCTATGATTGCTCCCCAGGCTAGTGAAAGCGGATAAGGCACACATACTAAACCTAGAGTACTTGATTAAGTTTGAAAACTATTCTCACTAACACTGGCTAATCTACAGTGTATGTACGGTACCTGTGTACTATGTATATATTCCACCTATGTTCCAGATTTCAGCTGTACACCACAAATCTATCAAGTACCTTTATTTTTAAATATTTTTTTGTTTGTTCTCTCCACTGTAACTGTTGATGTGCTGCATACCACTGTAAAAACATGTCTTTTGTAATTTGTGTGTATACTGATCATGTCTAAATGTATCTGCAATTTTTCTATGTGGAGCTTTTCTCCCCGGGCCTCTGCTGAAAAAGGGCCTTTTCAGCTCAGTCAGACACCCCCGGTTAACAAATGTAAAATAAAATAAAGTAAATAAATAAAATAAATAATGTCAGTCCCCATGCTGTCACATCAGGTGTGTAGGTACTGGACATACCATGGGGGAATGGTCCAAGGGTGTGCCACTCAGCTACAGTAATCGGTTCTCTGCCTACACCAGCACTGCGATCTTTCTCCAAGTCCTGGTCTCCAAATGGATCCATCCTATATGTTTCTGTCTTCCAGGACAGGAATTCTTGTCCTCTGTCACCACTCTATTATCATCCTGAGCTGCTAATCAAATGTGGTGTACCTGTGATTTAGTCAGTATGTTATCCCTGTATACCCCTGTGCACCACTGGCATGGGTAAAGTTTGAAAAACATGTTGAAGACGAAACAGAGTAGGTTATTTCTAAACACAGTACACTGTCAGATGCAGTGATAATTTATTTAAGAATATCTTCATGAGGGAAACATGCACATTTTATAAACAGCAGGTCTTTGTATGGCAGCTCATATATGTATGCTCTTGAATTTTACACAATCCATCTAGTAAGGCACTTTCAAAGGTACCATGTACCCTAACTCCCTGGCATTGAGATATTGAAGGAGGAGCAGTGAGCCTACAAGACCACAAAGTGAATATGATGAACATCTTTACAAAAGTGGGAGTCAGTATATAAATACATACATATAAATATATTTCCCACAACAAAACAATTGGGTCAGCTTTCACCAGGAACAGTCAGGCCTCATTATGTCCTGTGCAGAGGCCATGAGGGTGCTGCACTTGACTGCATGGCCTGTTGTGCCTAGACAAGCTGCTGAGTGCAATGCCATAGGAGGTGCTCCCTCTGGGGCATGTGTCTACAAACTGTTTCCATCCTTACTTTTCCTTTGTTACCACTAACATAATCTTGCATTTTTTCTTTGTACTAACATATACATTCTTAACTCAACTGAAGGTGTATGTGTGTGTGTGTGTGTGTGTGTGTGTGTGTGTGTGTGTGTGTGTGTGTGTGTGTGTGTGTGTGTGTGTGTACTTGTCTCTGACTGCTATATTAGACTGCAGTAAACATCCACATAATTTCTATGGAATCTCAGGGTATTAACTGTATACAGACTGCACTATATGGAAGTTGAACTTTATGTTGAAGGATTTTGCACTTTTGTAAAGATTTTTGCATTGTTATGTCGTAGGTTCATAGGTTCATACTAGGCTATCTGCCCTAGGGCATTTATAAGCCTAGACAGAATGTGTTTAGCTTTCGCCACCCATTTTAAATTTATTTTGCTATGCCCTTTTTCGAGGTTAGTATAGTGTGCCTCTGTCTAACAGTGACACAGAAGTGATACCCGGGGTAAACCTATGATCTCCCAGCCACTCATCAAGATTCCTCTTGAAGAGAGTCAATGAGGGACTCTGCCTAACCTGGACTGGGATTTTATTCCAGAGTGAAGGGAGCCTCTGGGTTATGAATCTGTCCCTCCAGCATGTCCTATTTTGTCACTATTTTGTATTATACTTATCTATACGGTATCACACATTGTACTTTTTTAATTGCTGGAGATTTTCTCCCTGGAAAGCCACTGTAAATGGGCCTTTTGTTGGCTGAATTGACCTATCCAGGTTAACAAAAGAGATAAATAAATGAATTAATGTGTGCATAATACAAATGCCCCCAAATGAGGAAGGGCAATAAATGGTGTGTCAGGAACTCCTGCAAGCACCAGCTGCCATATTAGGAAGCTTCTGACCCTGAACTGCAGAGCAGTCCACCGCAGTGCTGTCAAAGGTGTAATGTTCCCATCTTAATTGATGGAGGCCCACCACTATTCATTGCCAGTAAGCCTCCATGATGTCTGCCAGGTGCTGGATAGCCCATTGCTTCACCCCATTGGCTGCTAAATGTTCTGCAGGCTGTTAAATGTGCCAAACAGGAGATCCAAGAATGGCTCAAATACTGCAGGACAGGCTGCACAGCTCACCGCACACTCACATGAATAATTCCCCATAAACCCTGTACTGCTGGGGTCTCTCTGTGGCATAGGTGATCTGAATCATATAAAACAACAAAGCACATACTGTATACCACTGTCCCATGCCTCAACACATACACAGATGTGTAATGTTTGACTATGATACAACAAACACCTTACCACACCAAATGGCTGTAGTGACAGTCACATAACACAGTAATAAAGGTGGTACATTCATCTCACTGAGAAACAATGTACAAGTATAGTGGCACAAAATGGTCCCAGCAGTATCATCATTGAAACACATGACAGTCATTACCAGAATGCAAAAAACTGCTTTGCAGTATCACACTAGCACAATACTGTCCCTGTAACACCTATCAGTTATACAATGGACAGTCATGCGATGCACCTAATACTAAACCTTCTGTCTAGATACATGAAGATATGTGCACAGACAATACTTACTATATTGAAAGGCAAGGCACTGCATTTGATGCCAGTAGGCTTTGTTGTTGGCATGTCAATGCGTGACATCTGTGGACAAAAACACTCAGCAGAGGAGTACAGTGCATGTATGGCACATATGGTTATTGATATTACAAGGTAGCTGTAATATACTGTCTTGGGGATGCTATTGGATTCCTGTGCTTGCTCATGCAGCATAGGCACCCAGAGGCATTCTGGCTCCCTCCAGCTTAGGTTGCTACAGTTATGCAATACTGCTCATCTGACCAGGGAATACCGTGTCCTGGATGAAGTACCACCCTGTGGCTGCTCAGATGTAAATCCATGACCTGCTTTCAGGCAGGCATACATTTCCACAGTTCATATCATGGTCTGGGAGTAAAGGGCCCACAAGCAACAATAACTCCTGGTTAGTCCACACTAATATTCTAAATGCCCATTTCACCACCAATTTGTTTAATATGGCACAGTAGGCACATGCTAATGTGCAGGTACTAGTACATTCTGTGACAAAGGGACACACTGGCAGCACAGCTGTCTGGAATTTTGTAAATAATTATATGTCATTTGTGAATATCAACATGATCTATATAAGATGCTTGTGTTACAAATGTATTAGAATTGTATGTCATATAAGATGGTTTGTACAGACATGTACTGAAGAGATATTTTGTAGAGTGCTTGTGCTTGAAATGTATCCAAAGTGTTCCCTACTGGAAAAGATCAGAAATGTATGTGCACTATTGTAACTGTTTAAATGTATATAATTTAACAGTGAAAACTGGAATACAGGAGGTTAACTTCAGTCCAGCAAAACTTCAGAAAAATAGCCAAAATTAAATTACTTTGTGGTAGCTACAGATGCAGTGTCTGTGCTGAGAAGCTTTCTGTATTGTCTTTGGAGTGAACTAATTACTACACTTGTTTTATGACTTCCAGCATCTGACAAAGATCTGAGGTCTATGTATTTTCACAGGTAGATACTAAATACTGCTAGCTTCTAGCAGTGGGGGTTTCATCTGGGATAGAGTCAAATGACAAGAAATGATGTCATTCTGCAAGATATCCCAGCAGTAATATATGAGATATTAATTTAAAAAGTCTGTTAAAGAGAGACAGCATTCTGTATTATGTCTTTGACCTGACAATGACAAGAACACTCATTCACCACACATTTGCTTTGCTCTATAAGTAAGTTTCTAGGGAATAGTAACTCTGTTAGATACAGTCAGGAATATAGCAAAGCTTAGTTTAGATATTTTTCTTTATTTATTTGAGACTGTCCTGTAATGTTGTTTTAAATATTTCCTGTGGTTTTGAACTCTGATGTCACTGTGAATATATATTTAGTACTGTTTTGTTCTTTTATTATTTATTATTAAAAATATTTAAACTTTTCATTGTGGCTGATTTGTGTAGAGATATTTAAGTTCTGAGAGTACTTGCATATTTATTTGGTGACACTGTGGAGGCCACTCCTAATAGCCTTGCTCTTGGTCAAACTACCATTTGTATTAATAGTAACATTACACAGCAAGATTGGACATGCTTTGTTAAGGGCCTTAAAGTAGCTGATAACAGGTTGGCTGGTGGCAGTGATAACTAGCTTAGAGTCTAGGCAAAAGGGGGCATTGCTAGTAAACCTGTGCCAGCGTTTTCCAGGGGTGTGTGTGTGTGTTTGTGTGTGTGTGTGTGTGTGTGTGTGTGTGTGTGTGTGTGTGTGTGTATAAATCAAACCTCAAAGAGTATGTGCATCAGCTACTTGGACAGGGACAGTAAGCACTGGTTGGACAAATAGGGTGCTGGAGGTCTTGGCTTGACCACTCAGCTGAGATCACAACTCTATAGCTGTGCCATTGGAGAGTCTTATTGGGAATCTGGAGAAAGAGGGATAAACCATCCCAGGACTGACTGTGGTCTCTGTGTGTTCTTAAGGGAAATTGCACTCGATGCAGAGAGCCGCATCAAGAAATACTGTGTGTGTGCACCCTGTTATTCTCCCAGTGTACATCCCCCACTGGTGCTAGTGGTGAGGATTGAGGCTTCTTGATTACTGGTCCAGTGGCGAATCGTCACACATCCATAGGATGATTAACTGTCAGTTTCCCACAATGGTACATGGTCATCCTGAAGTGACACCTCTATTACACCCTGGCCTGCAAATGTCCCCACTATTACATATTCAAAGTGCCTCCTTCCAAAGAGCAGCTTTGTACATGCCTGTCACTATGCAGGATTCTTTGGTCATTCATAGTTGTTGAAATCCATGAAGATTTCAGTGCCCTAATGCTCATCATGCATGCATGTACACCATATTGTTTTTAAATCTGATTTGCATGCTGGTGTACTTCCATATTATAATGTACTCTGTCCTGGGTGATTATTGTTGCTGCATAGTATATTGTTGAATCTCAGACACAACACAGACACCTACGTAGTAAATACTAGTTACAGTTTATTATTCAAATATCTGTGGCCAGTATTTTTGTCACCATTATAGGCTATACTTTGCATGGAATTACTTATGCTATTTGCTGTGCAGTGTATAGCTCAGAATTATGTATTTATATATTTTCTTATAATGCTGCCTGTGAAGAAATCTAAACTAAACTTTACAGCCCTGGAGATGGAGGTCTTCCTGGTGGCCATTCATAGGGATTGACGTTCCTAATGGGACAAGATAGGAATCATAAGAAAAGGCAGAGGTGTTGAGTGATGATTACTGCAGATGTAAATGTACTGGGTGGACATGGAAGGATTGTGAAAGAATGCAGCTGAAGGATAACAGAGTTCAGAGACCATGCTAAAAAGAAGGTGTGATGATGTGAGGTATTGCCAGCTATGCCATAATAAGTAGGGCAGTGGATATGTAACATATGCCACCATAGTTAGCTGGAGTTTTCTAAAGAATTATATGTCATTTATATATCAAACTGATTTGTACAGGTGCGTGTGTTGAAAATGTATTTGCAAAGCTGCTTGTGTTAAAAGTGTACCAACAGTGGGCCCTACTGTACAGAAAAGAAATATACCTATATGTCAAACGTTTGAAATGAATATATTTTAACAGAGGATACTGGAAGATAATAAGTTAATCTCAGTCCAGCTAACTTTGAAAAATAGTCTGAAATTAAATTACCTGGTTTAGGCCATAAAAATTGTATCTTAGTGTTCTGATTGCAGCCAGAGACAAAATGTCTGTGAAAACCAAGACTAGGAATACTACTGTCTTGTCCTTATGAGTATACTAATTGCTACCCTGGAAGGGTGGACATTTTTGAAATGGTTTTATAGCTTCCAGATGCTATAACACATCTTAGCAAAGCTCTGTGTGTGCGTGTATGTATGGTAACACATATGTGCTAGATTCTGGTTCAGTTTCTAGTAAAGGGGAGGGGGGTAATGTGATAACCAGAGTCAGGTGACCAGATGTATGTGATGTCATTCTGTAATCCAACACTGAAATAATGTTTTAATACTAGATGAAACAGAAATCTCAGTGCAGTTTGTTTTTGAAACCTGACAAAGAAGGATCAGTTGCCCACTTTGTCTAGCCTTGTTTTAGTAACTAAGCATGGAATAGTAATTCTTTAGATCAATCAGGAAAATATAGTGAGATAAGTTAAGTACTGTTTTTTCTGTATCTGTGTGACTCTTTCCATCTGTGCTGTTTTTAATATTTTCTGTGATGAAACTCTGGTGTTTATTGTAAGTAGATATTTAGCATTTTCATGTTCTTTTATTATTTGTTATTAAATATATTTAAACTTTTCATTGTGGCTGGTCTTTTAGAGAATATTTTAACATTTGAGAGTACTTATATTTATTTGGTGACACTGTGGCTGCTCCTGAAAACTTTGTTGTCTTGGTCAAACACTATCATTTACAGTAATATTCATTTTACTCAGTATAATTGGGTACCCTTGTAATAACCTTAGAGAAGCTGGCTTTGGAGTGTTCTGGTGACAGTATCTACCTTAGAACCTAGGCAGAGGGGGGCATAGCTAATAAATCTGTTCCAGCCTTTCCCAGGTGTGTGTGTGTGTGTGTGTGTGTGTGTGTGTGTGTGTGTGTGTGTGCATGTGAAAATCAACTCTCAAAGAGTGTGTGTGTGTGTGTGTGTGTGTGTGTGTGTGTGTGTGTGTGTGTGTGTGTGTGTGTGTGTGTGTGTCAGCTACTTAGAGCAGGGAAACAAAGCACTGATTTCACAGAGATGGTGGTGGAGGACTTGGCTTGGAGTACTCAGCTGAGGACTCAACTCTACAGCTGTGTCAATGGGGAGTCTTATTTGGGGCCTGAATAGAGAAATGGAAACCCAGCCCCAAGACTGACTGTGCTCCCTGTGTGCTCTTAATGGAAATTGTGCTTGGTGCAGAGAGCTGCATCTGGAAATACCATGTGTATCTATTTTTGTTCCAAGTGAATGTCTCTCAGTGATCTTGGTGGTGAGGGCTGCATCTCCTTAATTACTGGCCTAGAGCAGGGATGTCACAGAAGATAACTGTGCTGCAGACTACCCTAGACTGTCAGTGTACCCCTATCCAGGTTATGCTGCCAAAAGATGAAGAAAAACTACCCTTGGCCTTAGTACAAGAGGTGTTCCTCATGGGTAATTCAAATAGTCTGGAAGTTGGGGTTCTTCTTGGGTGCATATTGTCATTATCCAATCCTGTTATGTACTAATGACATGCACTGATAATTAGTAATTTACCCATTCAGAGGAGAAGTCAATGATGGAACATCATGGAGTACTGAAAGATGTGCACCTGCAGTGGCCCAACAATCTGCCCAAGTAGAAAGCATGTTTAGGTAGTGAGGATAAATAGACAGTGACATGTGAATTGTATTACAAATCCTGTTAGTGATGTCTGTACATGACATTGTTGTTCCGGCAATGTGGAGGATCAGGCTACCATGCCCGTAGCCACTGTAGATGCTGATGATGCCACTCAGGAACAGGATACAAGATGGGAGGGGTGACTTTCCCTGTCATGTGATTTTGTGGTTTATAATTTAAGCTTGCAGACCAAAAGTAGCATATACTTATTGCTCAGAAGTGATGATATTTTACAGACAGTCATGGACAGATATTAAAAAAAAGGAACTGCAATGCTGTATAGGAGATTAAAAAGACATTGGATGAATGGAATATATCAACTTAGTGGTGGGAGGCTTAAACTTTACTGTATGCAGAAAATATATGCCGTATCATTTCCTCCGTGTTCCATTTGTTAGTAATAATAGGGGAGTGATCAGGTACTGGGAACATGTAAAAAACTTTAATTTATCAAGATTTATAAAATGTACTTAGTGACTGTCTTAAAAAAGATGTATACAGTGTAGGGAAACTTGAGAACACATAGAAATATTCTAAATTGTACTGAGAAAAGCACAACACAGGTGAATATTTACTGTTTGTGAAGAAATAGAAAGAAATGAAGCAAGTGAAAGAAGTGATACTGTTGATAAGTTTGTGCAAAATGAAAATTCTGATATTAATGTTGAAAATGATAAGAGTTGGGAGTCAGAAAAATAATTAAATGGAAGAAATTGAGACTGCTTAAATCTGGAATGATACACTACATTTATCACATTTATTTAAAACTACTGCAGATGAAATGGTCGTTGAAGCAAATAATAGATATGATTGTTTAGGAATGAAAGAAGAAGAGGAAGGTACTGGGGGTGATTGTGATGAGGTGGTAACAGGTAATAGTGTAAAGGAGAGAAAGAAGAAGGGAATAATTCCTTTAGACCCTCAGGTAACTATGGGGTGGTATCAGTACTTACCAGAAACACCATCACCTCATTTCAAATTATCCATGTCCCGAAGTTGTAGCTCTTAGTGACCAAAATCACCCTTAACAACGCCAGCTATTACTGTATTGCTAGCTATAGAACCTCACCTGTGTCTCCTGCAGATCATGGAAATCACCAAGGGTTTAAATATCAACCCAAATACTATCTTGTAAGGAGACTTCAACTGGCCAAACATCAACTGAAGCACTTATACCTCTAAAAATGGATACATTCAGCATTTCTTACACTTTGTTAATACCAATGAGTGGAAGCAAGTTATAAAACTAACCATTAGAGGCTGTACTATCCTTGACCTGGTCCTTTGCAACCAAGGTCATACCTGTACCACATCACCACATTTCCTCTTCAGTTTAAATCTGACCATAAATCTTTAATCTTTCAGTCTGGCTTAATGGTACCACCCCACAACAAAATGAAGGTGTCTTTAGGGACTTCTTTGGGATAAACTTACTTTAGCTTGTGAAAGACCTAAACAAAATTACCAACAATCGCTTGCAAATGGATACAAGAAAGACAGAGAGAGAAAGAGCTAGTACTTTCACTTCTGACTTATACCATCACCTAAACTACTGTATAGAAAAGTCAGTACACATTCACACTAGATATGATGGCAAATTCCGGAATGAACCTCTCTATTGGAACTCCCTTTTTAATAAACCATAAAAATACTTCCATGTTACTAGGCAATATACCAGGGTGCATTATCATCAGTGCCAAAGATGCACTATCTGAGCCTCTATTTAAACTGTTCAGCCACAGCCTATCCACAAGGTTTGTGCCTGATACCAAGGGAATAGCCAGTGTGACTTTTCTACATAAGTGTGAACTTGTGGCCCCTCTACCAACCCAGATAACTATAGAGCCATCAGCCTTATTATGCAAACCTAAGCACCTTAACTGATCTAGATCCCTCTTAGTTTGGTTTTGTGAAGGGTATGTCCTGTCTTTTGAACTGAATAAGCTTCTTTGAAAAGGTTTCAGGGGGTGTAGACATTGATCAGTCTGTGCACGCTGCTTGTCTTAACCTGGCCAAAGCTTTTGACAGTATCTTCCACACTGGTGTTATTTGAAAATTAGACAAATTTAATATAAAGCCGTACATTGTCCCCTTAATTGCACATTGATTATCCAACAGATCCCAAGGTGTGAATTTTGCTGGCATTCTCTCTGAACATAAAATTGTAACTAGTGTAGTACCACAGTGATCAGTGCTGGGTCCTCTCTTGCTTGGCATTTATTTTGCAGATATCCAAGCCAGTATCTCAGAAATGCAGTTGATCAAAATTGCCATACCACTCTCTCCATGAACCAATGCCCCCCAGCGCACCATCTAGCCACAGTAATTACCTTTCACTCAAAGGTATTATTTTTCACATTCACACACATGCAAACAATTTACAGGGAAAACTGTTGAATCCTCCAATTCCACACGGCTATCTTTCTGGGCTTGGTAGTACTGCCACCACCATGAAGAAAGTCAGAGACTTCCAGTTACTGGTGTGCTCTGATTGTGTTACTTGATATCTCTTTCACAGGAAGCTGACTGAAGCAGTCATAAAATGGCCAATACAGTGTGTTATTCCTCAGTGTAAATGGTTTACCCTCTTCTCAGTTAATCAGCAGTGCATAAATACTCTTGTAATAAGCTAACACCAGCCATCATAGCTTAAACATAATTAAAATGGATCCTACTTAAATAATAAAGAAAACAGCACAAATACCAAATAAAATATATATAGCTTTGCACACAAAGATTAAAGCAAGGTACCATGAACAGAGATAGAATGCATACAGAAAAATCTAACTCCAGCTATCTAAGTTTCCTAGCTAGCTGCTACAAGGAGTACTGTACCTTAAAATGACTAGCTAATTTTTCAGGGAACAGGCCGGCTTTTATCCTTGTTGCAGGTGGGAGTTGTATTTTCTTGTAGTCTATTTGGCAAGATTAATAAGATGTGTTTGTGGTGAAGTTTGTTGTAGAGTCTGGGAGTGGGTTACTGAGAACAATGCTCTTTCTGTCTGTCTCTCTCTCTCTCTCTTTTTTTTATGTGTATCTAGTGGCAACCAGTCGCATACTGTATCCCCCCCCCCCCCGCTCTGGCATCTTCAATGTCTTTAGACACCTGACAAGCAGGATGGTTGTATAATAGAAGCTGTGCCGTGTACCTGACTATGACTGGTCATACTGCAGTAGCATCCTTGAGTAGAATATACAAAAGTTTGTCACAACGTTTTCTTTGTTGTAATAGTTTTATAGAGCAGTAGTAATCCCTATGTGTGACTTAGTAACACTTACAGAGGGCATGTTGATTCATTTTAGTTAGTGGTCACTGATATTGCATGATTTACACTTTATGTCACAGAAAAAAATGCCCTCAGTATGAAACCCCATACGCACACTCTTGATAGAATAAATCATGAAGCATGCCTTATTTCATCTTATCTTCCTTGTGTGTGTGTGTGTGTGTGTGTGTGTGTGTGTGTGTGTGTGTGTGTGTGTGTGTGTGTGTGTGTGTGTCTTAAATTGGTTTCAGTAAAACTACAGTTGAGACGTTTTAATGACTTCAGCAACCCATATGTTGTACTTAATGTCCCACTGGGTTCTGATGTATTTAAATCTTAATTATAGCAATAGGTTACAAAAATGTTTACTTGATGTTTACATCCTTTTGAAACTAGCAAAAGTCTTGACAAAGTGCACAAAATTCCTTATCTTATTTTTCAGGGTAGAAAAAATAAATGAGCTGATCTGGCTTGTGTTGAAAATCTTCTACCTTACCATCCTGTTTTACGTACAGGTGTACAATACATGGTATAGGTTCTAGATATGTACAGTGCTAAGCCATATATATATATATATATATATATATATATATATATATATATATATACACACACACACACACATTTATAAACAGTTAACTTACACTGAGTTGATATGTACTTGAGCTCCAAAAACCTGAGGAAGTATTTATCCTTTCAACAGAATACATACATACAATACTGCCAAATGCATGATAAAGATTCATGAGGCCAGTGATGACTTCACCATGAATATTCATTAATCTTTGTACAGTACATCAGGTGGTGGGTGGTGGGCAGGATTTAGGTGGGACATGCTACTGTGCATCCTGATGGGTACTAGCATACAACTGTGCTGACAACAAGACCATAAATGCCCCATTTGATTACATTTAAAATATCTAACCTTAAAATCTAGACATGTACCTGAACTTGCGGCTTCCCCTTGTCTTGTGTAAGCTGCTAAGATGGCCTTGGCTGCCACCCCATAGGTTCCCTTTTGCCCTTGTGGCATGCAGGGTCCCCCCTCCTATGTAGTGGCAAGCTGCTAGTTAAGTAAAGGTCCGCTTTCCTGCCCATCTCCTCAGCAGTATTACTCTTCTGGTCTGCCAACCAAATTCTCATGTCTTCTGGAATAGTGCTAAGGGCTTGTTCCCTGATCAAAAGTTCTGCAAACTTTTCAGACATGGTAACATTTCATCCACGCACACATCTGTGAAAGTAAGTGCTGATTTATGCAATATACCCAGCCATACTTTCATCTGCCTTTCTTGTAGATTCTCTAAACTACAGTTCTGGAGTTAGCTGATAACAAGCAAGCAAACATTCTTTAACTGTGTCATAATCTAAACAGTCAACATCACTGAGTTTAGAAACTGCATACACTGCTTTACCCTTGAACAAGGGATATAAAAACTTCACTTACTGCCATTGGCCAGTCTAGTGTTGAATACTCACCCTCTCAAAGGCCCTTAAAAAGAAGCTACATTATCACCCTCCTTATAATGAGGAAACTACTGATCAGGGCATTTTGGGTGAAACTTTCTCCCTCCCCATAACTCACATGCTTCTGGTGTAACAGGATCATCTACTTTTCATGCTGATGTTTTTCGCTATCCTCTGCTTCCAGTTGTTGCATTCACTCAGCTGCTTAAAGTTCCAGGTGCTTCATTTCCAGTGCCAGTCTCTGTAAATCCAGCTAGGCTGCCAAGTCCTCCTGAGATGGGACAGACTGTCTTGGTTTTGTTCTCTACAGATTATCTCCTTGCTGTATGCACTCCTGCAGATTCTCTTCATGCTGCACTATGAACAAAGCTGAGACCATCTCCTCCTTGCAAATACTGGTTTGCTGCACTCCCTTGACTTTAAACTCCTTTGCCAGTTGAGTCACTGACATTTAGCATACTCATCAGCAGGGCTCATCTTCTGACTGTTCTTAACTAGTCTGACTAGAAAATAAAATAACTGCTATGCATAACCAGACCTCTATATTTTATCTTGTGGCTGAGAGATGTGTCAAACACCTTTGGTAGCACAACTGTTTTAGGCTGACTAATGCATGTTTTAGTTTCCGCATCACTGGGAACTGAAAGTTCGACTGCTGAATCCTACACTAAGGCACTGTATGAGCACATCCACTTATGCATGAATCATGCCATCCCCAATACTACCAAGACGCTCTCCTCCAAAAAAAGGAGGTCAATCTGGTGGTCCCTTGCCATAAACAAACTTTACAACAAAAGGAAGAAACTGTTGCAGAAAAGAGGAAAATCCCAGGAGGCAAATAACACCCTTACCAGTCTCAGTAAGAAGCTTAGATCCCTCATAAAATCCTCCAAAGCTAGTTACAAAAATAGAATTGCCAAAGATTCCAAAGAGAACCACAAGGCATTCTATAGCTATGTCAAGAATCTAAATGGCAATACTCAGATCTGCTCTGAGCTACAACAGAATGGCATTAAATATACTGAACCCAAGGATATTGCCAGTATCCTGGCAGATCAATTCAGTGCAGACTTCACCCCCTAAAGGGCCCATCTCAATACCGAAAGATTGCCAAATTCCGGTAATAACAACCTCACAGGTAAAAACGCACTCTCCAAAGCTAAGAATACAGCATCCATGGGACCAGACGACATCCCAGGCTGTGTACTACATGAACTACAAAATTAACTGGCATCTCACCTAAGTGTCATGTTTAATCATAGCCTCACCTCAGGCTTCGTGCCCACTGAGTGGCGCACAGCTACAGCTATCCCCATGCCACAAGGGGGGATCCACCTTGGATCCCGGGAACTAGTGCCCCATCAGTCTGACGAGCCTGATCTGCAAGGCCATGGAACGTATTATCATGGAACTTATAAACAAAGACAATGGCAACCTTTAAACACTGGACCCCATGCAGTTTGGGTTCGTGATGGGTCGATCTTGTCTCCTGAACCTGATTGACTTCTTCGAATCAGTCTCCAGAGCCGTGGACAAGGTTAAGGTGGTCCACACAGCCTAGGCCTTCGACACCACCCCCACTCTGGAATCATAGATAAACTTACTAAGCTAGGCATTAATCCCTACATCACTCGATGGGTTGCCAACTGACTTACTGACAGAACCCACACTGTAAAAGTAGCCGACTCCAAATCCAGCACCAGACAAGTGGAGTACCTCAGGGTTCAGTCCTTCGACCGTTCTTGTTTAGCATCTACTTCTCTGAAGTACAGGCCAACACTAAGGGACTCTGGCTAACAAAGTTCACAGATGACTGCAAACTGGGAGCCATTATTGAATCCCCAAATGATGTGGATATTCTACAAAAGGGCCTTATAGAAACAGATGCTTGGTGCTAGAGCCATGGGCTCAAGCTCAATGCCAAGAAATGTATAGTTATCCCCTTTGGGAAAAAACATATACCCATGAATTACCACATAGGTGGCAGTACACTAAACACCAAAAGTGTGATAAAAGACTTAGAGACACAGGTGGACAGTGGTCTCACCTTCGCTAACCACATCACCAAAGCAGTCAGGAAATCCTTCTGTGTGGCACACCTCATCACTAAGGGCTTTTCATCCAGAAAAAAGTAGGTCATTGTCCCACTGTACTCATCCCTCATTAGACTCATTATAGAATACAACGCCCCATTTGGTATATACCTCTCAAGACATCTGCAACAACTGGAAAGGCTGCAGAAATACCACACTAAAAGAATCACAGGCCTA